>NC_139232.1:65891298-65995236 GCF_977018435.1 Lepisma saccharinum
AAGTCGGTTAATTATTGTTGCGATTAAGGATTAAAAAAAAGAGTGGGTGAAGTCAGATTCAAAAAGAATGCCACGTGATTATTTTGATTCAATAGCTTCGTCTAGTTTGCTGCATTTTTTAACTGCACTCACGCGTTTAGTTGGTTACACGGTGCAACCTACCTTGTTGATTTTGGTGTCACGTAGTGTATTTGGTGTCTGTACCACGTCTTGGAGAGGTGTAATATGTGGTGTGGTGTATGACCACGTGGTGAGTGGTTAACTAATCAAATGAATGTTTAAAGCAGCAGACAGGCATTTGTTGAATCTTCTGAACTTGAACACTGCTATTCGTCTACTTGGTTGAACGTTATTTTTTTTCACCAGCCTGACACCGGGATACACCTGCACTGCAAAGAAGTGCAGCGTACTAGACGAGGATATTAAATTGCTCTGTTGTAAATGAGATGCATGATGTTTTCTCGTAAGTTGTTAATATGAATTGATGTTACTGTGAAGAAACTGAAGGCAGAATAATGCCAATGCTATCTGGACTCGCTTAGTTAATTCAAGATAGTCGCGACAAACGTAAACGGGCTGTGCAGGACTTGGAAATTTTTTCGATTGATGAAAATTTGGTTCTATGATGATGACCTATACTAAATTTTTGGTATGGGAGGACAGAGGATACCGAGACTCGACCAACACACTAAACCCCAGACTTCTCTATGGCTACATGTTCGGAAGTTACGAGTGATTAAAAGTTTTGGGAGGGTGTGTGCAAACATCTCTTACCCTTGAACTCAGGACCACCAAACTTTGGCATATATTGGTCAACCATGATAACCTATGTTTATTTTGTTAGGAGCCAATGCTAGCGCATGTCTCTACGATGATCCTATCGAAAAGAAATTGACAATTGGCCCACCCTTGACCTCCAAATTTCGTACACGTACTCTACATCACCAAAATCGACAAGGGGGTCGACCCTATCTTCTGCACAACTCTGACGTGTACGTCCTGTTTCGCGAAGAGACGACAATCTTCCACAGCTGTTTGTATTATATTACATCAGATATTATATTGCATGAGTGAGTTGGCTGTGTGTATAAAGACTAGTTTCAGACATGGACGCGAATATAATGCCATGATAATTAGCTGCTGTCCAAAGTTATTGCATAACTTAAAATATTTATATATATAAAAAGGATATTTATTGTACTGTGCTTTCTAGCGAAGGTATTATTGTAAACGATATTGTTTGTAAATGTGGAAAGTTAGAAGCTCAGTCCCCGGCCTATCAATGATAAAAAATTTCATCACGGACAACAACCAAAAAAAGGGTGTGCACGTCACAAAAGCATTGTCATATGGACTGACGATTATTATTTTTTTAAAAAAAAAACAGACCTAGTTACGATGGGTTATGATCTGTGCTGTCTTGCAATTGTTTTTGCTTATTTCAATGTCAGCGAGCGTGATATGAAACATGCATGCGAAGAAGGGAGGGAGATCATAACAAAATAATTCACACTTCGATTTTATTATTTTTGCTAGTCATGTTTCACCTCCTATCTAGAAGGATACTGGATGCTATTTTATTTGAAGATGGCTAAAAGCGAGGGAAGGAGAGAAATGTTACTTTTTATTTTTTTGCCTGTGTGTGACGAAAATAGTTTTACATGCATACGGCTGTATCGTGATCTGCTTGAATCATCATTACGTCTGTGAGTTTTCAGTATTGCTGAATATATTTACATATCAACCAACGGTTATGAATTGCGTAGAAATTGGCTTTTGTTAAGGGTCCAGTGGCGAAGTTGGAAACAGAGAGCGGTCACATCAGACAGGTGCTCCTGGTATCTAAAGAAATGCCCCCTCTTACAGAAAAAAATGGAGTGTTAGAAAGGAAAGATGTTATACCCGAATGAACGGGGAGTCTCGAGCATCTTCCAATCCTCATCTTCGCGTTCAGCTAACGAGGAAAAAAAAGAAATTTTACATATGGGGGACTCAACAGCTGCTGTACGGTATTGTCCATGGATGTTAAAAGTTTTGTTTTTTTCTGAATAGACGGACATATCAGTGTTGCAATCTCCAGATGAGACCGGAGCTTATTATTATTATTATTTTGGACAAGGGGGATCAGATCAATGTATGGACTAAAATTTTTCTTTACATCAAAATAAAACAGAGGATTTTTTACTCCATCGCTTACTTATTATTGTAAAGAATGGGGTGCTGTGTTTTATTGTATAGTCTTCCAACAGCATACCTCGGGGGCGTAAATTTCTGTTTCTTCATGTATGCAAAATGCACTTAACTTCTGTTGTGAAGCGAATAGAGAGTTTGTTTTGCTGCTGTGATTAAATACTAAACCAAAATCTTATTACATAACTTTGAAGTATATTTGTTAATACGATCTATATTATATGTCCTCCTCCGTAGTCGAGCGGGTTAAGGCGTTCACTCGTCTTGAGATCGTTTGCTGCGGGACGGCGTAGGTTCGAATCCGGCTCTGGTCGGAATTTATTCGGCCTACGTATAGGGCCGGTGGCAACCCACCATCGTGAGGAAATTGGGAAGCTCCGAGTGAGTGAGCGTAACCTGGTCAAGAAGACCTACAATAACGGCTGGGGGTTCGTCGGGCTGATCACTCGTCACCCCAACACTGGTCTGAGACCTCCACGCTATAACAGGTGACGGCGGAACAGTGTGGGAGGGAGACCAGCAGTCGGTAGGTAAGCCAAGGCCCGCCATGGTGCTGTAGAGCTGTAGGGTTATGTTATCTATATTATATCATTGCTATAGGTGGTCCATGTTATGCGCAGGAGAATTTTTAAAAAATGTCTTGTTTCTCAAACCTGTGGCCTGTAGATTTGCTTTGTTGGCAACAGAAACAGAAAATGGCACTATGTTATTCTATACTGATACAGGTGTACTGTAATCATAACAATTTTCTAGTAACAAAACAACAACTATGTCGGAAAGAAATGGTGGGGGGCTTGTCTGTGTGGGGTCTTATTAACTACTTCACATCTGTACCCGCACAACTCATCGACTACAAAGCAACAATGTTAGGAAGTGTGTGCATGGTCCCAAAAATACAAATTTAAAATCACCAATGAGACATGAACTCTTTTTACTGGTGTGTATTTGAATATGCGAAAATAAAATACTTTGAATAACCACAAAAAAGCTTGCAACGGTATAGAGAAGGGTCACAACTTCAAATTTTAGACGATTTTTCGTTAATCTGCAAAGGGGTCAGGGCGTACGGTAAATTGATTTTATTGAAAAGTATGCAGAAGCAGTGTTGGAAGCAGTTTGAAGACTGAAACGGCTATGGAAGGACACTTATTATAATGTTAATATTTCAGTATAATGTTTTCAGAATTGCTTTTCGATAATGTTCGGTACTTAATTTAATCAATTGTTAGACAAAACACACATTCGAATTCAAGGACGGAAAATATGAACAGCGAATGAATGCTTTAGAGTAGATGTGATATTTAAAGGAGGTGATCATTTTTTTACTTTCTCAATTCAAACAAAAATTCATGAATATTATTATCATTGAATGGTTGGTTAGGTGCTCGGTTTATCTTGTTCCTCCGAACGAAAGATGGAATGTATACAAGCCTGTGCCTCCTAAGTTTATCGCGGCTATGAGGATGAATCGCGAAATGAAACGAACTGGAAACTTTCAATATATATATATTTTTTAGAACATGCTTCGCTAAGGAGGTCAAATGACAAGTTGGATTGCTATCCTTTTTATAATTTGTTAAATTTTATTATTAACGTTTATTTATATACGTCGTTTCTCACAACGTTGCAACGTTTAGAAAGTCGTTGATTTTGTTTCTGTATTTTCCGTCGTTGGGTTTCCTCGTCATGTCGATCGTCGCGAATCCGAAATCGTCACCGTTCCAGCAAGTAGAGCAGCAGCGTTCCGAAAATTGATTGTAGTTCATGTCTCTGGTAAACGTTTTAACGTTCCAGTAAGCGCGACTCTGGACGAAAACGACAAGACGAAGAAGAAGAACATAAGGAGATTAATCGATGCGGACAAGATAAACGATGATCTAATCAATAACATTACAGCATTAAGTGCCATGCATTCTTTCTTCGTTCGTAATAAAATTTAACAAATTATAAAAAGGATAGCAATCCAACTTGTCATTTGACCTCCTTAGCGAAGCATGTTCTAAAAAATATATATATATTGAAAGTTTCCAGTTCGTTTCATTTCGCGATTCATCCTCATAGCCGCGATAAACTTAGGAGGCACAGGCTTGTATACATTCCATCTTTCGTTCGGAGGAACAAGATAAACCGAGCACCTAACCAACCATTCAATGATAATAATATTCATGAATTTTTGTTTGAATTGAGAAAGTAAAAAAATAATCACCTCCTTTAAATATCACATCTACTCTAAAGCATTCATTCGCTGTTCATATTTTCCGTCCTTGAATTCGAATGTGTGTTTTGTCTAACAATTGATTAAATTAAGTACCGAACATTATCGAAAAGCAATTCTGAAAACATTATACTGAAATATTAACATTATAATAAGTGTCCTTCCATAGCCGTTTCAGTCTTCAAACTGCTTCCAACACTGCTTCTGCATACTTTTCAATAAAATCAATTTACCGTACGCCCTGACCCCTTTGCAGATTAACGAAAAATCGTCTAAAATTTGAAGTTGTGACCCTTCTCTATACCGTTGCAAGCTTTTTTGTGGTTATTCAAAGTATTTTATTTTCGCATATTCAAATACACACCAGTAAAAAGAGTTCATGTCTCATTGGTGATTTTAAATTTGTATTTTTGGGACCATGCACACACTTCCTAACATTGTTGCTTTGTAGTCGATGAGTTGTGCGGGTACAGATGTGAAGTAGTTAATAAGACCCCACACAGACAAGCCCCCCACCATTTCTTTCCGACATAGTTGTTGTTTTGTTACTAGAAAATTGTTATGATTACAGTACACCTGTATCAGTATAGAATAACATAGTGCCATTTTCTGTTTCTGTTGCCAACAAAGCAAATCTACAGGCCACAGGTTTGAGAAACAAGACATTTTTTAAAAATTCTCCTGCGCATAACATGGACCACCTATAGCAATGATATAATATAGATAACATAACCCTACAGCTCTACAGCACCATGGCGGGCCTTGGCTTACCTACCGACTGCTGGTCTCCCTCCCACACTGTTCCGCCGTCACCTGTTATAGCGTGGAGGTCTCAGACCAGTGTTGGGGTGACGAGTGATCAGCCCGACGAACCCCCAGCCGTTATTGTAGGTCTTCTTGACCAGGTTACGCTCACTCACTCGGAGCTTCCCAATTTCCTCACGATGGTGGGTTGCCACCGGCCCTATACGTAGGCCGAATAAATTCCGACCAGAGCCGGATTCGAACCTACGCCGTCCCGCAGCAAACGATCTCAAGACGAGTGAACGCCTTAACCCGCTCGACTACGGAGGAGGACATATAATATAGATCGTATTAACAAATATACTTCAAAGTTATGTAATAAGATTTTGGTTTAGTATTTAATCACAGCAGCAAAACAAACTCTCTATTCGCTTCACAACAGAAGTTAAGTGCATTTTGCATACATGAAGAAACAGAAATTTACGCCCCCGAGGTATGCTGTTGGAAGACTATACAATAAAACACAGCACCCCATTCTTTACAATAATAAGTAAGCGATGGAGTAAAAAATCCTCTGTTTTATTTTGATGTAAAGAAAAATTTTAGTCCATACATTGATCTGATCCCCCTTGTCCAAAATAATAATAATAATAAGCTCCGGTCTCATCTGGAGATTGCAACACTGATATGTCCGTCTATTCAGAAAAAAACAAAACTTTTAACATCCATGGACAATACCGTACAGCAGCTGTTGAGTCCCCCATATGTAAAATTTCTTTTTTTTCCTCGTTAGCTGAACGCGAAGATGAGGATTGGAAGATGCTCGAGACTCCCCGTTCATTCGGGTATAACATCTTTCCTTTCTAACACTCCATTTTTTTCTGTAAGAGGAGGCATTTCTTTAGATACCAGGAGCACCTGTCTGATGTGACCGCTCTCTGTTTCCAACTTCGCCACTGGACCCTTAACAAAAGCCAATTTCTACGCAATTCATAACCGTTGGTTGATATGTAAATATATTCAGCAATACTGAAAACTCACAGACGTAATGATGATTCAAGCAGATCACGATACAGCCGTATGCATGTAAAACTATTTTCGTCACACACAGGCAAAAAAATAAAAAGTAACATTTCTCTCCTTCCCTCGCTTTTAGCCATCTTCAAATAAAATAGCATCCAGTATCCTTCTAGATAGGAGGTGAAACATGACTAGCAAAAATAATAAAATCGAAGTGTGAATTATTTTGTTATGATCTCCCTCCCTTCTTCGCATGCATGTTTCATATCACGCTCGCTGACATTGAAATAAGCAAAAACAATTGCAAGACAGCACAGATCATAACCCATCGTAACTAGGTCTGTTTTTTTTTAAAAAAAATAATAATCGTCAGTCCATATGACAATGCTTTTGTGACGTGCACACCCTTTTTTTGGTTGTTGTCCGTGATGAAATTTTTTATCATTGATAGGCCGGGGACTGAGCTTCTAACTTTCCACATTTACAAACAATATCGTTTACAATAATACCTTCGCTAGAAAGCACAGTACAATAAATATCCTTTTTTTATATATAAATATTTTAAGTTATGCAATAACTTTGGACAGCAGCTAATTATCATGGCATTATATTCGCGTCCATGTCTGAAACTAGTCTTTATACACACAGCCAACTCACTCATGCAATATAATATCTGATGTAATATAATACAAACAGCTGTGGAAGATTGTCGTCTCTTCGCGAAACAGGACGTACACGTCAGAGTTGTGCAGAAGATAGGGTCGACCCCCTTGTCGATTTTGGTGATGTAGAGTACGTGTACGAAATTTGGAGGTCAAGGGTGGGCCAATTGTCAATTTCTTTTCGATAGGATCATCGTAGAGACATGCGCTAGCATTGGCTCCTAACAAAATAAACATAGGTTATCATGGTTGACCAATATATGCCAAAGTTTGGTGGTCCTGAGTTCAAGGGTAAGAGATGTTTGCACACACCCTCCCAAAACTTTTAATCACTCGTAACTTCCGAACATGTAGCCATAGAGAAGTCTGGGGTTTAGTGTGTTGGTCGAGTCTCGGTATCCTCTGTCCTCCCATACCAAAAATTTAGTATAGGTCATCATCATAGAACCAAATTTTCATCAATCGAAAAAAATTTCCAAGTCCTGCACAGCCCGTTTACGTTTGTCGCGACTATCTTGAATTAACTAAGCGAGTCCAGATAGCATTGGCATTATTCTGCCTTCAGTTTCTTCACAGTAACATCAATTCATATTAACAACTTACGAGAAAACATCATGCATCTCATTTACAACAGAGCAATTTAATATCCTCGTCTAGTACGCTGCACTTCTTTGCAGTGCAGGTGTATCCCGGTGTCAGGCTGGTGAAAAAAAATAACGTTCAACCAAGTAGACGAATAGCAGTGTTCAAGTTCAGAAGATTCAACAAATGCCTGTCTGCTGCTTTAAACATTCATTTGATTAGTTAACCACTCACCACGTGGTCATACACCACACCACATATTACACCTCTCCAAGACGTGGTACAGACACCAAATACACTACGTGACACCAAAATCAACAAGGTAGGTTGCACCGTGTAACCAACTAAACGCGTGAGTGCAGTTAAAAAATGCAGCAAACTAGACGAAGCTATTGAATCAAAATAATCACGTGGCATTCTTTTTGAATCTGACTTCACCCACTCTTTTTTTTAATCCTTAATCGCAACAATAATTAACCGACTTTTTAAGTTTACTCTATGCACAGATAGATTAATCGGAGGACTGGGCATACAGTTTAAAATAGAATCGGAATCCAGTAGGTGTCGAACCCGGGACCCTTTGATTACAACGTAACAACTTATCGACAAGAAGAGATATTTTTTTTGGTAACGTGGAGTACTTTATCTTTCGAGGAGTCAACATTATTTTTTTACTCAGTCGTCATATAACATGAACACACGCAAAAATTCACATGTGCTTTTTTATTATTTTGTGTTCGGTAAGTACAAGTATAATCTTACATAAATTATTGTTTAATTTAATAAATTGTAAACTCAAAACCTGCTAAACTAACACTCCTTCTGTATTTCATTAAACTATTGAAAGCGAATGTTGCGTGCATGCGGAAATAACACAGAAAAAAAAACCGGATGGAAGCAATTTAAAATCACTGGGGCAAGGTCAGTATTACAAGAGCGTAAAAACACGTGTTTTCATTCAACTTCGAAAAATAAGAATAAATGTGTGCATACAGAACACATATGCTTTCTTTTCACAGTTGTAAAAACATATAAATTGTACATGAAGTAAGTTACGGGAAGGCTCTCTCAATTAGGTACAAGTATTGTACAATTAGGTACAAATTGTTATTGTTGTACAATTATTTTCCCCAGTTGTCCAGTTGGAGTTGGGGGGCATAACACTGGTACTATTTGTAATCACAGTGCTTACTCATGTATTTTGTTTAATATTTTATTTTAAATTCACTGTCAGAAACTAGTGTTACCTACTCTGTTGGTTGTCACTGTCAAGCTTCCAGTATTCGTACAGCGTAAAAAGCTATAACCCCCCTCTCAAAATATATACATTGTATACGCCAAGATGCTCAATAGCCTAGCAACACATCATGAAAAAACATGCCAAGAGGACCCAGTTGGTTTATAAGTCAGTGCTGCCAATTCCTATTTGTAGGTTAGCTTAGCCAGTGAAAAATCATATTGTTACGATATAGTAGAATTTTTGTAGAGTGGGTAGGCAACACCAACGAGCATCAAATGATGATTTCAAGCCTCAAATAATAATTTCGAGCCTCAAAAAAAAAGAAACATCCAATAAAATTGCCAGATGTAAACAGAGGGCAATAGACCCCCCTCATAAAAGGCTACAGTAAAAACCCACAGTGTCGCCGACACTAGGCCCCCAACAGTATTGCCAGACATAAAAAATACATGGACCCCTCACGTCCTTTGATGAAAATTTACAGTGAAAAAAAACCCAGTAGGTTAACAACACTGTCAATCTACGGTAGTGTTGCCAGATGCAAACAGAAAGCAATAAACCCCCCTCATAAAAAGCTACAGTGCCCCCACAGTCTTGCCAACTCTGTGCCCTCAAAATGTACATCATAAAAGGCTACGACGAGCGCCACAACCTTGGTGATTTTTTCGGGTAAGGAGTTGGCAACACATGCCTTACGAGAAAAATCCATTAAGGCGATCGAGCACCAAATGATGATTCGAGCGCCAATTGAGGGCCCAGTACCGGGCCACTAGGTCTACTGTGCTCCAGGCCTAGCATGGTCTGCAATGTTTTTTAAAACTAAAATGGAATTGAATTTAATTCAAGATCAAGATATGTATCTATTTATGGAACAGTGTATAAGAGGAAGGATGGTGCAATGCTCTCAGAGATATGCCAGGGCTAATAACAAATATATTTCTAATTATGATCCAGAATTGCCATCAAATTATATACTTTATGTAGATGCTAATAGCTTGTATGGTCACACTATGATGGATAAATTGCCATACGCAGGGCATGAGTGGGTTGAAAATTTTAGTATTGGGGATCTTCAGAATTTTGATGACAGTCACTATGGTCTATTCTTAGAGGTTGATCTGATAATTCCAGATAATTTACACAACAAGTTTTCTGATTTGCCCCCAATTTCTGAGGTTAAGTGTTCACCTAATTCTAAACAAAAAAAGTTAATGATGACTTTAAAAGCAAAACAGGATTATGTAATATATTACAAAAACCTTCAGTTTTTGATGCGTCACGGTGTTAAAGTAACTAAGGTTGGCAAAGTTTTGAGATTCAGGCACTCAAGATGGTTGAAACCATATATTGATACCAATACCGAGCTTCGAACAGCTGCAGTAAGCCAATTTGATAAAACTTTGTTTAAATTAATGGTAAATTCAGTGTATGGGAAAACTATAGAAAATGTTAGAAAGCATAGTGATGTTAAATTAGTTACCGACCCCAGCCGGAGCAAAAAATTAGTGGCAAAACCGAATTTTAATTATAGAAGAATTTATGATGAGAATATGGCACTCTTCAACATGAAAAAAACAAAAATTAAGTTTGATAAACCTATTTATGTAGAGGCGGTGATATTAGAATTAGCCAAATTACATATGTTAAAACTGTATTATGATGTTTTGAAACCTTTTTATGGTAATAGTATAAAATTAATGTACATGGACACAGATTGTTTTATTCTTAATATTCAAACAGAAGATGTTTATAGAGATATATCACATCCTGAATTATTTAAATATTTTGATACTAGTGAATTGCCAGGCCATCTGAATATTCAACCCCACAACAAAAAGGTGCCTGGCAAGTTAAAAGATGAGACACTTGGCGATGTTATTGTAGGATTTGCTGGGTTAAGAGCTAAAATGTATAGTTTTAAAACATGTAGTGGTGCTGTTGCCAAAAAAGCTAAGGGCATTGGTAGAGATACTGTAGATAAAGAGCTTGAATTTGAACATTATAAAAATTGTCTCATGTCACAGAGGTTAATCAAAACATCAGAAAATAGAATTCAGAGTGTGGATCACTTGTTAACTAGCAATATTGTAAGAAAAGTAGCTCTAGACCCACATGACGATAAGAGATGTATTTTATCATGTGGTGTACATACTCTACCGTGGGGTCATTGTGACTTGAGAAGTGGTAATCAATGCCCAATTACAGAGCATGATTTGAAATAAATAAAACATGCCAATGAATTTATTTGGATTTTAAAAAAAAGCTATTATGGACCTGCCGACACCAGCACCCTCTCCTGATATAATATCTAAACTAAGTGGTTTGCTAATTATTCATCTCAATAGCATACTTACAGATGTTGATGATAAAACAGGTAAAACATTATATATATTTAACAATAATTTAAACCACTACCAATTACCTGTAGGTGGTCAATTACAATTTATTACAACTCCCGAGGGTGATGTCAATATTTCAGTAGGGAGAAATATTTATAGAATTAAGCACTCAAACATGGTTTCTGGCACTGTATATACCGTCTCTGCCGGTAATTGTTTCTATATTGAGGTCCCGGGATATTATGACAAACTTATACCTTTTTTTATAGAATTAAGAATTAGATATTCAATAATAAATAACCACTAAAACAAAATTAAAAATAAAAATGCCTAATGATATATTTGGCCATACAAGACATGAAGATCACAGTGATGAGATTCTGATGCTTGATGTCAGAGTGAAAAAATTAAGAAGTGATTTACAAGCTTTACAAACCACACTCAATGCCAGTCTTCAACTAGAAATTACAAATTTACAATCACAATGCATGGACCCTCTTCTTAAAATTGATTCAGAACTTAAATTATTGCTTCAAAAATATACTGATTTGGCAACATTGGATAATTTTCAAAATTTAGAGGAAGCTGTAGCAGCTCTTCAAGCCAAATTAAAAACTCAAACTACCAACTCTGAACAATTGAAACAACAACTAGAAGAGCAGATTAGTAGTGTCCAGGCACAGCTCCAAACAATTGTCAAAAGCATAAAATCACAAGAAGATTTTGATCTAGTAATTTCTACTCTAAAAGAACAAATTCAATCACTACAAATACCTAATCTGGACCCCTTGAACAATGCCATAGCCGAGGTTAAAGAAAAAATTGAGACACTTGAAAATTTTATGAACAACTTACCATCTTCTGATGCTCTGAGTGCTATAACTCGCAGTGTTGCCAACATCAAACTGCAACTTGAGACATATGAAGATTTTGGAAAAATTCAGAGTACCATAACCCACCTTGAGGGTACCATAGCAGCAGTACAAAGTGATCTGACAAATGTACAAGAAACTCTAGAATCCCGCTTGCCTGGTATTGTAGACACACTTGTCAGTGTTCAGCAACAGATCACAAAACTTGAAAACCTCAACACCGAATCTGAGCTATCTTATTTTCATCACTTGATCGATGATATCCAAACAAAACTTGAAATTTTACAACAATTGACACCTACTCAGGCAGACATAACCCTGCTCCAAGATGCTATGCGTAGTGTGGCTGACGCTAGTGAATTAAATAGTGTAAAATTAGCACTTGAATCTTTGCAGAATACTGTATCTAATTTGCCTACATCTCAGGAACTTAAAAATATTAAAAGATCAGTAAATCGCATACTAAAATCAGAAGATATCAAGAATATCCAGACAGAGATCAAACAGCTTACTCAGACAGTGGCCACTCTACCAACCAATCAACATATTAATGAACTGCATGCTTTATTTGAGGATATCAGATGACAAGTCGATGATCTTACTGCCCAAAATTCTAAATTGGCAGTTGTTGAAAATTTACAGCAAATTGTAGCAAACATCAAGCAACAACTAGGGACCAAAGAATCCAACCAAGCAAATGCCCTGTCTGTTTTTGCCACCCAGCTTCAAGAAATTGTGCAAGAATACAAAAAACTTGCTGTGGACATAAGAATAAAACCAGGCCACGATGAAATTGTTAGGACTATCAACGAGCATCTTGAATCTGTAATAAATAGATTGCTTACAGCAGAAAAAGAAATAACTGGCCTAATCGAGAATCCTAAGCATACAGTAATTCTTGAATTAAACAGTATCCCCAACAAAGAATATAATTCACCATTTACACCAGGTGGGAAACTGTATAAGCTGTCCCCTGCACAATTTTATTACCAGTTTTTTGTTGGAGGTACACTCAGACCAATCAAGATTAAATATTGGCTACAACCACAGGCACACCACTACCCTACCTTATCAATAACTAATGCTAACAACAAACCAAAAGTCACCAATATAGAATTAGAAGATTTTACAGATCCCAATACATTAGAAACATCATATGCTGAAGATGATGGATCTCTGGAATTTAAAATACATATAGGAGACAAATTATATTTAGAAAATCCTGTAGTATCGGCTGCTGAACACCCTATAGTTGCAATATTCTTATTTATATACTATGTCTAGACAAATTATTGTTGATGAATTACACAAACCAGCCAGACATAACTATAAGCGACTACTAGTGGTTACAAAAGGCATAGATGATTTATGGCAGTGTGACTTGGTGGAAATGGCACCTCGCCTAAAGGCGGGACAGCTGAAAAACTTACACAAGGTCAACAAAGGATACAAATATATACTTACTGTCATAGATACATTTTCAAAATTTGCCTGGGCATTGCCGCTAAAATCTAAGACTGGAAAATGTGTTATAGAAGCCTTCAGGACAATCATTAATCAGAGTGGAAGATCACCTCGCTATCTACAAACAGATAATGGCAAAGAATTCTATAATTCGGTGTTCCAACAATTTATTAAAAGCCGGTCAATAAAACATTACTCGAGTTACAGTGATCTCAAGGCCTCTATTGTAGAAAGATTCAACAGAACTCTAAAAAATCATATGTATAAACAATTTACCCTTCAAGGTAATTATAAATGTCTTACTATCCTACCAGAACTTTTAGATAGATATAATAATTCAGTTCACACTACAATTAACATGAGGCCCTCTGAGGTAACTTCATCTGATGAGCAAAAATTGATCAGTACTGTTTACTATCCTAGATACCAACCAACAACTAGAAAAGCTAAATACAAAGTTGGTGATCAAGTAAGAATTAGCAAATGTAAGTACTTATTTAAAAGAGGTTTTACCAGAAATTGGAGTACTGAATTATTTACAGTGGTTCAAGTTAAACCTGGGGCTCGTAATACATATATAATAAAAGATCACCGAGGTGAAATTCTCAAAGGCAGGTTTTATGAAGAAGAACTTAACAAAACTAAACAGAGACACACATATCTTATAGAAAAAGTTATTCGCAAAAAAGGCAACAAAATACTGGTCAAATGGCTAGGTCTCCCAGAACACAGTTGGATCGAGGCAGACAAAGTGATACTATGAACACCTGGGATGTTATAAAAAGACTACCAGATCCTGAACAGGAGAATAAGAGAAATGGAAAGCTGCTGCCTGATAATATTAGATGTCTTATTGTTGGGCCATCGGCTTGTGGTAAAACTACACTAATGATTGATATTTTTTTATTGGCACCCAACTGGTTGGACTGGAAAAATAGGCATTTGTATGTCTTCTCTAATAGTTTAGACAATTAAAATATCAGCAGTTGATGAATCTATATGATGGACTGGATATAGCCACTTTTGAATCAGATGTTAAACCACTTCATGAATGTTTCGATAACTCTGTTGTTGTTTTTGATGATATTATATTAGAAAACCAAAACAAGGTTAGAACAAGGTCCGACACAAAAACATAGATTGCTTCTACCTGGCACAGACTTTTTCTAAAATACCAAAACAGTTGATAAGAGACAACAGCAATTTTATGTGTGTTTCATCAAGACCATACCAACCTCAAACACATACATGATGAATATGTAGGTGGCGACTTGAGTTACAATAATTTTTCTAAGTTTTGCAGTAGGTGTTGGAACCAGGATAGTTATGGGTTTGTCACAATTGATATGACAAGAAAACCTAATAATGGTAAATATAGAAATAAAATAAACAATTTTCTAGATATTGAAATATATAAAAATAACCATGAAAAGACCAATTATTGATGATCTTAAATTAAGAGACTATCTTGTAAAAAGATTTAAGGGATGGAAATCAGAGAACCGAGGTATTTATGAACAACACAAGCGCACAGAACAGCCTATTATTGATGCTATTAGTGAACTAGGTAAAAATATCAAAAGTGTTACAGAGCAAAATCAAAATTTAATCACAGAGCTTGTACCTGTAGCTGCTAGGAACATATTAGATTATCCAATCACCCCACTTTCTAGTATTCATACACCTAGTCCTGTTGCTCCTCGAAGTATTGAAGCTAGTCAGGATCCTATTGAATTGGGTCTTCTTGCTCAAAAATATTTAACCACACCTAAAGACAACAAAGATGAGGCTTTTGGTTTATATACCGACACAGAGGTTGATGGTAGCATCATACATAGAATTGGCAATTTTAGAGTAACATTTATGGGAGATGATCTAAGAGTATATTCAGAATCTCATCTTGGAGAAAGAGGTGGTTTTGTTAAGTATCCTGGAACACCTGGATTGTGGGAACTGATGACTCGTAAGAGACCTGGCAGCTATACAGATCAAGATTATGAGCACTACAAAGAAATATTAATAAAATCAGATGCTCTATACCAGAACAATGATCCCACACAAAAAAGAGTCAAGTCTAGCAGTGGAGCAAAATACAATAACTTAATCAAACCAATATGGTCACAGATCAAGACAGGTAGTGGGATCAAACAGTACAACACTCTGCCTAAAGAATTTGTCTGGGTTGACGATGTCAGGAAACTTGTAGATAGGTTGCTGGTGATAGCTGGGGAAGAAAATGCTGGTAACCACAATTTTTACAATGAAAAAGTTGGAATTATGGACATGATAAGCACCAAATTGTCTAATTTTATAGTGAATGATACTAAGGGGATTGGATATCTTATAAAAATTATTAATACTCTACCACCTAAATTTTGGAATATCTCCGAGGGTCGAGGGCTAGTTAATGACATCATAAACAAGTTGCCATTTGAGCTACATATACCAGGCTATCAGTATTTCAATTCAATTCAATTCAATTCAAATTTTCTTTATTAAAGGGCGAGGTTCAGCCTGTGGCTGTTCTCCCACCTAACCCCGTTTGACATTTACCTAGTGTACATAAACAAAATCATAAAAAAGAGAAGAAAATACAATAAAAAATGGTTACAAGGAAAGAACAAAGATGAGATTTTAAAAAAAAAATCAAGACAACACGTAAAAAAAAGAGAGAGAAAAAACACATTCACGCACACACACACACATTAAAACACACATACTAAACATTTCTGAGCAGGACATTCACGCACGGATGTTGAGATTGATGTACATGATTATGGTAGTTTTGTGAGATACGATAGAACAACGCATACCTAAATATTACAATATAGTTGTAGATTTGTCAAGGATTGGATTGGATTGGCGAGGCTCGTATGTAATCTAAACTGTATTGTGTAGTGTTACTCGTGGGAGCTTGAACAGAGATATTGTTCATCTAACAGAAAATTCTTTAGGTTATTCTTAAATTTGTTAGGACTGGGGAGGGAGGTAATGGAGGGCGGAAGTTCATTCCATGTTTTTGCCGCTGAAAGTGTAAAAGACGATTTGAAAATTTCCAGTGAGTGTTTGAAGAGTTCAAGTTTCGCTGTTCCTCTTGTTTTGTAGTTGTGTATTTCCCTTCTGGTTTTTAGTTTCTCGAATAAATTTTCGGGAATTTTTTTGTGCAAAAGATTCTGTATAAAGCAACAGAAATGAAGTCTGCGACGTCTGTTCATGTTTAGCATTTTGTTCTCGTTCAGGGTTGGAAGAATATGATCGAATTTTTTTTTAATGTTATATACGAAGCGTAAACACGAATTTTGAACTTTTTGAATTTTGACTTTATTTCGAACAGACAAGTTTGCACCGTATACTATATCACAGTAGTCTAGAAGAGGGAGAATCAGTGTTTGCACAAGTTTCATTTTAATATTTGTATTTAAGTATTCATTAAATTTATAGAGGGATCTTAGTGCTGCGTAGGCTTTCTTAGTTTGCTCTTGAACATGAAGATCCCAGTTCAAGTGTTCGTCTAACATAACTCCTAAATTCTTTATACTTTTTGAATGTGGAATTTCGGATGTCTCTATTTTAACGCGTGGATTATTCGGGTTTATCATTGCGAGGCTATTCTTGGAACCCATGACGGTGAAAACAGACTTTTGAGGATTTATTTTCAGACCATTTGCATTACACCAGGTATTGATGGCTGCCAAATCTTTGTTAAGTAATGCTATTGCATAATCTGGTGATTTTGGTGGAAATGGGATTTGAATTTGGGTGTCATCTGCATAAAAGTGTACGGTACTATGCTGTATGTTGGTTTCTAAATCTGCTGTGAAGATTGTATATAGGAGAGGAGCTAGAATTGATCCTTGCGGAACGCCAGTTTCTAGCGGAAGCGTGTTCGAGAGAGAGGGCGTGGCAGTTTTTAGGAACACGTTCTGTTGCCTGTTTGTCAAGTACGATCTGAACCATTTGAGTGCGGGGTGTGAAAAATTATAATATTTCAACTTGCTTAAGAGTAGGTCGTGATGAACCTTGTCAAAAGCCTTTGTCAGATCCAGTGAAACCAGAGCAACTGTCATACCCTTGTCCATTGAGCGAAATATATCATCCGTGACTTTTAGCAACGCCGTCGCCGTGCTGTGAGCAGGGCGGAAGCCCGATTGGCATTTCGGAAGGAGATTGAGGCTGTTCACATGATTTCTGACTTGATTGTAAACAATTTTTTCGGTGATCTTGGAAAGGGTGGGTAGTAGACTTATAGGACGAAGATCGTTTAAGGACGATGTTACTTTTTTCTTAGGTAGAGGGATCACGCGCGCTGTTTTCCAGCTGATTGGATATTGTCCAGTCCGAAAGGAGAAATTTATTATATGTGTCAGGTGACTTAAGATAAACGGAAGTGATAGTTTGAGCATTTTTATTGTTATTCCATCATTGCCAGAGGCATTGGATCGTATATTATTTACTGCTTTAATTGTGTCATATTCACTGATTTCTTTAAGATGAAATTGTTGTGCACTTTCATTAAATATTTTGGAGTTAAAAAAATTACTGGTTTTATTTAAGGCTGATTTCGAGCAGTCGGCCTCACGACAAATGTTTGAAAAATGTTCGTTTATTTTATCTACGTCTCGTATATCAGAGGGTATTTCATTATTAGTAGTTTTACTATACACTCCCCACGCCTTGAGTTTACTCCACAGGTCTTTGTTGTTTTCATTAGATCGTAGGTGATAGTTAAAGAATGCTTTTTTCTCTTGTCGTTGCACCGTAGTTGTAAAGTTTCTTAGTTCCTTGTAATGTTCCCAGTTGTTGTTTGTCTTTTCGCGTTTATATTTTAATAAAGCTCTGTCGCGGAGTTTCATGAGTAATTTCGTGTTTTCGGATATCCACGGAACACTTTTATGCTTGACCGGTTTAGTGTGGAGAGGTGCATGTTTGTCAAAAAGGTGGATAATATTGGTAGATGTATACTGTACCTTATCTTCGATGTTGTCGTAGCTGTTAATTTGTGCCCAATCAATTTTTGCAGCATCATCATCAAATTTCTCCTTATTGAAATTTGAGAAATTACGGTATGTGACATAATGTTTTTCTCTTTTCGGTTTTTCAATGGCAAGGGTGACACTTACCATGCAGTGATCTGAGTTTCCGATAGGTACGGTTACATTTGATGAACGTACAATGGAAGGGTCATCTGTTATTACGACATCCAGGAGTGATTCGCTATTTTCCGTTATTCTAGTTGGTTTATTGATAATTTGCGTAAGGCCGACAGAATTAAGAATTGATCGAAAGTATTTTGTCTCTGGTTTGTGTGGCGAAAGAAAGTCTACGTTTGTATCTCCTAAAATAATCAATTTGTCAACACGCGGGAAAACTTCAGAGATTGCGGTTTCTAAACGTGATAATTTTGTGTAGGATATATTTGGTGCTTTGTATATCCCGATTATTCCCAGGGTTGTGTTTCGAATCTTTATCGCTACGTTTATAATTTCAACTTCATCGTTATTTTCATAATTGGTGGATGTTGAAAGGACCTTGACATTTAAGTCTTCGCCATGATATAAGATAATACCACCTCCACCCTTCGTAGTCCTGTCTTTTTTGATGGCCGTGTAACCAGGGATAGCGAAAGAGGCCGTGGGCGCTTCTTCAGAGGACCAGCTCTCGGTGATTAGGAGGAAGTCGGGAGGGCACTCGCGTGTGATTGTTATTAGTTCCTCTAATTTTGTCCGCGACAGAGACCTGACGTTAGCCTGTGCGAGGGTGAGGAGAGGTGGTTGGTCTTTCCCTGAAAGGCGATGACCAGGGGGGAGGGAACCGTTTCTTGCGGTTTCGTCACGTGATGTCGTTGACATGGAAGGCATTTTTGCAGAGAGGAACGGACAGGGGTACCATTTGTTGAGATTGGGACCAGGATGGGTAACTGTTTTTATCAAGGCAGTCGGGTGTTTTTCTTTTTAAAAACGACATAAAAACATTGAATACTATTTGGTGTTTTAAAAATAGATCACGCTGGAGGGATGAAAAGAAGAGAGTGTACGAGTACTTACGTGCTGTCTCCTTGTAAAAACTAGCCTCGCCAAACCTCACACAGTTAGAAGTTAACATCTTCACATTTTTAAGCACTTTCTTACATGTAACTTCACTAAACACAAACACAAACACACACACACACACACAAAACACACAAAAGTACACAATAATAAAATACCAAATGAGATAATATGATTTTTTCCAGTAACTGGGGAGTGATAAATTGAGAGTTAATTTCTGGATGGAGTTCATGAGGTACACACACACGCACAAGTGTTCACACGTTCGTTTCTTGTTTTTCAGTTTCACGCATCATCATTCCCGCCTACATTTGAGAGCGTTTAGGTCCCTTTCGGTTTCAATGAATTTCTTTCCTTCCTCGGTCACCACGACGACTTTCCCATCAATTGTGTAGCAATTGAAGTTCCCGTGTCTTGCCTTGGCTTCCTGGAGCAGTTTCTGGCGTTTCGGTGTAAGCGATTCTGTGATCAGATATTGGCTTCCCTTGAGATTCCTCTTGGATCGCCACACAGCGTCCCGGTGCTTGTAGGACACGAACTTGATGATTAGAGGCCTGTGCCCCTGCCTGACGACGTCCGCCGCCGTTCTCTTCGTTCGAGGAGCTCCAAGACGGTGGCAGCGACTCACGAAATCTTCCGGGACGTTGACGTCAAGTTTGCTGGAAAATATTTTGAGGGCGACCTCGGTTGGATTTTCCTGCGGGGTTTCCGGGACTCCGTGGAGTAACAGGCAATTTCTCCGGCTGTATTGATGGAGTTTATCCAGGGCGTCTTCTTGGTCAGTGATTTGACGTTTGACACTTTCCATATCTTCACGAAAGACTGCTAGCTCCCCTTTCATGATTTGTATATCTTGAAGTACATCCTGGAGAGCAGATGGGTTATTGATAGAGACTGCCTCTGTGTCGGGTTGCCTGGTGGATCCTAGGGCCGCTTCTACCTTTTCTTCGATTTTCTGGAGCTTGGCTTCGAGGGTGCCGAAACGCTGGTTCAGCTGCTTGTTGGACATTGCTGACTGGTGGGTTGGTAGCACTGTCGGAGGGTCTACTTAGAGCGTGTCTGTTACGTATTGTTTGATTCAGATTTGACCCTGTCGTTGATGTTGGTGTCCTGATAGTCTTGCAGGCAATGTATCTAATGTATGCGAGTGTAGGAGAATCCTTTATCCGCGTGGTAGTGCTTTGTGTTAGCGTAAACGGGCGATGTAGCAGGAGTCGGTTTCAGACGTGTCTGGTGCTATCCGCCATGTTTTTCTGTGGTCCCGGTACCAAACTAGACCATAGATTAAACAGAGGTGACCCTGGTGTTAATCCTCTAGATGCTGCTTGCAGAGACCATGACATAGCATACAACACACATACCGATCTTGATAAGCGACATGTGGCAGACAAAAAATTAGAAGAAGCTGCATTTGGTAGATTTGTAAGCAGAGATGCTTCTTTGGGTGAGAGAATAGGGGACCACCATAGCTATGAACACTAAACAAAAATTGGGGCGGGGGTTGTAATAAATTAAGTAAATTAGCTACAATTTAATTGTGATAGTTAATCCCAGAATATGTATATAATAAACCAAAAATGAAGGCCAAGGGTGTTATGTATCAGATACCTTATGCAGGTCTTAAATCTCTTAAAACTATTGATAGTCTTCTAACCAAAAAACAGCGCAAAAAGAAAAGTTCTTGTCTTGCCAAGGGACATGGTATGAAATTGTTACTTAGTACCCCACAATTAAAAAAATTACAGCAATCTAGAAAAAAATCACATATAGGTGGATTCATATTTAGTATCCCAGCTATTTTAGCAGCTCTCGGCGCAGTTGGCAGCTTGGCTGGGGGATCGGCTGCCATAGCAAAAACAGTAATAGATGCCAAAAAGAATAAGGCAGAATTAGATGAACAAAAGCGCCATAATCTGGCCATAGAAAAACAAGGCAAAGGTGTTAAGAAAGTTATAAATAAGTTAAAAAAAAACAAGAGCCGCTTACAAACCAAGATATTGAAGCTTTAATCAAACCACTGGGCATCAAAAATTTTAGAGGAGTATACATGTCTGATTCTTTACCAGAACAACCACTCAAAAAAGAATGTGGCATAGTTAATTTGGATAAGTACAAAAATCAGGGTACTCACTGGATTTGTTATCTTAAATATTTAAAAGATGAGTCATTTGTGTTTGATTCATTTGGAGGTGTTCCACCTGAGAATTTAGTAAAATATCTAAAATCAACTAATCTTTATTATAATAATACCCGTATTCAAAATTTCAAAGATATTAATTGTGGACATCTGTGTTTATCTGTTCTTAAATATCTGTCTCAAATAAATAAACCATCAATTGAAAATTTTCAAAAAGCTTTGTGGTATCTGAAACATCATGGGGGTATTCCATCTCACCAGCCAAAATTCAATATTGAAGCTCAGATTACATGATGATATAGTTTATCCCAAAACAATAGCTCTTAGAGCATTTTATGGCATGTACTTGATCCCTAATATTACACACCACAACAACACAATTGCAGTTGGTGATCAAAACATTGTCATCACTCCAGGCCAGTATAATTTGTCTACTCTAAATGCTCAGTTTCCTAGAGGTATATTGTTAACTCAAAATTCTGTTACTCACAGAGTAGAAATTGTGTCTGCTACAGAAACAGTAGATCTGGGTACTATAGGAGAGCTATTAGGATTCGAGAACAACACAAAACTTGAACCAGCCATTAAACACACTGCTATTAATATACCTAAATTCTTAGCTATAGAAACTCTAAATATTCACTGTAATGTGGCCGAGGGTATGATCACCAAATCAAATGGCATAGGCACTCACAAACAAACTGGCATTATTGCAACATTTAAACCTAACTCTGAATTTATGGAACCGATCATCTATACTCCATCACCAACATTATATTTTCCTGTGTGCCATAATAGAATAGATTATATTGAGTTGATGGTCACTAATGAAAAAGAAGAATTAGTTGACTTTGCTGGAGCCACAACAACTGCTATCATAGAAATTAATATTTAAATAAAAATACATACAAAAAATAAATAAATAAAATGGAAAATATTGAGAGTTACGAGTTACAATCATTCCCTCGAAACCGGAGGACTTTTGCAAATTTAAATCAACCCAACACAGAGATTGAGGTTGATCTTGATGTAGGAGATGGATTTATACACCCTCACAGAGCAGACCTATATATTAAATTTGATGTTGTCAAGCTCGATGGTACTGATTATCCAGCTAACACAAATATAAGATTGGTAGACAATTTTGTGCCACATCTGTTCTCTGAAATTGAGATCAGAAAACATGGTGTTGTTATAAACAGAGTAGACTACCCTGGTATTACCTCTACAGCTTTAGCCACACTAAAATTATCCAAAACCGAGGCCTCATACTACAAAATAGGTGGATTTGAGGCTGGTGATAAGATACTATCTAAAAGCCACACAGTATTGTTTCCCATGCGCCTGTTGGCAGGATTCTTCTCAGATTACAAAGAAATTATGTGGAAAGGTGGTTTAAGAATTACATTTAGAAGAGCTGCCAATGATAATAATGCTTTGATGAGGTATAGTTCATTAAACTCTACTGGGGAAGCTCTGCCTAATACTCTACCTGATGAAGGCAAATGCCTTATTCAGACTATGGAGCTAAAAATTCCAGTAGTTTAATATGAAGCCAGTTATGCTCTTAAATACAAAGCAGATATCCTAAAAAATCCACAGGTGCCTTTACAATTTTATACATATCAATGTGTACAAAAGCCTGCCACTGGTAGCTATTATGAATTTGATGCTACAAACTCATTCTCCAGTATACAATATGACATGCCAGTTTTGTGGTGGTACTGTTTCAGACCGGAAGACACAATAACCAAGAAAAAAATTCAAGTAAATTTGATAACTGCAACATCAAGAACATATATCTTAAAAATGGCAGAAATGAGGTGTTCCCTAGAGAAAGTTATAATTTAAACATGTCCAAGGATGATTTCCTTAAATTATATGAGGCATTTACAGCCTTCAAAAGGGTCACAATTGAGAATACTGACATGTATTACTCACCAGATGAATTCAAAGCACAGAGACCCATGTTTGTTATCAACACCTCAAAAAGAAAACAAGTTGTGGTTAATGACAGGACAAACATTAAAATTATCTGTGAATTCCATGAAACACTCCCTGATGATACCATATGTAGTGTTATTCTTATAGGTGAAAAATCATATGTTTATGATGTAAGAAATGAAAGAGTCACAGAGCAATTCTAGAAGACTTTTGCATATTACATTGTCTTAGTATTAGATAAGCAAGTTGAGCCTAGTCCTAATTCAGAATATTACAAGTCAACATATTAACATAATACTACAAAAATATTTTAAACAAGTATTTAAGATTATATTACAGTATACTACAGTGTAATCAAAAAACTCTTATGAGCTTATTGGATTAGTTTTAAGTAAAGCTAAAATAGTGTCGAGAGAATCATATTTTTAACAATCTTATGAAAAACAATCTGACAGATACAGCTGTATCCAAATTAATCTAAAAAAAGAGGTCATCCTTTCTCAGAAGCTCAAAAATCGTAGGTTATACACTGTAGCAATAAGATTTTATAGACATTTTGCCTTAGTTTTAAGTATTTCTATTCTGTCAAAAATACCTCTTCCCTCTTCATCCCAGTAATATTGTCCAAAATCTTAAATTTGATAGAGGGGGACACTTGAATAATAAACTTTTATAGGCATCTTAGCCTAATTTTATACAAGAAAAGTTTTGGCCCAATAATACCGTATATTATACTACTCCTTCTGTTGTGAATAAAAAGGAGTGTGGTGTGGTTAACCTAGACAGTTACGAAAATCCAGGTACACATTGGATATGCTACCTCAAAGCCAACAACGACAAAGCATTTGTTTTCGATTCATTAGGAGGCACGCCACCTGCTGGGTTGGTAACGTATCTCAGTGTTGTCAACCTCTACTACAATGACGAACGAATCCAGGGTTTCAGCGATGTGAACTGTGGCCATCTCTACGTTTCCATGCTTGTCTTCCTCTCGCAATTAAATAACCCAACAATCGAGGATTTCCAAAAAGCATTGTGGCACCTGAAGCACTATGGGAGTATTCCATCTCACAAGCGAGACTTCGCTTCTGAAACTCGCATTGCATGACGATATCATCTATCCTAAATCTATTGCTTTTCGTGCATTCTACAGCATGTACCTGATACCTAATGTGACGGTACACAACAATACCATCAACATTGGCAGCGAAAAAATCAGCATCACCCCTGGCCAGTACAATCTGTATATCTTGCAGGCTCAATTGCCAAGAAGTGTACTGCTGTCGCAAAATTCTGTAACTCACAGGGTAGAACTGGTGTCTGCCACGGAAACCGTAGACCTGGGTACCATCGGAGAGCTTTTGGGATTCGAGAACAACACAAAGCTCGAACCTGGCATCAAGCACATCGGTGCTAACATTCCTAAATTTCTAGCCATCGAGACTCTGAACATACATTGCAATGTTGCAGAAGGTATGATCACCAAATCCTCGGACGGCATCCCAGGGAGTCGCAAGCTGACAGGTATTATCGCTACGTTCAAACCAAACTCTGAGTTCATGGAGCCAATTATCTACACACCCTCCCCACCGATACACTTTCCTATATCTCGTAATCGCATAGACAACATAGAATTGGCAATTACCAACGAGAAGGGAGAGGTGGTTGATTTTGCAGGAGCCACGACCACTGCCGTCGTGGAGATTAACATATAATAAATAACCATTATGGAGCAAATCGAAAGTTACGAGTTGCAGTCCTTCCCTCCCAATCGTCGCACGTTTTCTAACCTCAATGAAGCGAATCGAGAGATAGAATACGACGTGGACGTCGGGGATGGATTCATTCACCCTCACAGAGCTGATTTGTATATCAAGTTTGATGTTGTGAAGAAAGACAACGGCGAAGCATTCCTTGCCAATGCAAATTTAAGACTCGTAGATAATTTTGTGCCGTACATATTCTCGCAGGTGGAAGTTAGAAAGCATGGCACCGTCATCGATAGGGTTGACTACCCCGGGATTACCTCTACAGCAGTGGGAACACTGAAACTCTCCAAGACCGATGCAGCATAATACCAGGCAGGGGGATTCGAAGTAGGTACACGAATCAAAACTCAAAGTCACACAGTACTGTTTCCCATGCGCCTGCTTCCTGGCTTCTTCTCCGACTACACAGAAATTATGTGGAAGGGTGGTTTGCGCGTCACTTTTCGCAGAAGCGCCAACGACAACAATGCGCTGATGCGTTACAGCACCTTGAGTGCAGACGGTTCAGCACTTCCCAACACACTACCCGATCCTGCCAAGTGCATCATCCAGTCCATGGAGCTGCGCATGCCCGAAGTGGAATACGAAACTAACTACGCTCTCAATTACAAAGCAGACATTTTGAAGAATCTCCAAGTACCCATCCAATTTTACGGTTTCCAGTGCATGCAGAAACCTGCTTCCGGCAACCATTTTGAATTTGACGTGACCACACAGTTTAACAGCATCCGGTACGATATGCCAGAGTTTGTGGTCGTGCTCTTCCAGACGGGGGATTTCAAAAAGATTCGAGTCAGTTCGACAATTGCAAGATCAAGAACATCTACCTCAAAAATGGCAGGAACGAGATATTCCCGCGGGAGAACTACAACCTGAACATTGCAAACAACGACTACCTGAAACTGTACGAGGCATACACAGCTTACAGGAGAGTGCCCTCCGGCAATGTGGACGTGTACTACAACCCCAATGAGTTCATAGCTCGCAGACCCATGTTCGTTATTAACACATCGAAGAGAAAGCAGGTGGTTGTTAACGATCGTACCAACATCAAAATCGTGTGCGAGTTCCATGACGCCTTGCCTGCCGATATTCTATGCAGCGTCATGTGTATGAATTCAAGAATGAAAGAGTGACTGAATAGTTTTAGATACAAGAAAAAAAATTGGATAATTCTATAAAAATTTCACTGACCTTAGATCCAAAACATTCCTTATACAAAAAAAAAATCACTATACTATAGAAATTTATGACAATACTGAGTAGTGCCAACTTCTATTTGTAGGTTAGCTTCGCCTGTGAAATATCATGTGGTGAAATTTTTGTGGAGTAAGTTGGCCCCTCCCACTGTGGGCCCCCTCCAAAAGTAGTAGTGGGGGCATTGAACCATGGCCACGACATACATCGTGAAAAGGGGGGCGTAGGCGTTTACGCTGAGGGCCCGTAGGCGTTTACGTTGAGGGCCCCCACCACCGTACAAAAAAGGTCCCAAAATAAGATTGAGCCAAAAATAGGGCTAGAACATCGTCAAATGCTATAAAATCCATAGAAAAATCATCAAAATCATCAAAATATGTCACAACTGAGGTTAAATACTAGGTCCACCTACAAGGGTTGCGTAGAAACAATCATTTTACACTTTGTAGGTTATTTTAACCCGTAAAAGGCAGTAACAAAAGTGAATAGGTTAAGTTATATCACGTAAGATCATGGCATACCTACAAAGAAGAGATTCCAAAAATAAGATTGAGCAAAAAATAGGGCTAGAACATCGTCGAAGGCAGTAAAATCCATAAAAAAATCATCAAAATCATCAAAAAATGTCACAACTGAGGCTAAATACTAGGCATACCTACAAGGAAGGCAGGTGAAACAATACATTTCCACTACTATTACAAAAAACGGGGAGGGGTCCTGTATTGTAAATTCGCTCCTTCATTAATTGTGGAAGCACCGAGCAGAAAGATTTGGTAAGTAAATGTGTATATTTTATCTTCTGTTTTGCATGCTCATGAGGTGTTATTTTTTTAGTCGCTTTACTTGGCGTAGGACATATGGTCAGTTGTAGGGACATTGCCGAAAAATGGTTAGCAATACTGTCGGCTAACAGACGTAGTGAGTGTACCGTACCCTAATGCACACTTCTGTTTGAGTTTATCAGTACGCGTGTTTTTTATACTGTGGTATTGAGTTAGTGCTATTCAGTTCTAGTGCTTTATTGTGTGTTAATTGTTTTTCATTCATTAGTTATTCCGCTAAACAAATATAATCTTGAACAAAGAGTTTTCATGTACGATAATTACGTGAAAACGAACTCTTGCAGAAAAGTGGTCAGGCAATTACGAGAGACAGGATCTCTTGAACCTAAGAAACGTGTTGTATTGCTGTGGAAGGAGGTCATTTTCATCATCTCTAATAACAGAGGAGGTTAGTGATCATCATTATTATTACTTTTAAATATCATTTTACGCTTTCGGTTTGCTTTGTGCGCCGGTATGCTGTCTTTACTTTCTGTCAACTGACGATAAAGTAGCGATGTCTAATCTAAGATTAGATGTCAGAAATAAGGTGCCAGAAATATTTGTATTTGGGAGGACACCTTTTCCAGCATCCTTGCGACAAGGTACGTGCTTATTTTAATTGTAATTGTAACTGTAATTCTGAAAAGTGGAAACATTACAAAGCAAGCGGTTTCTGTTACAGACTTCCTGCAAGTCAATTTGCCGGGAACTGTTGCATGAAGGGGGCGTTCGGCGGCCGACGGTCTGACGGTAAACGACTGAAATAACCTCCCTGTATATCCCCCTGTTATTGACTTTCGAATTATTCTAGTCCAGGATTGTTATATTATATACAGAAGCAATAACAAATAACAATCTGCCCTAACTATTGTACCGTGAAATTCCTTTCGTGTTGTTCAGAAACAGCACATTTCTCCTATGTGATTACATCAAAATAAACAGTCCGGTATTAAATATTGAGTATTGTCGTACTTGCAAGGGAATCTTCACAATTTTCGCATTTAGTGCATTGCTCTCTGCATAAATATACTCATTCTCAGCGCACATAAGTTTAATTTTCATAGTTTTGTCTCTGGTGTTTTGGAAATCTGCCTCTCTGATGTCAGCTGTTCGAAATGGTTTGTCCCAATTTATGCCAAAGAAAATGTAGTTCATCACAACCACTGCTTCATCTGAAAGTAAAGCAATCAATATTTTAATTCAGATATCGTATCTGAAATTACAAATAACCCAACGAATTACAATTCAGCCAAGAATAATTATTTGTTAACACTCCATAGACATCTAGAAGAACGGATAGGCAGAATTGCAATCTTTCAGCATGGCATGTTCAGTGGCGAAACTTGCCAGCGTAAGTAGAAACGGTGAAGCTTCCAGGCCCCCCCCCCCCTCACTGGACCAGAATTTCTAAGAAAAATGTTACACATGTGAAAAAGGTTGGAATACATAAGCACTGACAAGGCAAATAAAAATGATATGTCAAATATCTGGGCTCATTTCTGAGTGCAATGTAAACTAATGATATAATTAGTTAGCCAAATATTTGCCAGAGAACCTTGTTGTGCCGTTTCTTTTCTGGCTCTCACATTTCATTTGTTTATTATTGAATTCACAGTTGAGGAATTACCTTGAGGTAAATTCAATACAAGCAATAAAATGAACTAAATATTAGTTTTTAAATGCTCAGTAGTCGATCTATTGGCTAGTCATTTACAGATTTTTAATTTGATTTCAATAAGGGCATTTTATATTTATATTTTAACTACCTGATTATCCGGCGTTGCCCGGGTATTTATTTATTCCAATCTTCTATTGGGCAGGAAAATAATGAATTCTAACTATACTGTAAAATGTTACTAATTTAATTTACAGATATTTAAAACTATAAGTTCGCGTACAGTATACAAATTATAAAGTAAAATCTTTTACAAATTCACTATATTAATTTAAATCAAAGCTTGATTATAAACAACAGTTTTAGTTTTACCTTCAGGAGCAAGAATAAATAAATTGAACGGCATTGGGAGTGTCACTATTCATCTTAGCGACCCTGAAAACTAGGGCAATTTCGCAGTCTCTGTAGGCAAACAAATTCGCCCTGCTGTGTAGCGGTAATCATAACTTGCAGGATATGACACACGAAAATGCCACGCAACAGAATGCTATTTTATGTACCCTTCCCACTCCCACCACTACGGGTGCCAAGGGTTTCCTACCCCCACAGTATTTCTTTCGAGATTACAAGTGATATGTGTACCAAGTTTGGTTGAAATCGCTCTAGGCGTTCGAGAGTTATGCCGGAACAAACATACATACATACATTTTTATATATATATATAGATGTCAACCTGAAGGAAATTCATCTTTTGAAAAGTCTTTGATCTGCCGACAATGGAGTTGTCGAGATCCTGACTCATCAACACAGGAAGTTGAAGATAAGATTGTAGAAAGTCTGGCATGACAACGAGATAATCTGTCATTTAGTCACTACCCAAGAGGACAGGCTGATTTGGTGTTTTTAGTCCACTTTATGCACAGTAAGGCTAATCAGGACTGGACCTACAGTTTAAAGTGGGATCCGAACCACTATGTGCCTCCACTGGGTATCGAACCCTGGATCCCTTGATTACAAAGTGACGACGCTACCACTACACTATCGGGGAGGTCCCAAGACGACAGGCAACGATTAACAGTTGTCGTGAATGTCAATAGTGATGCTAATATTGTTAAGGCTTGAAGAAACATTGCGTACGGCTCAGTGCAGCAGCCATAATTTTGAGGCGAGTCTCGTAACCCTACTTCCACGGAGATTGGGCAGTGTTATGTGACGTAGTTATCCTTGGTTCCAAAAAGGAACGTCACGACCTAACCAGTATTATTACTTCGGGTAGCCAGTGAGGAATACGAGTGCTTGTATCATTATATATAGCAACCTATTGTCGCGTAAGTGTTAGTAACAATCCACAAGTAATACCAAAGCTACACAGGGCCGCCATTAGGGTTGTGGGATAACATTAGAATAGAAGAATGAGAATAAACGAATCCTACATTAGAGAACAGCTCCATTTGAAATAAGCTTACGTCCTATAGAAGGAAACCGAAGCTTCAAGTATGTGAAATGTTGTGGAAACAAACTGTCCACCTTAATACAGAAAGAAAGAAAAGCAAAAGGAAAAACAGAGAGAGATGGAGAGAAAATAAATGGAGAGAGAGAGAGATAGGGATAGAGATAGAGAGAGAAGTAGAGGAAGTCAGAGAAAGGTAGAAAGCAAGAACGAGAGAAAATTGTGGAAGATAGAATGAAACAGAGAAAGAAAGAGAAAGGAGAACGTGAGAGAAAGAGGTAGAGGAAAGTAGAGAGAAAGAAGGAGAGAAAACGTGGAAAGATAGAAAGAAACAGAGAAATGTAAAACAAAGAGAGAGAGAGAGAGAGACAGAGAAAGAGAAGTATATGAAGGTAGACACTAAGAGTGAGAAAAAGGTGAAAAGATAGAAACAGAGAAAGGAAGAAAATCAAATGGAGAAAGAGAGAGAGAGTGAAATAGAGGAAGGGAGAGATAGAGAGAGAGAGAGAGAGAGAGAGAGATAGAGGAAGATTGAGACCCGGAGGGAGAGAAAAAGATGCAACGATAGGAAGATAAGGTACCAATCTGTGGAAGTCAAAAATTGACAACAAACGACATTGCAGCAAACTATACATTATAATAATTGTAATAAATCATTGGCTACATCGATTTAGCTATTTATGAAATTGTAAAAGTTGCAAGGAATATATGAAATAAATCATGATATAAATTATTATCATCATTACGAATTCGCAAACAATCATAACCAATAAACCGAGGTTGTGCCAATATAGTCCACCTAGTAGTACCTATGGGGCATATAGCGATTACTTAGTAAATGCAACTCCACACTTTTAAATCTTCGCATTGTAAGCACGTTAGTTGGTAAAGATGAAGAAAAATCCTGCATGATATAAACTGATTCTAATTTTCCTATCGATATGGGGAAAACTGCCAAGCGGTAATCCCAAATAAAAGTAAATAAAATCAAATCTAATTTTCCTCCGAACCTTTAAACGAGGTCGAAATGTTAACATTTTAATTTCGAAAACATGCATAGAAGATTTTTCTAATTTTGAAAAGGGAATCTGCCGTATCCGTTTAGGGACTAAATTTAATTTAAGCGTCTAATTGCGAAGGAAGGTCACATGCCAGAAGAAACGACTGCAAGCGCGTTTTCCAGCTCCGTACAGTGCCTCCCCGATAACGTAGTGTTAGCGTCGTGGCCTTGTAATGAAGGGGTCCCAGGTTCGATTCCAGGTGGAGGCACGTAGTGGTTCGGATTCCACTTTAAACTGTAGGTCCAGTCCCGATTAGCCTTATTGTGCATAAAGTGGACTTAACACACCAAATCATCAATCCAGCTCCATACTATTGTATACCAAGTCCCTATGTCGAAGAAAACAGTTTGACAATAACTGAACAAGTTATTCCAAGTTATTTTGGAGCTTTACTTAAATTACATTACTTCATAAAACATCTCTCACCTCTCTCGTACAAGTGTAACAATTTGTACTGATAAAACTTTTCAACGCTGTGATTTATAACGTGTTCCTTCTCTGGAGAATATCCCATCAGGGCTACTTGAATGCATTTATCATCTCGGTATGAAACGTATTTTTCGAGAGTAGACATATTGATAAACTGGAAGAGAAGAATTACATAATATTATTTCCTCTTTTGTTAAGAAATTATTTTAAATGCTAACATTGAATAATTCCCAATTAATGACAAGCTAAACAGACACACTAAACATAGAATAATACTAATAAATATTAACGTTTTCGTTCGGATTTAATGAGACGATAAAATAATAATATCGTAGCGAAAATACAATAATAACTTGTAATTTGATTCGATCTAATCGGAAGAGTTGCATAGTTAATGAAAATATATTAGTACATATTATATCTTGTAAGGAGTAGTGAATTCCGTGCATGCATGTATACTTACTGTTTACGGATTCAGATATATATTATTTTTGTTATTCTTTTGGCATAGCATATACTCGAAACATTTGATAGTATTTTAATGACAACAATGTGGCTAACGCGTAAAGTTGCAGTATTCTGCAGACTCAATTCCGAACGTGCTTTTTCACCATCTTTGTATTACCTCGGGCTATGTGCGGCTTCAATCACAAGTCTAATAACAATGGTCTACAAATTACAACTTTTTCTTTGTTTCTGAAATGAAATAAGTCATTTCATAATGATTTCATATACATATAGACATACAATGCAACTTAAACAACTTGCTATCAAGTCCAAATATAACACAGAATGAATACAGCGCCCAGGGAGTGGAGTGATATGCTTTTGCGATCAGAAACTGACGCAACAACTGAACAGAAGTATGACTCAATCTGTGTTTGGTATTCACAAGCGCCTGATAGCGACACTTCGTTACCATCATATTTCAGCATAAAGGCAGCATACCTCATGTCTAATGAATCAGCAAATGCAGGAATTGTTTTTGCATTTCTTATGACATATTGTACTGGCAATTGAAATAGCAGGATTTTCAATGTATTTAAAATTATTTCCTTCAAAATTTTGAAAACTACACAATTATCATTTTCAGATTCGTATTCAGCACTTCCAAATTATATAAATTTGGTTTTCTAAACATTTTGGTCGTCGTCCAGTGTCGGGTAAATAGAGCTCTACGTCCAACAAAATCATATAATGATCAAAATGAAGTGTTCTTTTACAAGCATGTTGTGTAGAACATGTACGGGAGGGATGCAAGAGAATATGACACGTAAACTTACAATAGGATTCTAATGAGTAATGTTATTAATTTCTTGACTATTATAAATGTTACCTTTCTTGGAGGAAACGTTTTTCTGAAATCTTTCTGAGGAAAACCATCGTCTGTAAATTCAAAAACATTCTTCATATCTTTTCTGGCTTCAAGGGTCGTATTTTTATAAACAAAAGCCATGGTTTTATAAAGGTAAAATGGAGAAAAAACGAAATTTCCCGTTTTATCGAGCTCTTGTTTGTACTCGAGCAAATTCTGAAAAAGAAGACAGAAGAAGAACATAAATAAGAAATTAATTTACATGAACTTAATATTTTAATTCTAATAAAATTTAAGCAAAAGTACTACAGTTTCAGTACTTGAATTCGATGAACAAAAAATATTTAAAGTTTATTTGACATTTGTGGTTTAACCCGAGAAAGCCCAATGTCACCTGTAGGTGACAGCTTTTTAATATTTTTTTTTATTGTATGCTGTGGCCGGGCATATATTTTTTTCTATGTCAAACTGTTCATCGACTTTTTCTCAACTGAATTGTTGCATTTTTGAACTGAGGGACATCTTGTGGAACTTTCTGGAACTATTGAAGTAAAGATGGCTGACCTTAGGAAGGACGACACATCACCTGCTCCTGGAGAAGGACATTCAAAAACATCAAAATGGTAAGATGATTAGAAGTTTATTACTTTTACTTACTCTTAAAGGTTTAAGGTTTATGTCTGTTAAATATAAATTTTCTCCCTGAACAATTAGTTGGTGTAATTGTTGATTACATTTGTAGTGTCACCTGTAGGTGACATTGGGCTTTGGAAGTCATAAATGTATGAAGGACTAGGACATAATTGCATTGTAGTGTTAAATTTAATAATTATAATTGTAGTAATAATATAATTACAATATAATATTGTAACAATGATGTAATAATAATAAAATATAATTTTAATAATTTTAGTCCTCCAGTGAGTAATGATTTATAGTTATTGTAAAAACAAATATAAAAACATTGAGACTTGAAAAATAAACACAAAGAAAATGCTTTCCTCATCAATAATAATGATAAATCTTGGGGGCAAAACAATGCTATAGTATCTTATTCTGATATACACTGTAATGTTGTGGTATGTGTATTACAGTTTAGTACCAATAAAAAAATAATACTAATTTTTGAACTTGGAATCTACTATCATTTCAGATTGAATATGGATGAAGCATTACAAATTATTGAAGAAAATGATGATGACATTGATGAGGTTCTTTTCCCACCTGATGATGATGGATTCACAGATGAAGACAGTGGGGATGAGAATTGCACAGATGTCAATCGCCTTCCTCCAGCAATGCTCCTTGCTGAGGAATTATCATGATTCACAAGAGACTGCAACAATTGAAGAGGCAACAATTGATGCTACTGGAATCGGGAGGGCATGTTCATGGGTGGCATCGATCGTTTCGACGAGAACATTCACTCCTTGAGGGTCAGTTTGAGGGGTAAAAAGTGGTGGTTCTCCTTGTTTGCCTTTGGAATAGATGCAGCGTGCCATAATGCATGGTTGATTTTCAAGAAAGTGAATGGCAAAAATGTGACTTTCCGATGATCACTGGTAGAATTATACTGCCGTTTACATGGAAACCCTCCTTACAGAAGTCCCCAAATTGGTTCTATGTCCTTGCGTGTACCAAATGAAGTCAGACAAGACATCAACATTGCCGAACATGTAAAGGTAGTGTGTTCTCAAAGAACATGTGAACACTGCGACAAGAGGACACGGATAATATGTATGAGGTGCGGTGTAGCATTACACATACATTGTTGGTACGAATTTCATGCACATACATGAACAGGAAAAAGTGTAAAGTGTTATGTCAAGTTCTGACATTGTTAATATCATCTGTGTTACATAAAAATGAAAAGGGAGGTATAAAACAGAGATGTTCACGTTATGTTCATTTTGGTACCTTGAATGCCCAATGTCACCTACAGGTGACACCCCTGTATTTTCGAGCAGGATAATAAAATCTTTATTTTTTCTTCATTTTATTCCATTTTGATGCAAAACCAATCAACCCTATTAATATGGTCACAAAATTCACAGAAATAAAGTCATGGGCTTTCTCGGGTTAAAGCTAAGGCAGCATAATTTATTCAACACCAGGAAGGACAGTAATCTAGATTATGTTGTGTCCACATTGAACAATGTAAACATTACGCCGCGTAAGAACCTCCTCATTGCTGACCACGATAGTTTGGACGTGTCCATTTCCATCCCCCCACCTACTAAAAGAGGTCATCGCCCATCGATCCAGAAGAAGCGCCACCTATGGAACCGAGCACCGTGGGAGGAGATAAGACGTACCCTCGAATGCTTCCCCTGGGGGCTTTTGGAAGATGGGACAATCGACGACGCAGGTGAGCTATTTACAGCTGCCATTCATGCAACGGTGAATGACCTTGTTCCTTCGGAAAGAATAGCATCTCGCCGATTTCCAAGTTGGTTCGACTCCGAAGTGCGCGCTGTACTGGCTAACAAGAATCGAGCCTGGCAAGTTTGGAAGGACTTTCCGAGTGAACACACTTACAATACTTTCGCCGTTCTTCGACGGCACTCCAAGTACCTTCTCCGAAACAAATACAAAGAATACATAAACAGTATCAATGCAACAATCCAGGAAAATCCAAAGAACTTCTTCAGTCTAATAAACTCGAGAAGAAACAACAGCAGAATTGCTCTTAAAACTACACACAATAGTGAAAGTGCGAAAGGTGACCGAAGGGCTGAACTCTTAAATGCTTATTTCCACGGCAACTTCTGTCCGCCTGCCCCCCTTGCAACGTTGCCAAACGTAAGATCAGTCTGTTCTTCCTCTCTAACAAAGCTTGCCACTACAACCGACGAAGTGAAAAGTTTATTGTCGTCTCTCCCAGCTCACCGTGCCCTAGCGCCGGACAATATCACCACCATGTTCCTGAAGAAAACTGAGGAATCCCTTTCTTATCCCCTCTGCATTCTTCTGAATAGATGTTTCTCGGAGGGCGTCTTTCCTCACGCTTGGAAGCAAGCTAACATCAGTCCCATTCACAAAAATGGCAACAAAAACCTTGCTTCTTCCTATAGGCCAATCTCGTTACTCTCTCCTCTGTCCATCATTTGTGAAAAAATCATCAAAGACAGGCTATATAAATTTGTTTCTCCGTACCTTAGCTCAAATCAACATGGTTTTCTTTCTGGTAGTTCCTGTCTTACGAACCTGTCCGTTTTTCTATCACATGCTATGAAATGTATTTCAAACAATTCACAACTGGACGTTATATATTTTGATCTAGCCAAAGCTTTCGATACTGTCAGTCATCGTCTTTTGATTCATAAATTATGCAATAGATTCAACATTCATGGTAACTTTCTTAACTTGCTCACAGATTACCTTAGCGATCGCCAACAACGTATAGTCCTTCCAGGAACTCTATCTAACTTTCTTCCTGTCCTTTCTGGAGTACCACAGGGCAGTGTTCTAGGACCCCTCTTGTTCATATTATTCGTCGATTACCTTACCGACCATCTCACAGCCGCCTCTAGTAATTACCTTCTTTTCGCAGATGACTGTAAGATTTTCAGAGAAATCTCCACTTCCAACGATACTCATCTTCTCCAGAATGACATAACAACGTTTTTTTCATGGTGCCTGACATGGAAACTTACTTTAAATCCTGAAAAATGTACTACTCTCACCATCTCTCTCAAAAAGAACCTGTTAAAGTCATCTTACACCATCTTTGGCAAAAGCATCAAAGCAGTATCCTCTCATAAAGACCTAGGCATTGTTTTGGACTAAAAACTCACATTTGAAGAACATATTACAGGCACGACAAAAAAGGCTATGCGTCTCTTAGGTTTACTGTATCGTTTCACCGAAATTAGTGACATCTCAGCCCTCACCTTGTACTTCAAATCATTCATCTCCCCAATAATAGAATACTGCTCTCCCGTCTGGTCCATGGCATGTCCCACTCAGCTCTCCAGAATTGATTCTGTTCTTAACTTTTTCCTGACTATAGTTTGTTACAGGGTTCCCTCATTACGCAACTTTCCAACACCACATCTCCTGGCCTTTCTAAACCTACAGACTCCTTATCAGCGCCTTTTACTGAACGATTTTAGGTATCTTTACAAAATTGTCAATGTCAAAATCCGTTGCAACACGCTCCTCCAGGAATTCCACTTTCGAGTGCCTATGCGCTCAACACGCAACACAAATCTATTTTACACAAAAAAGCCTAGACTGGAAATTCAAAAAAGATCGCTCTTCCACAGACTTCCCACTCAATATAACGACCTCCCATCAAGTGCTGATGCATTTGCCACAGAATATGCCTTTCGGTCAACCATCAGAAGATATGTTGCTAAATAATATTTAATTGTGCTATCTTGACTTATTTATATTAATATTTTGTCTTATTTTGCTATTTTTAGTTTTGTTCTTTTTGTTATTTTCATTGTTACTGATTTCAGTGTAAAATGGCTACGTGCTGTATCTGAAATTTTCTCAATAAATAAATAAATAAAGTACCTAATGAAATATATATGTGTTATGATTTTTCAGGAATAATAAAAATATAGTATGTACTACTTGATATGGGCACAGCTTTCACGTAAATTATTATTCTAAATATTGAAACATCCTTTTCATAACAAAAGGACATTATTAAGAAAAGAAAACACACAAGTACACGAGGACATGCATATGAGGACTCGCAGCATTCACTACTTGCTACTCAGGGTATGGGTAATACTTCTTCCTTCGTTTTTTTGAAAATCAAATTATAGTTTTTGCTAAAATAATGAAGTACATATTTTACTTCTGGTCTAGCAAGATACTTATATGTGCAATTCTAATTGTTTATATGAAATTATAACGTGTTACAATTCAGCTTTAATTTTCACAACAGTAAATCACAATTCAACCATTTTGAGTTTTGCTCAATACCACAGAACTAAAAAGACATATTGAGTGTACCTCGAATAGGTTATTATTATTATTATTGTACAGTAATATGGAAATTTTGAGCGTTAAAGCTGCCAGTGTCTTAAAAGTAGAGAGATGCAATTTGATTAAAAAAAAATCGAATAATTATATTAAAAAATGTCGGTTAGTGAGTGAAATCGTTGAAGGCACTGGAATTTCGTGGATAACTGTTCACAGAATTTGAAATGTTGCTTACAAGGTCATCTCTTAACCATAGGCGTAGCTAGAACTTTATATTTGGGTGTGTACAAAGAAAAAATGAGGTCTTGTACCTTTTTAATAGTATATTTTGCAACGCAATCACTTGGCTCTTTAACTGCACTGATGTTTGTAGGAATATAAATTCACTAAATGACAGTGTTGGAAATTTCTGAATATATGTAGTAGGAAAAATCCAATTGCATAGAAATTACACACACACAAAATGTTCAGAAATGTTACAAACAAATACATCAAAATACACGTCAACTATAACAAGAGACGTCTGTCAAAAGGTTCTTAAACTCATCAATAACTTCATTTACGTGTACATCCATAGACTTCCAATCTATCCTGCTTCTGAGTTGCTCTTAATTTAGTTTTAACTTGGGTAAGCTTGGAGAAAGCTCTCTCACACGTGCAGCTTGTGACAGATATAGAAGAAAGGCGCTGAGGTACAGAGTAGAATGCAGTAAATATATTTTTTTCCCCCAATGACATCAAAATATCGAAAAACTATAGACACTCGTTTCATCAGCGATAATGCACACGTTTGTACCAAGTAATGACATTGTCAACTTCTTACAAACTGCCGCTTATTTTCTCTCTTATTGAAATATCTGTCTTTAAATTCTCTTTGATAAAGCAACCTATTAGGGTGTACCTAGGCACACTCGGCACACCCCGTAGCTACGCCTATGCTCTTAACACCAAACAAACGGAGACAAAGAGCAGCTTTACAGTGGGTGGCTTACTAATTGTTGTTTTGATGTGTACTACACCAGTAGTAGATCTTCGCCAAGTCGCTGAAGATGGGGTTATTGGTAACACACACACATACACATTCAGTGCTGTCAATGATTACAGTGCAAAACAATCTACTTAATTAGAATTGTAATACCTTGTATAATCTGAACCCAAAATTGTTGATTCTTTCACTAATAGATGAACCTAATTTGTGGTCAGATTGTGTTCCATGGACGATGAGGAAGAGCACCACAAGAGCTAGAACAGAAATAAAGTTAACACTTACTACTTGATTCAGGTATATTATGAATATCAGGGCATTCCCAATTAGCGTAGTGGACAAATCTATCGCCTTGTACTCAAGGGGTTGCAGGTTCGATGCACAGTTGAGTGGTACGGGTCCCGCTTTAAATTCTAGACTGTTCGGGAAACAGAACTTCGGTGAAAAATGCAAATTTACAGCAGTCATTTATGTTTGTTCTTTAATATCAATGTGTGGCCGCGGTGGCTCAGTCGGTAACGCGTCTGACTACCATGCTCAAGGTCCCGGGTTCGATCCCCGGCCGGTTCAAATCCGGGAACTTTTCTAACGGTGGAAGCGGCCCCGGCGCCTACCCAGCGTCGAATAACATGGGTACCTGGGGGAAACCCTGGGGGGTAAAGGCGGTCAGGGGCGTGATGCTGATCACATCACCCCCACTCACGACCGGATCAAGAAAGTGTGGGGCGTTACCCTCACACCCCCTATACGCCTTCATGGCGTGGTGCTATGCACAGGGGAACACTTTACCTTTTTTTTTTTATCTTTAATATCAAACATGAGAGACATGTTGCATCATCACTGTTTAGAATCTTTATACAAGCTCAGTATAAAATTATACTTGTATTATTTTCTTTAATCAATTCAGTGTGACTTAAATGAAAGAAACAGTAAATCTCATTTTGTGACTTATGTGCCTTTCCCTGAACATTATAGAATTGTAGAATCTATCTGAGAATAATAAAGTTAAGAAAATGATGCATTTACATCAGGTTCGAGTAAGATCTTACAAGAAACATTGTCTAAATTTAGAATATATTCACAGAATTAATGATTAACATAGAATAGAACACATGCTTACCTATATGTATTCCCGGAAACCAGCCGCGCCTGTCATTCTTTGCCCACATAGTTTGCATTTCTCTTCCGGAAACTGCAGATTGTTGCATGCTGTAACAATGCATTTATAGAAACGGTAGAGTGTTATCAAGAACAGAAAGTATCATTCAATGTTGAAGTATTATGAAAAGATAAAACTGAAAAATTTAGTGCGGAAAACGAAATTATACCTTTCGAGGACTATTTCATACTACTTCCAAATTGAATGCTACTTTCAATTTCTTGGTAACACCCCTTCATGCTCCCACATTTTAGAAGCTTCATTGTAAGTAATAGTTGATATTTTTTTTGTCAAGAATTTCTATCCATCGTAAGAACAAATCAAAAGAACATGACTAATTAAGATTCTAGCTAAAAATTTAGGTTAGTTTTTCCAATTTCTGGAGATTATAACTGCATTTACTACTCCGTAAAAATCGTGTCAGACTTGATTGTAAAGTGTTTGTACTTGTCTCACTTGATTACTATCGGCAAGTATCATAGATGCATGATGTAATTTAGGCTGTAAATTGTTTAATGGACAGTTACCTTTTGTCCAACAAAGAAGAAAACATGAATCCATGGTTTATGAAAAGAAATCAATTGAAGCTAGTTAGCCAATGTAGACTTTTTACTGAATTTTGACTGCATTTTTATGGTTATTATTGCCACTTTAGCACAACAGTAGGTACACTTTTAAGTTTTGTGAGGATACTTTGAAAGCAGTTAAGTATTGTATTTCTTGTATTTCAAGATCATATGACTTTTTATGATAGTTTGTTTAAATTAAATCTTATCACAATAGTCACCGTTTCTTCACTCACTGTCAGTGGTCGTATTGAAGGGGGAAAGACAAATAGGAAAAGAATTCCCACTTCCATATTTTCTATAATTTCTGTTACAATTAATGAATAATTCAAAATAATGATTTGTATTTTTTAAGTTCAAGTTAATTTTACACTAATAAGTTAGTCCAAATTGTCTGTTTTTATATTATATTTTATCTTAAACTAGCAATTTGCAAAGTAATTTTTTTTTAAATTTCTTAGTTTATTTCTGAGGTTTATTCTTGGAAATTGCTGTCCTGTTAAATTTATACTGCTGTTTGCTTGCAGCATACACAATTAAAAAAATCCTACATTTGTCTTCCTCCTAAGTCAATTCTGATAGAAATAAAAGTTGACTGAGATGAACATAGGGTGCACTGAATCTGTATCAACGGTTGTGTGTATGATTCAGTGTTTTATTTCTGTGTAAGTATTGAAAGTAAAACCAATGTGTTTTATATGTTCGTGTATAATAATAATAATAATAATAATAATAATAATAATGCTCGATAATTAAAGTACTTTTTTTATTATTCACTCCAAGTATCGACAAATGGAAATTAATCGGAAAAAAAAATCAGGAAAAAAATCTGCCTACGCATTTGACATTTACTACATGTCAAGTAAAATTCTCAGGATCAGAAATTCTCCTCTTGTGCATTTTCAATTTTTTTCACAACATCATTTGCCTGCCACTCACAATCACTATGAACCTATTTATACCCTGAGCCAGCTATCTGTGGAGCAAGGCAGCGCATAGCGGCAGAGAAGTGAAGGAAATCGAGTGGCCAGAGCGAAGCAGTACACGCTGCCGGGAAGGCTGGTAACTGCAGTCGCTTTCCCCCTTCCACGCAATTCCTTTCCCTCTCACGTGTTCATTGGTGGAGCCGTCTCGCGTCACTACTTGCGCAGAGACTTGTTTTCGTTTGCCTCCTCCACAGTTAGCTGGGACAGAGTATAGTAATGAAAGTTTAAGCGTATTTGCAACACTCATACTTATTTCTTTTGTTCAAAAGATTGTTTATAAGTATCTAGGAATGACTGAAAAACATGTTATCGTGGTGATTGTACAACGTTTACCACAATTTTCATCTCAACCCAACTTACACAAGGCGTTGGTGGGTTGCATATAGAGTTTGACTCAATTTCAGGGTTACTACGTGCTCAATAGATACTTGGTGAAAATGCAAAAGGAATAAAAAAGTATAATGTATTTAACAATATAAATAATTCTGTATTATATGGCAAATGACAAAATACTTTGTGAGATTGATTGATTTGTTTTTTATTTTACTTCGCGGTTTGTGCCTCTTGGCTAATTTGCGAAGATGGGGTTGAGTGATAAAATGATGAAATACATTTACAAACAACCATGCCCGAGCGGGATTCGAACCCGGGACCCTAATACTTTGTGAGAGAAACAGATTTCACCCACTTAAGCAAAATCAATTTCTTGCTATTTCGTCGGTGATACGTCTATAAAGAAGAAAGGAGAGAAGAGTGAATCGAAGACAAACAACAAATCAATCAAAAATTGATGCATCGATCGAATAATCAACATGAAAAAATAACATTTGTTAATAGCAAGACGACGAATACAATGGTATGTGACTATAACTTACGAAGTGTTTCTGTCGTCGTAGGGACGTGGACCTATGACCATTATGGTGACAATCCGTTTTTATTTCTTCAACTGTACATTTTACAGTCAATTACATTGTTACATACTTGTTTCGTATAGACTGACAAAAAATAGCAGCCAGTTTTAGTTCTTATGTTTTCAATGAATATTTTGTATATTTTATACAGGGTGTATCAGAAGTCCCTTATCACCATTAACCCTTGTAAAATCCGCTGTGATGATGTATTATCATGAAATTCGATATGGGCGATACATAATAGGTCTAGGGGGACACCTTTTGAAGTATGTCACGCGGACGTCCGCCATCTTGGTTCCGCCATCTTGAATTCAACTTTTTTGTTTAAAATGATAGGTGGGTCATGTGATACATGACAATAGGCTAGAATTTCCTCAGGATGTCAAATCTGAAATCAGATTTCATGTAACTTCAGTTGGTTAAAGTTATTGGCAACTGAAAGTGATGTTTACCCGTTTGTTGCAGGTGCTGAACCACGACGTTAACAACTGAAGAACTCATCCAGATCGTCAAACTGTGGGGTGGGAGAAGCGCCAGTGCAGTGGCTGCCTATTTCAACTTGCGTCATCCAGAACGTCACCCTGTGTCACATGTTTCAGTGGCACAGTTATTAACCAAATTCGAGAAGACGGATGAAGCACAAGCTACGACAGTGTTGACCTCCTTCTCGACGTCAATGCAGCAAAGCACACGTCGTATGGCAATGCAATGTGCTATGAGTCACAGTTCAGTGTACCGAGTGCTACAGAGAAACAAGTGGCATCCGTATAAGGTGCAAATGCAGCAACACCTCTCCGAGGACGATGCAGATAGAAGCGTGCAGTTTTGCGAGTGGGCTATCGCGCAATTACGGCTAAATCCAAACGTCGCTATGCAGATACTCCATTCCGATGAAGCGAACTTCTACGTAAATGGGGAGGTGAATAGGCAAAACATGCGCTATTGGTCGCCTGACATCTCCGCATGGACAGATCCCTCCAAAATGACCGGTGCAGGAAAGGTTATGGTGTGGGCAGGCATATGGGGAACACGGATAATCGGTCCTTTTTTCATTGAAGGAAATTTAAATGCGGAACGATACCTGGGGATGCTACAGGAACAGATACTGCCAGCTCTGATGTCTGAAGATGGTACATTTCTCAGTTTTTTTCAACAAGATGGTGCGCCTCCCCATTATGGCGTCCAGGTGCGTCAGTACCTGGATGAACAATTTCCTGTGGCATGGATTGGTCGACGTAGGCCCGTTGAATGGCCTGCCCGATCACCAGCTTAACGCCAATGGATTTCTATCTTTTGGACACGTTAAGGCTATAGTGTATGGTGTGAAAATTCGTCATCTTCGTCATCTGAAACAACGTATCATGGCTGCATTTAAGCAAATTTCATCAGATACCTTTCTCGGTGTCCACAGACATTGGGATAAGCGTCTGCACACGTGCATTGCTCATCACGGACAACATGTGGAGCACATTCTGTAACAGGTAAACATCTGCCAATAACTTTTCACCAAATGAAGTTACATGAAATCTGATATCAGATTTGACATCCTGAGGAAATTCTAGCCTATGGTCATGTTTCACATGATCCACCTATAATTTTAAATAAAAGAGTTGAATTCAAGATGGCGGCCGTCCGCGTGACATACTCCACAAGGTGTCCCCCTAGGACTATTATGTATCGCCCATATCAAATTCCATGAAAATACATCACTGCGGATTTTACAAGGGTTGATATGGGACTTCTGATTCACCCTGTAGTTTGCATAAGTTATTTTCCTGTCACTCAGAATTTATCGTTCGTATTCCACTTTGTAACTAAAGGTATTTTCTGCCGTTACGGCGGCCGATCCTACTGCTGGCAAGGGAAGTGGGGAGCGGGGAAGCGACCAATCCAGCAGTATAAGAAACGCAGCAGCCAGTATAACGAGGTTCACGTAGTACTTTTTCCCGCCACGTCGTAACTCTCGGCGCCACTGCTGTTGTCTGGTTGGTCTGCGACGTAATCCCAGCTCCCCACTTCCCTTGCCTGAACTAGGACCGGCCGCCGTAAGAGTGGAAAAGACCTATAATAACAAATGTTGTCTGCTGTGCAAAAGAAACAGTTTGCGAATTGTACACTGCCATTTCCATTCAGTCTATATTACAGAATGTGATGATAATGAATTGAAATAATGACGTCAATAAGCAGAGGGCAATCAATGTCTGCTTCGAACCAGTAGTTTTATTCCTTGGAACAACACAGGATGTAGAGTAAAAGAGTAATGAAAATAGCGGTGGACAATATTCCTACCATTATCTTTGCCGTCGACTGTACGTGCTGATAATCCAGTGAATTGCTCTGTGTTCTGTAGCAGGGTAGTAGGAAAATACAACAAGTTTGGTGACTGGAGTAACTGATAGTCGATAGATAAAAACATTCAATATCTGCAGTGTCGGTCAAGCATGTTGTGCCTTGCCACAGTTCATTATGCGATGTTCTATTGTAGCGCCCCTTGAACAAGTTTCACAGACAGGTGCGAGACTGAATCCGAGTCCACGTTTTTATCTCATGAACAGCTTGGTGACTGAGCTTGTTGACTGTTGGAGAGATGTTTTGCACAAATGATTGCGAAAACGTTTCACCAGTTGCATTGGTGGTATTTCTGAACTATTTGCGGCTCATGTAACTTTCGTTTGCTGTATTTACTGTATAATTTACGTACTGTTGACTTGGAAAAATCGGTCTGATGTATGAGTCCATATATGTATTCGAGTGTAACTTCTGTATGCATTTTTTGAGGTGAGGATAGTTTTAGCTGCTTCGCGTCTGCTCTGTATTTGTAAAAATGGAAGTCTCGATGCCTCTCTGTTGTTTGGATCGTGGAGAAACAGTGCTATAGTTTTTATCCTTATATCGGTGAGTCCTACCCCCCCCACACACACCTTGCACGGAGGTCGGTTTTAATCTAATTGAGACACATCTGGTCAGTATATTATAATCCATATTAAATACCGTTATCGGCCAGTAACCTTTCATGCGTCTGGAATGGTGATTCTTTGAAATTCAAATAACTATGTTTGTCGTGCTGTAACATTCTTGCCCCACTTGCGGACCTCACTCGCGCAAATGCCACTAATGGATTACCTTTGGAATTACTATAAACAATATATATGACTTATACGTAGATATCTGTAGAAATCTCAGGAGAAAAGTTGTAAGCTTCCCCAAGGAGACTCGAACCTGCACGCGTCCCGTAGTCGAAACCGAAAGCATGACGCCTTAGACCACATTGCCACGGCGCGGGATAATAATAATAATAACAACAACAACAAATAATGAGCATGCTATTGTTCGTAATATGTGATTGCTATTAATGATAATATATTGCTATTATTGTTGCATGAAACAGTTCAAAGATGGCGTAGAAATAAAAATATAACGAGATACATTCATTATCTAGCCTATTTCTAGCTAAGACTACAAAAAATTGTGCAGAAAGTTAAAATAAATAGAACATGCACAACTAATAAGAAATAAGAGTGCATTTCTCGCTGATGAAATATGAAATCCCTGATTATTGTTATTACTATTTTCAACATTATTATTATTATTTATTTTGTAGCCAATGATCATGGTAGAAGAAATATCCATTAAAACCAATAAGTTGCTGACCAAGGCAGTTTATTAAGATAAAAACACTTAACACGTAACGTTTCGACCCTGTATCAGGGTCTTCCTCAGACGAAGAACTAAACTAAAGTTTTTAGTTTAGTTCTTCGTCTGAGGAAGACCCTGATACAGGGTCGAAACGTTACGTGTTAAGTGTTTTTATCTTAATAAACTGCCTTGGTCAGCAACTTATTGGTTTTAATATGGAAACAAGGCTTAATTATATTAAAATATCCATTAGAAATTTTTAACTATTTCTAACTCTACATCCTGTGTTGTAGATGTTCTCTGCTTGGTGACGTTATTATTTCAATTCATAATCATCATACTGTGGAAAACAGAGTGAATTAAGATAGTGATGGACAGTTTGCGTACTATTTTTTCCCCCTTGAGTGTACGTACACGCTGTGAATGTAAAACTAATTCACACCAATCGAATCCTATTTTTGTCAAAGTTCGGCTAAATAAACTTCACACTAGTAGTGTAAATGTATTGGTTCTAACGCGGTGGCTCAGTCGGTAACGCGTCTGACTACCATGCTCAAGGTCCCGGGTTCGATCCCCGGCCGGTTCAAATCCGGGAACTTTTCTAACGGTGGAAGCGGCCCCGGCGCCCACCCAGCGTCGAATAACATGGGTACCTGGGGGAAACCCTGGGGGGTAAAGGCGGTTAGGGGCGTGATGCTGATCACATCACCCCCACTCACGACCGGATCAAGAAAGTGTGGGGCGTTACCCCCACACCCCCTATACGCCTTCATGGCGTGGTGCTATGCACAGGGGAACACTTTACCTTTTTTTTTTTTACCTAAGTAATCCTTGTACGTATGCCTAGTATTTAACCTGAGTTGTGACATATTTTGATGATTTGTTTATGGATTTTATGGATTGTATTGCGTTCGACGATGTTCTAGCCCTATTTTTTGCTCAATCTCATTTTTGGAGCCTCATCTTTGTAGGTGTGCCATGATCTTACGTGATATAACTTAACCTATTCACTTTTTTACAGCCTTTTACGGGTTAAAATAACCTACAAAAGTGTAAAATGGTTGTTTCTATGTTATCCTTGTAGGTGGGCTCTCAGCGTAAACGGCTACGATGTATTTTGTGTTGATTTTATAGCATTTGACGATGTTCTAGCCCTATTTTTTGCTCAATCTTATTTTGGGACCTTATTTTTGTAGGTGGGGCCCTCAACTTAAACGTCTACGATGTATTTGAGGGCCTAATTTTTTTTTTGTAGGTGGGGGTCCTCAGCGTAAACGGCTACGATGTATGTTTTATGATGTGTGAGCCCCTTTTCACGATGTATGTCGTGGCCTTTTTACAATGGGTTCAATGCCCCACTACTTTTGGAGATCACAGTGGGGGCTGGCAGTTATAGAACTCGTCGAGCAATAAAACAAGATAAAGATAAAGATAAATAAAGATAAAGCAAGAATCGTTTTCCTACAGCCCATAGTTTATGAATTACAAAACATCAGAGAAATTACATCTTGAAATTTTAATCTAAAATAACTCGGAACCAGCAAGCACTAATCACCATCTGTCTAAGAGGTTGTAGAGTACTTCTAATTTTTTATCGAATACTATTAAAATTTTCGAATTAGGGTCAAACTAAGCCAGCAAATCAATTTTGTCTAAAAATAAAAAAAATGTATATATTTCCGAAGCTTGAGAGGATGGAATTAATTTTGTTTGCTAGTCGAGAAGTTTTCGTCAAACTCTATCCAACAAACCTATAATTATCATCCTAGCTCAAATAGGAGCCAAGAAAATTAATGTCTTAGAAAACGTCTTAAGATATTTGTCTTAAGAAAATTTTCTTGACAGACCGGAAGTAACATATTGACAGACCGGAAGTCGACTTTCTTAAAGATTAAGATATTTGTCTTAAGACATTTTATAAGACGTTGAGTATCTCGACTCCTATGGGAGCTAGAACCATGTAACTTTGGTCTATGTATATACTAGTGATTTGACAACATGTTCACCTACCTTAGAACCTTCACAGATAAAAAAGTAAAGTTTCCCCTGTGCACATGTATAAATTTAAACTCCAACCCACCAACATTCCCATTATCATACTGATTTTTTACCTTCCCAAAGCTTTTTTAGCACTCCATTCACACACCTTCACTGTAGACCTCATGGTAAGTGAATTGGGCAATAAAATTCAGTCAGTTATTTCATTTGCACGTAGCTGTTTTTTTTGCTTATTTTTCTCCGTATTTAGAGATATTCGATATTTCAAGTGACCAAAACAAAAATAACAATAACAGAGCCATCTATGTGCAAATGTTGGAACTCGATGATTGCTTGAGGGGGACAAGTCATTTTTTTTCAGTACGTCAACATTTTTAACTCTTTTTGCCAGTGAATGGGTTAGGTGACTTGCAACGACGAAGGCCTTCTAGCAATACGAACTTAGCTTATGCCGGCGTAATTCGCTAAAATATCTTTAAATTTGCATATTTCTCATACCGCCGTATCTTGTTCTATTAGACCTCTTCAAGAAATTGCCAATTAGTGAAAATTAATTGAGCAACAACAGCAAAAGAGGTGCTGCTAAGAGGGGCAAGCATACAGTGATATGAGAAAATACGAATTGTTGGTTTCTTCGATTCAGACAGATGGATCGAATTGAAACTGGGATATTTTGCATTTTTTTATATGATAGCTAAAAAACAGAGATTTTGATTGGCTAATAATTTATACGTGGTGTTTTCTGATTGGTTTAAGTAAGCAAGATTTCTATTGGCTCTATAAATCTATATAAGTCAGAGCACAGTGCTTATTTCTCACCTTTGCTGGAACGGCAGAGGAACCCACATCGATGGGGATAGAACCTGAACGGGCTCCACCAAAGTATAGGAGACTAGAAGCATATAATTTGGCGGAAAAACCCAAGTAAGGTCATAGAGTTTTCATAGGGAATAGTATTATCAGGTTGAATTTTAAGTTGGTGATATCCCATTAAATTTTATATAAAAATTTTGAATTTTATATAAATAATATATCTGAAATTTCTATCGTTTGTTTACTCATATTTTAAAGCATATAAAAAAATGGAATCACCTACCTGTTTTACTCGTAAGAATGATAAGATCGAATGTGTCACTTGTGGGAAACTAATTTCTAAAAATAATTTATCGATACATAAGACAAGGTGTAACGGAGCAAATTGTTTGTTACTTTCTAAAACCTGTGCTCAATGTGGAAAAGAAATTAGCATTCCAAATCTAAGTAGACATTTGAAAATTTGCAAACCATCGACCAGAGAAGGAACATTGAAAAGAAAAATTGATTATTCTGAAGCTGAAGCTTCTGCTCCCAAACAAATTAAATTAAATAATAAACATAAACCAGTTAGGTCTGCATTTAATGGTCGACTTCAGGATTTATCATTTTCGTCGGAAGCAGGCCGTGACATTCCTAGTTTCTTGCATGAAGCGAAAACTTTTGTACTGAATTCTTTGAAAAGTAATCTTGAAAATAATTCCATAAAAGTATACGTTGATTTATGATCAACAATGGTATAACAAAAGTTTTTTATCATCGTACCAAAAACCAGGCTCTTTATTTGGCAGATGTTGAAAATTTGGACGAGTTTTACTCTAATCTGTCAAATGAGTTGATTATGAAACATGACACTTTTGAGGCTAAGGGGTCGGGATGGTCTTTATGTGGTAGTCCTCATACATTAACCATTTACGTGAACAAATTCATGCCTTTTTCTGCATCGAGTTATGTCCCTCTACCACCGAACATTCAAAGCAAGAAAGCAGTGTTAAATATTCAAAATAATGACTCAAAATGCTTTCTTTGGTGCATCTTGGCAGCTCTGTATCCTGTTCATTGAAAAAATAATCCAGAGCAAGTTTATCATTACAAGCAGTACGAGACAGAGTTTGAAAATGTAATGTCTAGCATTGAATACCCCGTGGCATTGTCAGACATATCAAAGTTCGAGATTCTGATGGAAAACGCATTACTATTAATGTATATTCTTATACGTCAGAAAAACATCTTGTGCATCCCATCAGGATAAATGATATCAACGATAATAATGCTCATATAATTAATCTTCTTTTAATTTCAAACAACAATATTCACCATTACTGCCTTATTCGTTCACTATCATGACTAATCAGAACTCAAGCAACGAAGTATGCAAATCACATCGAGGTTTGTCCAAGGTGTTTGACCACGTTTAATGATAGAAGAAAATTCAATCATCAAATATATACCGCACGGCAAATTGCTATTGAAAAAACGTGTCGAACATGAAATATATTGCGGTGACAACAAACCAGCTCGAATGTTGATACCCAAAAAGAACGAAGTCGAAGAATTCAAAATGTACAAGGCTTTGTTTGATCATCCAGCCATTATCGTCGCAGATTTTGAATCATTTCTGAAGCCACTGTCCTCCTGCAAACCAAATCCAAAAATTTCCTCCACAACGCCATACCAGCTTCATGAACCAAATAGTTTTGGTTACATTGTCGTACGACAAGATGAACTAAATGAACCATATGTATACCGTGGACCGAATGTTATCGAACACTTTTTTGAAAAGATGGAAGAGGAGGTTGAGAAAATTGGCAGCTTCTTGCAATTCAGAGGAACAAAAAATATTTGATGAAACTGTCGAGTGTTCAGTGTGCAATCAATACTTCACAAACGAGAATCGTAAAGTGTTTCACCATTCGCACACAGACGGTCGTTTCATCAGCGGAATCTGTAATGCTTGCAACCTCAAAATTCAAAGGCCCAAATTTGTCCCCATATTTTTCCATAATGGATCGAATTACGATTTTCATCTCTTAATTCGGAAACTTCGATATGACACACACAAAAAGATATTCTTGCTCAAAATGAAGAACGATACATTTCTATAAGTTAGAAAGTTAAGATTTCGGGGACAAATGAAGCCATAGAGATGAGGTTTCTTGACTCTTTCAGATTTCTCTCTGCAAGTTTGGACGCTCTAGCAAGTAAACTTTGTGACGAACAATTCAAAATTACGAAAGGTAGTTTTCCCAACATGGATATAAAACTGATCAGAAGTAAAGGGATTTATCCGTATGAATATGTAAACAATGAATCTAAATTTAATGACGACACTCTCCCTCCTCAAAAAGAATTCTTCAGTCAACTGAGAAAAAAAGGAATTACGAACATAGAATACGAACATGCACAACTGATGTGGGATAAACTAGAATGTAAAATATTCGGAGATTATCACAACGCATAATTGAAATTAGACGTAACAATACTTGCGGATGTTTTTCAAGCATTCAGGAAAACGTCAATGTCTATTTACAAGTTGGACCCTGCGCATTTCTTCAGCCTCCCGGGATTAGCGTGGTCTGCAATGTTGTTGCAAACTAAAATTAAGTTAGAATTATTAATAGATGTAGACATATTACTTTTCATCGAGAGAGGGATTCGGGGTGGGATGGTACAGTCATGTTCAAAAAATCTGAATTGGATTTTTTCCAAGTCTAACGTCTTACGAAATTATGTTGGTAGCTCTGAAACAAGGTAGTGTTGTGAAATATACGATCCTGCAATCAGAGTGAAGTTCGATTCGGAGGAGCAGGAGGCGTGACTCACGGTCTTGTCCACAGGAAGTTCAACCAATGCAGCATTTCCAAATATGAGATAACGTCCTCATTGGTTAAATATTGTTTCAATAATGCGAATCGGCAGAAAGATTGCGCAAAAGTTTACTTTGTCGTTTTAATTGCCTTTAATCGTTTCAAATTAGTAATAAATTGTCCCAATTATAGTTCACTAGCTTAATATAATGTATTCATGTATGTGTTTGACAATCATATATCACTCATTAGAACAATTTTCACATTGTTTTCACTACGCGAGATGACATTTCATTTACATTTACGATAAAATAGTGGTTTGGGTGTAATAACAGTTTTCATTAATTAATTTAGAGATGCATTTTTATTTGTTGAGTTAATGATTAGGTTAATTCGTTATTTCTCGCAAAAAGAGGGAACCACAGCTGAAAGAAAATACACAAATTGTGTAGGTCAAGTGTTCGTTTTAACATCACTTTTTGCACACATAGGCTAATCACGACTCGGGATACATTTAAATTGGAATCTGAAACATTATGCGACCTGACTGGAACTCGGAAAAGGACACACTGATTACAAGACGTCGATACATTACCACTTGGTCTGGCGAACGCCAATAATAATGAGGGGTTGTGGGAGTGGGAGATGGGTGACGGAAAGTAGAAAATAAATAGTATTTTGGGGGGTATTTAATGTTATATTTATACACATACAAACCTAAGAAAATATTTATTTTGATACATGTGTGTGGGGGGTGGGGAAGGGGGAAAAGAGAGGGACAGAAAGATATTGGGAGAGATGGGACGAAGAGGTGATTGTGGAAAATTTTTTATATGACGTTCAGTAATAAAAACAATCAAATCAATGATGATTATCTTATAAATACCATATTTAATGTAAATTTGTTTTAAAAATAGGGGCGGGGAGCTGTTTGTTTTACGTTCAGTGCAGGATAACAAGTGGAGACACATAGTGGTTCGTATCTCACTTTAAACTTTAGGTCCAGGCCCCATTAGCCTATCTGTGTATAACGTGGATTTAGAATTCAGTAAAAAATAACGTCGATCTAGTATTTTGGATTTTAGATGCGTTGAAACCACTAAAATTTCCAAATCTTATAATAAGAAACCTGTCCTCATATTACCATTTTGAAAGAGAGAGAGTTAATTGTATAATCTTTCGTTGTTAGTTTCAAAGAAGACTAATTCAAATAGTAACAATGGGAACGACGAAACGTTTTTGCCACCGTGGGGATTTGAACCTACGAACACTACAGTATTATTACGGCATGATTATGAGTTAAGACCAATTCGTTCAATATGCATTAGAAATATAATCCCCACCCACCTCTTTATAAACAACACACCCAAACCTCCTTTGTAGCAAATGAAATAAAGACGGTATGAATGTCACAAAACATTTAAGCAAAATCTACTATATTTACGACGCAATCGTTTTACATGGAGAGGCTACAGCTTCGAGAATTGAGGTTGTGGTTTGACTGTAATTGTAGGATACCCCATAGGTATCGATAAGCCAAGGCTCTAGTGTGCACTAGATTTGTTCATTTGTAGTGACGTGCTCAGGAATTTGTAAAGAGGTATGTGACTATAAAAATGTATTAATGCTTATTTTTTAAACAGTGAACTCATAATTTAATATCTCTCTGTCCATCTCATTATCCTACTTAGGAACTAATTAGTATTGCAGGAGTCATACTGAAAAGAAATCTCACGTGACAATGACGAGAAATTAGATTTACGGAAGGAATAGTTTTCATATTTTAAAACCTCGAAGGGCCTTGGGCTATCTCCCGACTGTCAGTCTCCCTTCTACAATCCTACTTAGAGTTATCTTCAACTGGCAACGAGGTGTTGGTCAGCACGTCGAACCCTCAGCCGTTGTAGAAGATATCTGAAACCAGGTTATACCAGTCACTCGTAGGTCCCCAATTTCCTCACGATGGTGGGTTGCCACCGGTCCTATACAGATAACAGGCCGAGAACCCAGGACGACTCGAATCCATGCCGTCCCGCTGCAGTCGGAGTCCAAAGCACAGAGTCTTAGACCGCACCGTTACGGAGGAGGAGAGTTTTCATATTTCGTTTCTTATAAATGTCGACAATACATTAAATATATTACGCACCAAAAATTAGTGTCAAAAAATAGCCGGTTCTATAAGAGATTCGAACCTTCGATCTTCACTCAACTAGGCCGCTATTTTTAACAATTTCCCATTTTCTCACTCAATAACCTTCGTTGAACGTTTGTCTTAAGAGTCGTTAGCAATCTTGTAAACCTTATTAACCTATCTGCTGTCTATCACAAATGTACTTTACAACCTGGAGTAGATTTTGATGTCTGCAATTTAGAACTTGATTTTCGTGGTAAGTAATTCTCTACCGTCTACTATAATAAATAAATCAAAGTCTACATATCTATTATTTTGTAAATGCGAAATGTCATTGTTAAATGTTAGAAACTATTTCTTATTCCACAGTTAGTTCCAGATTTAGCCACAGCATTCTGGAAACCAGCGTGAAACGTGTTTCCCACACTTCCAAGGTCAGGTGAATCCTTATCAGTTGTATTGGATGCCTGTGAACATGTTACTTCATACGTCATGGTACTGTGGTGGATTTCTTCCCCTTCCCCTTTTACCTTGAACGGTAGTAATCCCCGACTAGGCACGATGAATCAATCACAGAAAAGCAAACTGTCTGATAAATCGCATGCCATGTATTATTTCGAGCTCCTAGGTTTTGGAAAGTGAAATAAAAAAAAAGTATGTAACATTAATTCATAATGGTTGACTTCTTTGGGTATTATTTCATGACTCTTTTCTACTTACTCCAATGAAACTTTTGTCTACTGTTTTCAGTAGATCAATAGGTGTTTTGAAACATCTACTGTGTTCAGATTTTCAAAAAGATATAAATACAAAAAATAATAAGAGGGTATGAAATTAATATTTACAGCCAAAATATTGAACTTAACATATTATACACTATACTGAATAAATTATTTTCACTTGCAGTTTCTCTACTGTACTGTACTGGTTTCAGTAGATCAATAGGTATTTTTAAACATCTATGTTAAGATTTTTTAAACTTGAATTACAATTTGTGTGCCTGAAAACTTAGGGTATTTTACACCCGTCACGCTATACGGGGTCCAGCCCCTTATCATGACAAAAATAAAAGCGTGTCTAAAAACTAAAATATCCTTATCTGGGTTAAAGGCTGAGCCTGTAAAGCGACAGACAGTCAGCACAAACAAGGACAACACACACACAGTCCTACAAAGATTATACTAACAGTAGGTCCAGTCACCAGAGCCTCGTTAGTCTGCAAAATGCAGTTCAGGGTGTACTACATGGAAGTGAGGTTGGTTTAAATTTTAAATAGATATAAAAACAAATTGTTAGTGAGCAGGAATAAAAAGTTATATTTACAGCTAACATGCTGAGCTAAACACACTACAAGGGTGTAAGAGATGACCTTCCACGAAGTATGTACACCCAATTGTTGCTTCCACGTACTACACCCTGGACTTCAGTTTGCAGATGAACGAAGCTCTGGCGACTGGCCCCATGGCCAGTATAATTTTCTGTGTTGTCCTTTGTTTGGTCCTTGTGGGTGCTGAGTGCCTCTTTACAGCCTCAGCTTTTAACCGAATTCAGAATATTTTAATATTTAAGTTACAACATTACGTTACAGTTATGATATTTTAGTTCTGGTAAGGGGCTGGACCCCGTATAAAGTGACAGGTGCAAAATAGCCTAAGTGCTGACGCACCCAAAATTTTGAATTCAAATTCAAATTCAAACACACTACATGCAATATTACATGTAGTACTGAAGAGAATATTTCACTTGTAGTTCCTCAACTGTAATTACACATTAGCCCTACTGAAAGTGTTCAGTAGGAAATCATTGATTTTGAATAGATTTCCGAGAGACACAGTAGAGTACTACAATTGATAACAGTAGATTCTGTCTACTGTAAACAGTAGAAATTACGTAGGTTTTTAACAACGATGAGAATGAAACAGAGGTGAAAACAATGATAATGAAATGCAGAAGCGACCTGGAGCAAACAGGAACGTAGAATGTCTGGCAGCGAGACGCAAGAGTTGATCAAGCGATTATAGCGTCAAATTTAGCTTAGAGCTCATAATTGATATTTCTACATGAGCTCAACATGAGAGAATTGAATTGAGTTTACATCTCACGTGATATGAGTCGAAACTATTGTTGCAAATTGAACTGTGAAGTGAATCAATATTCAATTCGATTAACTAGTGAATGGTAAAATGCTGAGATTTTGTAACGAGATGTGCCAAATGGCTGACAGTATAATAACTTATCGACACACTGATTTAATATATTTGAACAATCTTATAACTTGCGATTTTGCATGAAATTTTATTACTTGAATCTACAGTACTTCATTGCAAAGGATACAAGGCATTTTATGGGTTGTAAAATTCTGTGTTCGATTCACCGTTCGGTTAACTCTGCAATCTTTATTTCTTATTAAACCGAAAAATTATTTATTGCATTTTACTTATTACGAAAATTCGTATATTATTTGCTTTGCGAAATGTAGAGAATATATTGTTTTTCAGGCTTTTTACAAGAATACAACTATGCATGGTGAACAAAAAATAATGTAAAATAAATACTATTCACAAAAGGATGTCAATAGTATTTATTTCTTTTGTTTCTTGATAATTTTCCCTAAAATAAAAATGTATAACTTTCGCTGTACATGACATTTCGTCGAATATGACACATGGATCATTTTTATGCAAATCCTAGTAAAATGATGAGAAATTCAAAAACATATTCTGAAAAATTATTTTCAAAAATAACATTGAAAAATCATTAGAAAAGAGTGTTATTTTTTTAAAAAAATATATAATATTTCTATTTCTTTAAATTATTAATTAAATACAATACTTAGTCGCTATATATAATAACAATAGGGTTAATCGAACAGAAGTCAAACTTTAATCTTCGGCGTGTAATACTGATAGCCTATCACCGAACCACTTTACCATCATAAATAAAATTGAAGTTTTTTTTTCTCGAAAATTACTGGCTAGTGCACGCTGGAACCTTGCGATACGAATATCTACCCTACTACTACAAGAAGCCACGTCACAACCTCAATTTTCGAAGCTGAGCCTCTCCATGTAAAACGATTGCGTCGTAAATATAGTAGATTTTGCTTAAATGTTTTGTGGCATTCATACCACATTTATTTCATTTGCTACAAAGGAGCGTTTGGGTCTGTTGTTTATAAAGAGGCGGGTGGGGATTATATTTCTAATGCATATTGAACGAATTGGTCTTAACTCATAATCATGCCGTAAGAAGGAACGAACTCTGGGGGTAGTGGTTATCGCACTGGGTTGTCACAATAGTGGTCGTAGGTTCAAATCCCCACGGTGGCAAAAACTTTTCGGAAACTTTATTCGTTCCCATTGTTAGTCTTCTTTGAAACTAACAACGAAAGATTATACAATTAACTCTCTCTCTTTCAAAATGGTAATGTGAGGACAGGTTTCTTATTATAAGAATTGGAAATTTTAGTGGTCTCAACGCATCTAAAATCCAAAATACTAGATCGACGTTATTTTTTACTGAATTCTAAATCCACGTTATACACAGATAGGTTAATGGGGCCTGGACTTACAGTTTAAAGTGAGATACGAACCACTATGTGTCTCCACTTGTTATCCTGCACTGAACGTAACACAAACAGCTCCCCGCCCCTATTTTTAAAACAAATTTACATTAAATATGGTATTTATAAGATAATCATCATTGATTTGATTGTTTTTATTACTGAACGTCATATAAAAAATTTTCCACAATCACCTCTTCGTCCCATCTCTCCCAATATCTTTCTGTCCCTCTCTTTTCCCCCTTCCCCACCCCCCACACACATGTATCAAAATAAATATTTTCTTAGGTTTGTATGTGTATAAATATAACATTAAATACCCCCCAAAATACTATTTATTTTCTACTTTCCGTCACCCATCTCCCACTCCCACAACCCCTCATTATTATTGGCGTTCGCCAGACCAAGTGGTAATGTATCGACGTCTTGTAATCAGTGTGTCCTTTTCCGAGTTCCAGTCAGGTCGCATAATGTTTCAGATTCCAATTTAAATGTATCCCGAGTCGTGATTAGCCTATGTGTGCAAAAAGTGATGTTAAAACGAACACTTGACCTACACAATTTGTGTATTTTCTTTCAGCTGTGGTTCCCTCTTTTTGCGAGAAATAACGAATTAACCTAATCATTAACTCAACAAATAAAAATGCATCTCTAAATTAATTAATGAAAACTGTTATTACACCCAAACCACTATTTTATCGTAAATGTAAATGAAATGTCATCTCGCGTAGTGAAAACAATGTGAAAATTGTTCTAATGAGTGATATATGATTGTCAAACACATACATGAATACATTATATTAAGCTAGTGAACTATAATTGGGACAATTTATTACTAATTTGAAACGATTAAAGGCAATTAAAACGACAAAGTAAACTTTTGCGCAATCTTTCTGCCGATTCGCATTATTGAAACAATATTTAACCAATGAGGACGTTATCTCATATTTGGAAATGCTGCATTGGTTGAACTTCCTGTGGACAAGACCGTGAGTCACGCCTCCTGCTCCTCCGAATCGAACTTCACTCTGATTGGGGGATCGTATATTTCACAACACTTCCTTGTTTCAGAGCTACCAACATAATTTTGTAATCTTCCATGCGAAAGATTTTTTGAACATGACTGCACAATGTGCACAGAGACATGCAGAAGCCAACAACATGCACATGGAATATGATGCGAATAAACCATCGAATTACATTTTTTTACATCGACGTTAATAATCTCTATGGATACGCTATGGTACAGAAACTTCCTTATGGAGGTTTCGAATGGATAGAACCAACTTCCATAAATATTATTGATTTTGACGATTGTGAATTTTTTTTTTTGCAGAAGTGGATATTGAATTTGCAGACAATTTGCATGATACTTTTTTCCGATTTACCACCGGCACCCGAACTTAAATGTCCCTCTAATTCTAATCAACGAAAACTTTTATTAACTTTGGAGAAAAAAGAAAGATACGTTTTCCATTACAAAAAGTCTACAGTTTTTGATTGCAATGGGTGTTAAGGTATTGTATATTAGAAGAGTCGGGTGGACGTGAGATTGGTTTCAGATGAAAATAAATGCAGTAAGTGGGTGGCTGATCCTAGAATTAATCACGAATAATTTACAACGAGAATCTGTCACTTTTCAATCTAGATATAAAAGTAATAAAATTCCGAAAACCAATTTATGTGGGAGCAACAGTTTTAGATTTATCGAAACTTCACATGTTTCAATTTCACTACAATGTTATGCAACCTTTCTACAACGATAGCATTTCATTACTTTCCATGGACACCGACAGTTTTATTTATAGCATTAAAACATCCAATCTATATGAAGATGTAAAAAATCCGTCCTTGCTTGATTATTATGATACTTCTTCCTACCCTCAACCGAACAGATTTGGAATTCTATCTATTAACAAAAAAGTTCTAGGTAAATTAAAAGACGAGTGTAACGGTGACATCATTCACAAGTTTGCCGGTTTGCGTTCCAAAATGTATACATTTAGAACTGAGAGCAGCACCACGAAGAAAGCTAAAGGTGTTGGTAAAAATACTGTACAAAACAAACTTTCATTTCAAAACTATATTGATTGTTTGAAGAAATTGAAGCCGGAGCTACGATTGGAAAAAAGAATCCAAAGTGTAGACCATGTGATTACAACAAACAAAGTTAAGAAAGTAGCATTAGATCCGCATGATGATAAAATATGCATTTTGTCTTGTGGGATCCACACGTTGCCTTGGGGGCACTATCGTTTAGATAGTAGTAAGAAATGCATACAATGCACTTAAAGAAAAAAAACATCGTACCCATACAAAAAATCAATTATTATATCATACAAAGAAAACATTAATTTTTTTTACATGCAACTAACCTTATGGCTGGAAATATTTCTATCAACACAAGCATATAAAATAACCATGCCTATGAACCTGTTTTGCTTCACGAAGCAAGCTATGGAGGTACCGATCCAAACTGCACCATCATCATCACCTCCGAACTTGGACCTGTTGCCCTCCCTACTATCTAAACTCAACGGTTTGCTCATTATTCATCTCAACAGCATCCTGACCCAGTACGACGATGACGTGGGCGAAACTTTCTATGCATTCAACAACAACTTGAATTATTACCAGTTCCCCATCTCTGGCAAACTTAAGTTCAACATGAATCCCGAGAACAAAGGGGAGGCCAAGGTTTCCTCTGGAAAGAACATCTATCGCATCAAGCATGATAGGATGGACAGTACCACTACGTACGATGTATCTACTGGCGATCGCTTGTACGTGGAGCTCTTGGACGACTACGATAAACTCATCCCTCTTTTTATAGAAATAAAATCACCTACCCTATAATAAATAACCATAGCAACAATGCCTAATGACATCTTTGGTCACACCAAGCGCGATGATCACGACGACGAGCTACTCATTCTTGACGTCAGGGCGAAGAAGTTGCGAAGCGACCTGCAAGGTCTGCAATCCACGCTCAACTCTAGCCTCGAGACCGAGATAGCCAGCCTGCAGTCTCAGTGCCAGGACCCCGTACTTAAAATTGACGCCGAGCTTAAATCGCTGCTGCAAAAATATACCGACCTCCCGTCCATAGACAACCTCGAGAACCTGGCATTGAGTGTAGACAAGCTCCAAAGCTGCATCAAGCGCAAACTTCTGACGTGGAACAGCTGAAGCGACACTTGCAAGACCAAACTAGCACCATCCACAATGAACTGCAAATCATTATCCAGAGTATAAAAACTCAGGATGACTAGGATCGCGTGAATGTAAGTATTGCCGAATTGCACGACCAGTTTCAATCGGTCGAAATTCCTACGTTGGAAAGCATCAAGGCTGAGCTTCAAACGGACGCTTTGCAAGCAACCATCAACGAAGTTAAAACTAAACTCTAAACGCTAGAGAATTTTACTGACAATCTACCTTCGTCCAGCGAGCTGAAAGTCATTACCCGTAGCGTGGCCAACATCAAACTCCAACTTAAGACCTACGAAGATTTCGGGAAGCTGCAAGGCACCATAGCCCAAGTAGACCTAGTGTCCGGGTTCTAAGCCATCATTTGGAGCTCGAACCATCATTTGGAGCTCGATCGCCTTAATGGATTTTTCTTGTAAGGCATGAGCAGTGTTGCCAACTCCTTACCCGAAAAAATCACCAAGGTTGTGGCGCTTGTTGTAGCTTTTTATGATGTACATTTTGAGGACAGAGTTGACAACACTGTGGGGGGCACTGTAGCCTTTTATGAGGGGGGGGGTTTATTGCCCTCTGTTTACATCTGGCAACACTACCGTAGATTTTTTGACAGTGTTGTTAACCTACTGGGTTTTTTTCACTGTAAATTTTCATCAAAGGACCTGAGGGGTCCATGTATTTTTTATGTCTGGCAATACTGTTGGGGGGCCTAGTGTTGGCGACACTGTGGGTTTACTGTAGCTTTTTATGAGGGAGGTCTATTGCCCTCTGTTTACATCTGGCAATTTTATTGGATGTTTTTTTTTGAGGCTTGGGTTTTGCCAACCCATCCGAAGAAAATTCCACTATATGATCTTTCACTGGCTAAGCTAACCTACAAATAGGAGTTGGCAACACTGACGAGCATTAAATAATGATTTCGAGCCTCAAATGATGATTCGAGCCTCGTCGGTGTTGCCTACCCACTCTACAAAAATTCTACTATATGATATTTTGAAACTTTTGAATGCAACTTATCGTAATTTTCCAACTGTGGGACCAAATGTTTATATATCGTGACTTTTGTAAACCTCTTTCGGGAACAATGTGTCGCACACACACACGTGCGCGCGCGTGCCTGTATTGTGACGCACGCAAACAAAAAAAACTTTGCGTGTCATTACAAAAAACTTTGACCGTATTCTTAAATAACTAACAAAGACAATGAATCTTTTTGGCTTCCGCAAACAGATCAACATGGAGACTGCACCGCCAAATTCCAATAACCTCTTACCTTCCGTGTTATCTAAACTCAATGGTTTACTGATTGTTCATCTCAACAGCATTTGGACGAAACTGAATGACGATGTGGGCAAGATGTTTTACGTTTTTAATAACAATTTACATTTCTACGAAATTCCGATCGACGGGAAACTTCAAATCACCGTGAATCCGGAAAACACAGGCGAAATCAAAATTTCTACCGGCAAGAACATTTTTCGAATCAAGCACGACAAGATGCTTTCTAACATTACGTACGATGTGTCTGCAGGAGATTACCTGTACGTGGAACTCCTCGGAGATTACGACAAACTCATTCCTCTTTTTGTAGAATTACGAATCGTCTATCCTATTATAAATAACCGTTAACAAAATGCCTAACGACATTTTCGGCAACACCAAGCGTGTAGACCACGCAGAAGAGATTCTCATGTTGGACATTCGAGTTAAGAAGTTGAGGACCGATTTGATTGCTTTGCAGGAGACCTTAAACAAAAGTTTAGAGTCGGAAATCGCTACGCTCCAAACGCAATGTCTCGACCCCATTCTGAAAATCGATTCCGAACTGAAAACGCTCATAAAAAATTATGTCGACGTACCTTCTTACGACAGCGTTCAAAATATACAGTTGAGCGTGGATTCGCTTCAAAATGATTTGGCCAAATTACAGCAATTTCAATCGAAAAATGAAGATTTGGAAAAATTGAAACTCGAAATCGAAGAACGAACTTCCGCAATCGAAAAGAATTTCTCCGAACTTCAAACCGTCGTGAACGATATAGATGCAGAACGCTTGCATGTCGTCGTTTCCAAATTACAAGAAGAATTCACCAGCACGTTGGAAGAAATTAAATCCAAGTTGCAGACTTTGGAAGATACAATGACGAACCTACCATCGTCGGACGAACTGCAGGTCATCGGTAAAAGCGTCGCGAACATAAAAATTCAATTGGAGGCCTATCAAGATTTCGAACACATTCAAACCACCATCGCCACGCTTCAGGCGTCCTTGGAATTGATCAACGAAGAAATTAAAAATATTCACGCCGAAGCGAGAGCGTTGACGAGCATTCAAGACACGTTGAGCACGGTTCAGCATAAAATCGAATATTTAGAAAATTTAAACGTCGAAACGAATCTCGCTCATTTTCATCACGTACTGGACAACATACAGGGTGACTTGGAATCGTTACGGACGAGCGTGCCTTCGAGCGAAGATTTGGAAAAATTGAAAACGGCGGTGACGGCACTATCCGATTCGAGCGACATCAAAAGTTCATTAAGCGATCTCGAGAGTAAAGTGGCCAATCTCCCCACCTCCAAAGAATTGCACGCTTTGAAAAGAAACATATCACGTATGCTGAAACGACTAGAAACGGAAACGGCGAACGTGGAACAGATTCGAGACGAAATTAGTTCGCTGGTGTCGACGCTGCCCACTTCCCAGAGCGTCGCCGACCTTCACGCGCAGTCTACAGAGATGCGAAGCATCGTGAACGATCTTACCGAGAAGAGCTCGAAATTGAATCAAGTCGAGAACCTTCAGAACATCGTCGTCAACATCAGAGATCAAGTTGGAGTGCTGGAATCCACGCAGGAATCGACGCTGGCTTCTTTCGGTGCCAAGTTGCAAGAACTCAACGAAAACTACAAGCAGTTGAACGTGGAAGTGAAAATCAAACCGTCGTTTTCTGCCGTAACGGATACCATAGTCGAGCATTTGCTGCCCATCGAAAATAAACTCGGACAAGTTCACAGTAATCTGCTCGGCGTCGACACTAAATTCGCTAAACTGCATTCTCTGCAAGCAATCGAAATCAACAGCGTACCCAATCAACAGAGAATCTCCACGTTTGTCGAAGGTAACAAACTGTACATGTTGCATCCTTATCATCCGTACTACAAGTTTCTCCTCGATGGCACGATTCAGATAAACGAATTTTCGTACTGGTCTCACGGTAGAAAAGCTAGCGTTCCCACCATGACTTTGATATCGAATCGTGGTGTCCAGAAAGCAGGAAACATTCCTCTGGCACGTTGGAACGAAACGCGCAACATATATGAAATACACGAAGACGAAGATCTCACCGTTTTCGACGTGAGTGCCGGCGATAAGCTGATCATTCAAAACACGAGCGAAGTGCCACCTTCTTTGAATCCCATCACGCTTGTGCTTCTCTTGAAACGTAATCTCTAAAAAAAATGTCTAGGCAAGCCATCGTCGAAGAATTGCATAAACCTGCGCGCCGTAACTACGAACGTTTGGCTGTGGTAACCAAGGGCATCGACGACCTCTGGCAAAGTGACCTCGTGGAGATGAGTAGCGGCAATTTGAAAAACGTGCATAAATTGAACAAGGGCAACAAGTACCTTCTCACCGTCATAGACACGTTTTCGAAATTCGCATGGGCTCTACCTTTGAAGGCGAAAACGGGAACGTGCGTCGCGGAAGCATTCAAATTAATTTTTCGCGAAAGCGGCGGTAGACGACCACGGTTTCTGCAAACGGACAACGGTAAAGAATTTTACAACGCCGTATTCCAAAAGTTTATTCAAAAACACAAGATTCGACATTATTCGACCTTCAGTCACATCAAAGCCAGCATCGTGGAAAGATTCAATCGAACCTTGAAAACACACATGTGGAAACGATTCACGCTTCGGGGAAATTACAAATGGGTCGACATCCTGCCGGAACTCGTCGACACCTATAATGATACGGTACACAGAACGATAGGTATGAAGCCAGCCGACGTTACCAAGTCCGACGAGCAGCGTTTAATTTCTACCGTTTACTGCCCAAAGTACACGCCCACGACAAAAAAAGCTAAATACAAAATTGGAGACCAGGTGAGGATCAGCAAATTCAAACGCACCTTCGAGAAGGGGTTCACAAAAAATTGGAGCACGGAACTTTTTACGGTGGTTCGAGTTCTACCTGGAAACCAACACACGTATATAATAAAAGATAGTAGCGGCGAGATTTTGAAAGGAAGATTTTACGAAAAGGAACTCTCTAAAACAAAACACCCCGACACGTACCTCATCGAGAAAGTATTGCGTAGGAAAGGTGACAAACTGTTTGTCAAATGGCTGGGACTTCCGGAAAAGAGTTGGATCGACGCGGACGAAGTGATCTTGTGAGTACGTGGAACGTGGTGAAGCGTCTACCGGATCCGGAAAGTCAAACGAAGAAAAAGAACGGCGAGTTGCTTCCCGACAGCATCCGCTGTCTGATCGTAGGTCCTTCGGGGTGTGGGAAAACGACACTGCTCGTGGACAATTTTCTCCTCGCACCGAATTGGTTAAATTGGAAGAACAGGCACCTGTACGTGTTCTCGAAAAGTTTGGAGCAATCCAAATACCAGCAACTGATGAAACTGTACGATGGTCTGGACATTGCAACATTCGCCTCGGAAATAAAACCACTCGACGATTGTCGTGAAAATTCAGTCGTTGTGTTCGACGACGCCATCCTGGAAAATCAAAATGAAATTCGCAACTTTTTCACGCAAGGTCGTCACAAAGGAATGGATTGTTTTTACCTAGCTCAAACGTTTTCCAAAATTCCAAAACAGTTAGTGCGCGACAACGCCAATTTCATATGTTTGTTTCGTCAAGATCACACCAACCTCAAGCACGCGCACGATGACTACGTAGGCGGAGACATGAACTACAATCAATTTTCGGAACGCTGCTGCTCTACTTGCTGGAATGGTGACGATTTCGGATTCGCGACGATCGACATGACGAGGAAACCCAACGAAGGAAAATACAGAAACAAAATCAACGACTTTCTAAACGTTGCAACGTTGTGAGAAACGACGTATATAAATAACGTCATGACGAAACGAAAAATCGAGGACGAAAATCTCAAGCTTCGCGATTACCTCGCGAAACGCTTCAAAGGTTGGAAATCCGAGAATCGCGGATTCTACGAAGAGAAGAAACGTCAGGATCAACCTGTGATCGATGCCATCAGCAGTCTAGGTAAAGAAATTAAAAGTGTCACGGAACAAAATAAAAATTTGATCAATGAACTCGTACCGCTCGCAGCTAAAAGTTACGCCGTACCCACACCCATTTCGAGCATTCCTTCGACGCCGTTCGAACTGAAGGATGCACCGGCACGACGTCGAGCCATAGGCAGCACGTCGTCTTCGGATAAAATCGAGTTGGGACCTTTGGCACGAGACTACCTGAGCACGGGGAAATTCGACAAGGATGAAGTGTTCGGATTGTATCCCAGCATGGAAACCAACGAAGGCGGCGGTGTGGTGTGGAAGATTGGGAAATCGAAGGTGACCTTCGAAGGCAACGACATTAAAGTCAATTTAGGCGACAAGGATAGTTGGAACAGGTATCCGGGTACGGTGGGACTGTGGGAACTCGTCGCCAAAAAGCAGCCGAAAGATTACACCGACGAAGATTACCAAAGTTACAAGGAAATTCTGATCATGACGGATGCGTTGTACCAGAACAACGACGCCTCGCAGAATAGGGTGAAATCGAGCAGCGGCGAGAAGTACAGGAATCTCATCAAACCGATTTGGAACCAGGTCAAAACAGGCAGCGGCGTCAAACGCTACAACACGTTACCCAAAGAATTCGTTTGGGTGGACGACGTTAGGAAACTCGTGGACCGATTGTTGGTGATAGCCGGCGAAGAGAATGCAGGCAATCGTAATTTCTACAACGAGAAGGTTGGCATCGTGGACATGATCAGCACGAAACTTTCCAACTTCATCGTGAACGACGACAAGGGCATAGGTTACCTGATCAAAATCATCAACACGCTGCCTCCGAAATTTTGGAACGTGGCCGAAGGAAAAGGACTCGTGAACGACATCATCAACAAGTTACCTTTCGAGATGCATTTACCTGGCTACCAGTACTGCGGACCGGGTACCAAACTCGAGAAAAGATTGGAGAGAGGAGACAAGGGTGTGAATCTGTTGGACGCCGCATGCAAAGATCACGACATCGCCTACAACACCACGCAGACGGATCTGGACGCACGTCACGAAGCAGACAAAAAATTGGAACATGCAGCTTTCGAAAGGTTCGTGAGCAGAGACGCATCGCTGGGTGAACGGGTCGCCGCACTGGGTACCACCATCGCCATGAACACGAAACAAAAATTGGGGTGGGGTATATAAATAACATACCGTAAAAAAAAAACTTGATATATAAATAACACACATCGTAAAAAAATAATCTTCGGTATATATAAATAACACACATCGTGAAAAAAAAGCAATTAAATTTCTCTCTAACACTTTGAAATTTTTCTTTGATATGACGACTGAAAAAATAAGTGATCTCCAAGCATTAAAACAAATGCTAAATTTGTCAGTCGAGTATGTAAAAATTCAGGAATTGGAAGTCGACAAACCTTACACGATAACTTCCGGTTCAATCGTTTCTACCCAGTATGGTCCCAAGGTACGCCTGTTGCTCAACGCACAATACAGTCTATTTTTAACCAGATCGATACGCTAACATGTTATCCGACGAGAAGCTATCTATTTTAATCGAGAACAAAACTCGAATCGTGTACAAGGGGACAAAGGAACTTCTTGGCAAGAAAACGAAGCACGTAATAGAATTTGTGTAACGACTGCGAGGCCTTGAAAATATATAAATAACATACCGTAAAAAAACTACACAAGAAAAATTTCAGAATATATATATAAATAACATACCGTGAAAATAACACATAGAGCATCAACATGAAGCCCAAGGGTGTCGTGTACCAGATACCATACTCCAATCTTAAAAATCTAGGTGCCCTCGATGGGTTACTCACCAAGAAACAACGCGAGAAGAAACGTTCTTGCTTGTCGAAAGGACACGGAATGAAATTGCTGCTCAGCACACCTCAATTGAAAAGATTGCAGCGTTCGCGGAAACAGCAAAAGATCGGAGGTTTCATATTCAGCATCCCGGCCATCCTGGCAGCATTGGGGGCCGTTGGAAGTTTGGCCGGCGGAAGTGCCGCCATCGCGAAAACCGTCATCGACTCAAAGAAGAACAAGGCCGAGTTGGAAGAACAGAAACGTCACAACCTGGCCATGGAGAAGAAGGGGAAGGGCGTGATGAAAAAGTTTAAAAAAAAGAAACAGAAGCACTCACCAACCGAGACATTGAATCTCTGATCGAACCGTTACAAATCAAACACTTCAGAGGAGTTTTCATGTCCGACTCGTTACCTTCAACCGTCAAAAGAAGAGAATGCGGCGTAGTCAACTTGGACGGTCAAGAAAATCCAGGCACGCATTGGATATGTTACCACAAAAACGACAATGATAAAGCATTCGTTTTCGATTCTTTCGGAGGTGTTCCACCTACAAATTTAATTCATTATCTGAAAACGAACAAAACCTCTATATACTACAACGACGAACGCATTCAAAATTTCGGAGACGTGAACTGCGGTCATCTCTGCCTCTCCGTGCTCGCGTTTCTCTCTAAAATAAATAACCCTACGATCGAGGATTTCCAGAAAGCATTGTGGAACCTCAAACAGCATCACTAGGATGGGCGTGTTTCATCTCACGAGCGAATCTTCAATCTTGAAACTCACGCTGCACGACGACATCGTCTATCCTAAATCCGTGGCTCTGCGTGCATTCTACAGCATGTACCTCATACCTAATGTTACGCATCACAACAACAAAATTAGCGTCGGAAGCGAACACATCGTCGTCACGCCAGGCCAATACAATCTTTCCACTTTGCAAGCTCAATTACCCAAAGGCACATACCTTTCTCAAAATTCGGTCACGCACAGAGTGGAAATCCTATCCGCGACGGAGACCGTGGACCTGGGCACCATGGGAGAACTTTTAGGTTTCGAGAACGACACCAAACTCGAAGCTGGCATCAAGCACGTAGCAACCAACATTCCTAAATTCTTGGCCATAGAGACTCTGAACGTACACTGTAACGTGGCGGAAGGTATGATCACGAAATCTTCGGACGGATTGTTAGGAAGTCACAAGCAGACAGGAATCATAGCCACTTTCAAACCAAGTTCCGAGTTCATGGAACCGATCATCTACACGCCCTCTTCGCCGATCTATTTTCCAGTATGTCGCAACCGCATAGACGACATAGAGTTGGTGGTGACGAACGAGAAAGGAGACGTGGTGGATTTCGCAGGTGCCACTACGACGGCCATCGTGGAGATCAACGTATAATAAATAACCATACATGTAAAATGGAGCAAATCGAAAGTTACGAATTGCAATCTTTCCCTCCCAACCGTCGCACGTTCGCCAATCTCAACGAGGCGAACAGGGAGATCGAATACGACGTGGACGTAGGCGACGGGTTCGTTCATCCTCACAGAGCGGACCTCTACCTTCAATTCGATGTGGTGAAGAAAGAAAGCGGAGACGCGTTTCCCGCAGCAGCAAACTTGATACTCGTGGACAACTTCGTGCCTCACCTGTTCTCGCAGGTGGAGGTGAGGAAACACAACACCGTCATCGACAGAATAGATTATCCAGGCATCACGTCGACGGCAGTGGGAACTTTGAAATTATCCAAAACGGACGCAGCGTACTATCAGGCCGGAGGATTCGAAGCGGGGACCAAAATATCGACGAGGAGTCACACGGTGCTCTTTCCCATGCGTCTGCTGCCTGGTTTCTTCTCGGACTACAAGGAGATCATGTGGAAGGGAGGACTGAGAGTCACGTTTCGAAGAGCGGCCAACGACAACGACGCACTGATGCGATACGCTACTTTGGGTCCGGACGGCACCACGCCGATAGCCAACACTTTACCCGAAGCGGCGAAATGCGTCATCCAAAGCATGGAATTGAGAATGCCGGTGGTGGAATACGAAACGAACTACGCCCTCAAGTACAAAGCGGAGATCTTGAAAAGTCCGCAGGTGCCGATTCACTTTCACGGTTACCAGTGCGTGCAGAAGATGGCGTCGGGAAGTCACATGGAATTCGACGTGACGACGCAGTTCAACAACATACAGTTCGACATGCCAGATTTCGTCGTGGTGCTCTTTCAGACCGGACGCGATAACGATCAGGAAAAAGATTCCAGCAAGTTCGACGACTGCAAGATCAAGAACGTTTACCTCAAAAATGGACGCAACGAAGTGTTCCCGCGCGAGAATTACAACCTCGACGTGACCAAAGACGATTACCTCAAACTTTACGAAGCTTACACGGCTTACAAACGCGTGACCGAAGGAAGCGTGGACGTGTACTACGCGCCCAGCGAATTCAAAGCACGGAGACCCATGACCGTCATCAACACATCTAAGAGGAAGAAGGTTGTGGTCAACGATCGTACCAACATCAAGATTGTATGCGAGTTCCACGATGCCTTGCCTGCAGATACTCTGTGCAGTGTCATTCTTATTGCAGAGAAAACATTTGTGTATGACGTCAAGAATGAAAGAGTGACTGAACAGTTTTAAATAAATAAAAAAAAATAGCACACAATAAGAAATGTGGAATTTTATATATATAAGTACAAATTGCAATTAGCAGTTTCCAGAAGTTTAATTTTGCTGTGCCATGCATGCATGTAATCGAGGAAGTGGAAGTAAATTAAAATTGTTTTTTTCGCATTGCCTATTATTTTTTGTTGCACTCTGGGCAGGCCTTACTAGTTTGGAGGCGATAGTGGCCCCACGGAAGTGTGTGGACCCCACATTCAAGAATACACCTCTTGTCGTCGTGTGCATCCAGAGCAACTTTCCTGACAATATTAGTTGTAAGCACATGATCGACGCTTTGGATACGATGCTCTTTTTGTAGAATGGGCGATTTTGTTCTGAGGCACTCGAGGTAATCCTCAAACTTGAGGTGCTCCCGAACCACTTGCCTGGTTACACCCTTTGCCTTTTTTGTTACTGAACCCTCAGCCCGGATCGCATAGGCTTTGGCACGAAGTCCAGCAAACTCCACAATCACATCCCCGTCTTTCTCGTCCTTGAGTTTGCCGGGTATTTTTTTGTTCCGGGGCAGAATTCCATACCGGTTTAGCTGGGGATAGCCCGATGTGTCGAAGAGCTTGACAAGAGCTGGAACTTTGGCCATATCACCATACGCATCGGCCGTGCGAACATGGTACACCAAGCTGTCTGTGTCTGTGTAGAGGAGCGAGATATTGTGGTTGTAGTGTGCACGTAGTATGCCGTAATATGTCTCGAACATGCACAACTTGCTCAGATCCAAAACTGCAGCTCCCACATAGATGGGCTTGTTGAGTAACACCTTGCCCCGGTTCATGTGAATCAGAGACATCTGTTCGTTGTAAATTGTTCGAGACCTAAACAGCGGGCTTGCAACAAGTCGACGACACTGTGTTTTCTTCGTCACCAACCTCACATCAACGCGATTTCGCACATTCTCCATGGTCTTCCCAAATACCGCATTGTTCATTAATTTGAAAAAATCGCGATCAAGTTCCGAAGTGGCATCAGTGCGATGGTTGGTGTTCAGTTCGATGTACGGCTTCAACCATGGAGACTGCCTGAACAAGAGCACGTGGTAAACTGCTTTGACCGAGACCCCTTGCTGCATTAACCACTGGAGGTTCCGGTAGTGTAGCACATAACGCTTTTTGGGCTCCAAGTCCATAACGAGCTTCGGTTGATCCGAGCCAGGTGGGCACTTCAATTCCGGAGCAGGCGAAAGGTCACAGAATGTATCCTGCAGCTTCTCGGGGAAGTCGAGGTCCACCTCGGCAAAAAACCCAAACTCGTCGCACTCTTTTTCGATGTCGAAGTTGGAGGGGTCAGCCCACTCAAACTGTCCTGTTGGGAGTGGCTGCATCATGGAGTGCCCGTAAAGATTATTCACGTCAGTGTACATGATGTAGCTTGATGGTTGGGAGGGGTCGTAACCAGTGGCCATGTGGTGATTGTTGGCGTGTGCGAAGCGTTGCGACACTTGGACCATGCCGCCCCGGATAGCTCTCTCGATGAAAAGCATGATATCAACATCGAAGATAAGTGAAAGTTTAACTTTAGTCAGCAGGAGCATGGCCGACCATGCCAGTCCAGGAAGGCTGTAAAAATATACAGGGTCCAGGTTGTAAATGTCTATCGCAGTCGCCCGAAACGCCTGGAACACATCGGCAAGAAGCGTCACATCAAGCTTCAGGTATGCATCGTGGTAATCACCGAAAGTTCGGCAACCCAACTCGACCCACATAGACTGAGCATGCTTGTACTCCTCGTCGGTAATACCAGAACCTCTCAGCTGGCTGTAGAACTTATCCTGGGGAGGCAGCAACTCTTCTTCGAACTTGGAAGGGTCTGTGACGTATTCGTAGGGGTAGACCCCTTTACGTCTGATGAGTGTGACATCTAAGTTCGGGAAACTTGATGTAGTAATAGCTAGTTGGCCGTCTCTGAGCTTCCCAGCAAGAGCATCGAGGCTTGCCTGGAGGAACCTCAGAGAGTCGAGGAACCGAAGCTCGATGCTGCTGCTTGAGTTGGGGATCGGCACCCACTTGCTGACGCTAATATAACGCTCCTCGTTCTGTGCCAGGACATTGATTCTCGCATTGTCGTACCCTAGATGTGTAACCAAGTGATGGAAATCATATCCCGAGCCATTGTGAAAAAAGACCGGTATGAAGCGCGGGTCCCTGGCTCTCAAGTTACATCTGTTGCACCACGGGCCAATGTAGCTTCCGGTCCCATAATGGTCATGGTGGTGGACCTTTTTGTTATCGTCAGTGAAGACCGAGTTGCAAACAGGACAATTTAGAGCTATTTCGTGCTGATGCTTGTTTTTGGGAGACAGAGGCAGCATGGGCTTGGGGGCCAACAGCACCTTCCCTATCTTGATGGCTTCCTGTTGCATTCTCTCCAGGAAGTGTTTAACCGGGTCGGGACCGCGATACACATAGGGCTCGGAGGCAATATGTTGGTCTCGCCACACCACAACATAGGAGTAACTCGAGGCCTCGTGGATTTGGAAAGGAATGGTAGAGGATGTTTCGGGGTTGGGCTCGCAGTTAGACAGAGGTTGAAGAAAGGCCTCGAAGTCTGCTACAATATAGGCAGGATGCTTCACCATAGCACTGTGCATGCGAAAGCACTCTACTGCACCAGGTTCGGGCAGGATAGTTCGTGCAGGCTCGTTGGTACCACAGTAGAACATGTGGCGAGCTAGCTTCTCAGCAGCAATGTTGGGTCCTCTGATGTACCGGTAATTTTGCTGTTCTCGATTATTAAATGTAGCCAAGCACCTGCGACACACCTCGACGTGGGTTTTGTCTTTGCTCCGTTGGCTCGAAACAAGCCGAGAGAGGGAACGGATAAGGGTGTAATGGTGATGGGTCTCGTCCTTGATGAGCAGGAGGTTGATTTCTCGTACCTTGTTGTTGTTGCCCACGTTGCTCACCCGGATGGGATGGACCTCATTTTTGTTCTCGGTGAGACCGTAAACATTGATGGCTAATTGCAGGCCCAACAAGTCACAAGCACGAACCTCAAACTTGTGAATATGCGAGACTTCTACAGGGTAGGCAATCCCGGCCATTGCAACCTCCAGTTCCGACTCATACTGCTTGTAGTGTGCAACACGGTACGAGTGGTTTTTCCAGTGAACAGGGTGTAATGCTGCCAGCACCGACCAGAGGAAGCATTTGGTGTCTTTGTTCTGAATATTGAGAACAGCTTTCCTTGCTTCAACCTCGGGTGGCAGGGCAATATAGCTAGACCCTGCCAGTGGCAGGAACTTGCTAAGTGTCAGACAAAGTTCGTGGGGGTCGCCACACAGCGAACCGCCCGAGCCTTTAGCCTGATGCTCCTCGTGCTTTGCTACAAACTCCTCGACAAACTTGTTGTAGATGCTGTCGAGGTCAGTGATATCTGCCTGATGCAGTGTTTTTGCTTTTGTGGCATGGAAGAATTTATATATTTCATTAGACTGTTTTTTATACTTGCAGCATAGCACAGCATAGAATTTAGTGGAGTATGTAGCCAATGCATCGTTGAGGATGGATATTATCTTAGCTCGCTCGCTCTCCAGAAAACTACGCACATCGCATGAGCTGTCTGATGTTATGTTAAAGTCTTCTAATAAATGCTCAAACGCAAATCGGTCTGCTTTCTTCGCCAGCTTGACGCGTTTGGCAGGTGGCGATGCATCGAGGGAGGTTACTTCTACCTTTCGCTTGGAAGGTTGCGGTAGAGATGTTCCAGTGCTCTTGCAAGTAACCTGGTGTCGCTTGAAGTTGTCAATAGAAATATTTTTTCCACACTTAGAGCACAGTTTGGTTGCACATATTCGCTTTCCCGGCACACAAGTACGACAGTGCCTTTGAAAATGTTGACTTGACACACCAATTTGGCACGTAGGGCAATTTTTTACAGAACGCATAATGCAGAGATTTTTTGGGGGTATGTTATTTAATACCAAATGCTGTGCAATGCAAAATATAATTGCTCACTTTTTTTTTAACTATTTTCTATGACCTTATTTGGGTTTTTTCGCCAAATTATATGCTTCTAGTCTCCTATACAATACAATATACGTACAATATATTGTCGACAGTATTATATTTGAGCAGGTCGCTTGTCACCTAAACACTACAGCTCACAGGTTGGGAAAATCTGACATGAAAGCAGATAATACGCTTATGCCTTATTTATATATAATTTTCACGGGGCGTTCAATATTGTCAGCGGTATCATATTTGAGCAGGTCGCTTGTCGCCTAAACACTACAGCTCACAGGTTGGGAAAATCTGACATGAAAGTAGATAATACGCTTATGCCTTATTTATATATAATTTTCACGGGGCGTACAATATTGTCAACGGTATTATATTTGAGCAGGTCGCTTGTCGCCTAAACACTACAGCTCACAGGTTGGGAAAATCTGACATGAAAGTAGATAATACGCTTATGCCTTATTTATATATAATTTTCACGGGGCGTACAATATTGTCAACGGTATTATATTTGAGCATGTCGGTTGTCACCTAAACACTACAGCTCACAGGTTGGGAAAATCTGACATGAAAGTAGATAATACGCTTATGCCTTATTTATATATAATTTTCACGGGGCGTACAATATTGTCAACGGTATTATATTTGAGCAGGTCGCTTGTCACCTAAACACTACAGCTCACAGGTTGGGAAAATCTGACATGAAAGTAGATAATACGCTTATGCCTTATTTATATATAATTTTCACGGGGCGTTCAATATTGTCAGCGGTATCATATTTGAGCAGGTCGCTTGTCGCCTAAACACTACAGCTCACAGGTTGGGAAAATCTGACATGAAAGTAGATAATACGCTTATGCCTTATTTATATATAATTTTCACGGGGCGTACAATATTGTCAACGGTATTATATTTGAGCAGGTCGGTTGTCACCTAAACACTACAGCTCACAGGTTGGGAAAATCTGACATGAAAGTAGATAATACGCTTATGCCTTATTTATATATAATTTTCACGGGGCGTACAATATTGTCAACGGTATTATATTTGAGCAGGTCGCTTGTCACCTAAACACTACAGCTCACAGGTTGGGAAAATCTGACATGAAAGTAGATAATACGCTTATGCCTTATTTATATATAATTTTCACGGAGCGTTCAATATTGTCAGCGGTATCATATTTGAGCAGGTCGCTTGTCGCCTAAACACTACAGCTCACAGGTTGGGAAAATCTGACATGAAAGTAGATAATACGCTTATGCCTTATTTATATATAATTTTCACGGGGCGTACAATATTGTCAACGGTATCATATTTGAGCAGGTCGCTTGTCGCCTAAACACTACAGCTCACAGGTTGGGAAAATCTGACATGAAAGTAGATAATACGCTTATGCCTTATTTATATATAATTTTCACGGGGCGTACAATATTGTCAACGGTATTATATTTGAGCAGGTCGGTTGTCACCTAAACACTACAGCTCACAGGTTGGGAAAATCTGACATGAAAGTAGATAATACGCTTATGCCTTATTTATATATAATTTTCACGGGGCGTACAATATTGTTAAGAGCGTTAGTTTTTGTAGAGCTCTCTTTTTCCATCTTTCCTCTAAACAGTGAAGCTGTAGAAGACACAATTAGCTAACCTAGCATACGACATACCTTCCTAATTAATATGGATATTGTCACACATTCCTCTTATTTTATACTGTTGTAAATGGAAAAGATTATGTACGGTAAATGTTTTGTACATTATAGGGAAAAAATGCAAAATATCCCCCAATTTTAATTCGATCCACCTCTGAATCGAATTTTTACATATTCTCACGCCGGCACATATTGTCCTATTTGCTTCTTTTACTTGCCTTGCTTAATTAACTCTCGCTAATTAGCATTTTTTTGGAAGAAGTCAACTAGAACAACATATGGCGGTATGAGAAATATGCAAATCAAAGAACATTTTAGCAATATATGGGCCCTAGCAATTAGCTTTGTCGACTAAGAGTACTCTTTTAAACGTCTTTTGCTGATCGTATTACTAAGCGAGGACGTTTAAAATTTTTGGGTGTTGAAAAAGTTTGACCCTACTTTTTATTTCTATTGTTTGCTAATAGATGGTGCTAATAGTACCCCCTCCCCTCCCCTCTCCCCTCTTCTCCTCTGCTGTATGACAAATAGCACAAACATAAAAATCAAGATTTTGGAGAGCAAAACATAAAATTTGCATGCATCTGATGTCGAACCGGGAACTTTTATCTTTCGGGGAGTCAACATTATTTTTTACTCAGTCGTCATATAACATGAACACACGCAAAGATTCACATGTGCTTTTATTATTTTGTGTTCGGTAAGTACAAGTATATTCTTACATAAATTATTTGTTAATTTAATAAATTGTAAACTCGGAGCCTGCTATACTAACACTCCTTCTGTCTATTGAAAGCGAATGTTGCGTGCATGCGGAAATAACACAGAAAAAAAAGCGGATGGAAGCAATTTAAAATCAGTAGAGCAAGGTCAGTATTACGAGAACGTAAAAACACGTGTTTTCATTCAACTTCGAAAAATAAGAATAAATATATGCATACAGAACACATATGCTTTCTTTTCACAGTTGTAAAAACATATAAATTGTACATGAAGTAAGTTACGGGAAGGCTCTCTCTTTTATGTCTGTGTATATGTTGTACAATTAGGTACAAGTTGTTGTACAATTAGCTCCTTGCTTTAGGCTAGGTTAGGTTAGGGTGGGTTAGGTTAGGTTAGGTTAGGTTAGGTTAGAGTAGGTTAGGTTAGGTTAGGTTAGAGTAGGTTAGGTTAGGTTAGGTTAGGTTAGAGTAGGTTAGGTTAGAGTAGGTTAGGTTAGGTTAGGTTAGGTTAGGTTAGAGTAGGTTAGGTTAGGTTAGGTTAGGTTAGAGTAGGTTAGGTTAGGTTAGGTTTGAGTAGGTTAGGTTAGGTTAGGTTAGAGTAGGTTAGGTTAGGTTAGGTTAGGTTAGGTTAGAGTAGGTTAGGTTAGGTTAGGTTAGGTTTGAGTAGGTTAGGTTAGGTTAGGTTAGAGTAGGTTAGGTTAGGTTAGGTTAGGTTAGGTTTGAGTAGGTTAGGTTAGGTTAGGTTAGGTTAGGTTTGAGTAGGTTAGGTTAGGTTAGGTTAGAGTAGGTTAGGTTAGGTTAGGTTAGGTTAGGTTATTTGAGTAGGTTAGGTTAGGTTAGGTTAGAGTAGGTTAGGTTAGGTTAGGTTTGAGTAGGTTAGGTTAGGTTAGGTTAGAGTAGGTTAGGTTAGGTTAGGTTAGAGTAGGTTAGGTTAGGTTAGGTTAGGTTAGTTTAGGTTAGGTTAGGTTAGCCAGTGAAAGATCATATAGTAGAATTTTTGTAGAGTGGGTTGGCAACACCGACGAGCATCAAATAATGATTTCAAGCCTCAAATAATAATTTCGAGCCTCAAAAAAAGAAACATCCAATAAAATTGCCAAATATAAAAAGGGGGCAATAACCCCCCCCCTCATAAAAAGCTACAGTAAACCCACAGTGTCGCCAACACTAGGCCCCCCAACAGTATTGCCAGACATAAAAAATACATGGACCCCTCAGGTCCTTTGATGAAAATTTACAGTGAAAAAAACCCAGTAGGTTAACAACACTGTCAAAAAATCTACGGTAGTGTTGCCAGATGTAAACAGAGGGCAATAAACCCCCCCCCTCATAAAAGGCTACAGTGCCCCCCACAGTTTTGTCAACTCTGTCCTCAAAATGTACATCATAAAAAGCTACAACAAGCGCCACAACCTTGGTGATTTTTTCGGGTAAGGAGTTGGCAACACTGCTCATGCCTTACAAGAAAAATCCATTAAGGCGATCGAGCTCCAAATGATGGTTCGAGCTCCAAATGATGGCTTAGAACCCGGACACTAGGTCTACTAGCCCATATTGAGGATGCTCTTGCTGTCATTAGAAATGATCTAGCAAACGTACACGAAGCACTGGAATCCCAACTGCCTAGCATCAGGGAAACACTGGCCAGCGTCCAACAGCAGATCTCCAAGCTTGAAAATCTGAATACCGAATCCGAGTTGTCCCATTTCCATCACTTGATCGACGATATACAGGCTAAGTTAGAAACTCTGCAACAATCCACCCCCACCCAGGACAACATAACGCAATTGCAAGAAGGCATACGTGCTGCTGCTGCTGCCTCCGAGTTGGATGCGGTGAAAAAAGCTTTGGAGTCGCTCCATAATACGGTGACCACCCTGCCTACCTAACAGGAACTGGAAAGTGTAAAGAGGGCTCTCAAAAGAATACTCAAATCCGACGACATCAAAAACATCCAAACCGAAATTGAATCGATTCGGGGGTCTGTTGCAACTTTACCCACAAACCAGAACGTCAGCGAGCTACATGAATTGTTTGCGGAAATTAGAACTCAGGTCCACGACCTCGCAATACAGAGCTCCAAGTTGACACTTGTGGAAAGTCTACAGCAGATTATTGCCAGCGTGAACGAGCAAATTGGTTGTACCGAGGCAAACCAGGAATCGGCCATAGCCAATCTCAGCACCCAACTACATGACTTAAACGAAAAATTCAAGAGACTAATTGTCGATGTGAAGATCGAGCCTGACTATGACACTGTTGTTCATGCAATCGAGGAACACCTGGAATCGGTGAACGGTAGATTGGAGGACGTATAGAGTGAGGTTCGAACCAACGTGAACACTCTGAACGCCAGGATCGACAATCTCAAGTCCACAATTATCATCGAACTGTACAGCATTCCAAGCAGAGAGTTTTCCTCGCCCCTCAATCCAGGTTCCAAACTCTACATGTTGACTCCTGCAAAAGTCTATCACCAATTTTTCCTGGCTGGCACACTTCAGTTCGTCAAGATTTCCTACTGGTCTTTGCCTCACGCAACCCACTACCCAACCATGACAGTGACGAACATCGGTGACGACCCTAAAATAAGAGGAGTGGAGTTGGTCGATTTCAACCCCGAAACTCGCGAGACTGCCTATGAGCAGTGACAACTTAAAAAATTTACATAAAATCAACAAGGGATACAAGTACCTTTTCACCGTTATAGACACATTTTCAAAATTTGCGTGGGCTTTACCCCTCAAGGCAAAAACAGGAACCTGTGTAGTGGAAGCATTCAAAACTATTTTCGATAAAAGTGGCAGGCGACCTCGATTTATTCAAACAGTCAACGGAAAATAATTCTACAACTCTGTCTTTCGTCAGTTTATTCAAAGACAAAATATTCAACTCCACCTTTAGACACATCAAAGCCAGCATAGTGGAACGTTTCAACCGAACTCTCAAAACACGCATGTGGAAACGATTCACGCTTCATGGGAATTACAAGTGGCTCGACATGCTTCCGGAACTTGTTAACAGCTATAATCACAGTTTGCATCGCACGTTAAACATGAAACCAGCTGACGTCAACATATCTGACGAGCGACGTTTAATTTCTACGATTTATTGTCCAAAGTACAAATTTACAAGCAAGAAACCGAAATACAAAATTGGAGATCACGTGAGAATCAGTAACTTTAAGCGTGCGTTTGAAAAAGGCTTCACTAAAAATTGGAGTACGGAACTTTTCACCGTAGTTCGAGTCTTACCCGGAAATCGTCACACGTATATAATAAAAGATAATCGCGACGAAATTCTGAAAGGAAGATTTTACGAAGAGGAACTTTCTAAATCAAAATACCCCGACACGTATCTTATTGAAAAAGTATTACGTAGAAAAGGTGACAAACTATTGGTGAAATGGCTTTGACTCGAAGAAAAAAGTTGGATAGACGCAAACGAGGTGATTGTGTAACGGGTGCTTGGGATGTGGTACGGCGACTGCCAGATTTTCCATCGAAACGTTAGGATGGGAAAAATGGCGAGCTTCTAACATTCGATGCCTCATTGTTGGACCTTCTGGATGTGAAAAACAACGTTACTTATTGATAATTTTCTTCTTGCACCCAACTGGTTAAACTGGAAGAACAGACACTATGTTTTCTCCAAAAGTTTGGAGAAACCAAAGTATCGCCAGCTGTCGAAACTGTACGAGGGACTAGGCATAGCTATATTTGCTTCTGAAGTGATACCACTAGACTGCTGTCTCGAAAATTCGGTGGTGCCTTTTGACGATGTGATCCTGGAGAACCAGAACGAAATTCGCAATTTTTTTACTCAGGTTCGGCACAGAGGCATGGACTGCTTCTCAGACTTTTTCCAAAATCCCCAAGCAGCTACTCCGAGACAATGCTAATTTCATTTGTTTGTTTCGTCAAGACTACACCAATTTAAAACACGCTTACGATGATTATGTAGGTGGGGACATAAACTACAATCGATTTTTCCAAATTTTGCTCTTCATGCTGGAACCAAGATGATTTCCGATTTGTCGCAATATGTAGACATTACGAGGAAACCCAATAACGGAAAATACAGAAACAAAATTAATAATTTTCTAAACGTTGCAACGTTACAAGAAACGTCTTGACTTTTATAAATAACTACATTAAAAAAAAAAAAAAAATGAAACGCAAACTTGCAGACGACAACCTGAAGCTGCGTAGCTACCTGGCAAAATAGTTTGAGGGTTGGAAATCCGAGAATCGTGGAATTTACGAAGAGAGAAAGGGTGAGGACCAACCAATCATTGATGCCATCAGTGGACTTGGTAAAGAAATCAAAGATGTCACCGAGCAAAACAAAGAGTTAATCAACGAGCTTGTGCAACTTACTGCTCGAAATTATACCATACCTACATCGATATCCAGCATTCACAATACTCCGTTCGAACTTTCTCCGGCTCCGAGACGTCAGGCCCTAGGCAGTACCTCTTCGGACAAGCTAGTCGAGCTGGGTCCGTTGGCGAGGGATTATCTAAACCCCAGGAAATTCGAATAAGACAAGGTATTCGGATTGTACCCGACCATGGAATATAACGAGGGTGTAGTTTGGAAGATTAGAAAGTCAAAAGTCACGTTCGAGGGCGACGATGTAAATGTTAATTTGGGCGAGAAGAACAGCTGGGCCAGGTATCCTGGCACGGTGGGACTCTGGGAACTTATCACTAAGAAGCAACCTAAAGATTATACAGACGAGGATTACCAAAGATACACAGAAATTTTGATCATGACGGACGCCCTGTACCAAAACAACGATGCAACACAGAATCGCGTGAAATCTAGCAGTGAAGAAAAGTACAGGAACCTCATCAAGCCAATATGAACCCAGCTCAAGACTGGCAGCGGTGTCAAACTCTACAACACCTTGCCCAAGGAGTTTGTTTGGGTAGACAACGTAAGGAAGTTTGTAGATCGATTGCTGGTTATCGCAGGCGAAGAAAATGCAGGCAATCGCAACTTCCACAACGAGAAGGTGGGCATCATGGACATGATTAGCACCAAGCTTGCCAACTTCATTGTCAACGACAACAAAGGTATAGGTTACATTATCAAAATCATCTACACCCTGCCTCCCAAATTCTGAAATGTAGCCGAGGGTCGAGGTTTGGTGAACGATATTATCAACAAGCTACGCTTCGAGATGCACCTGCCAGGTTACCAGTATTGCGGTCCGGGTACGAAACTCGAACAGCGACTGGAAAGAGGAGACAAGGGAGTGAACCCACTGGACGCAGCATGCAAGGACCACGACATTGCCTACATTGCTCACACTGATCTTGACGCACGTCATGATGCTGACAGAAAGTTGGAGCATGCGGCTTTCGGGAGAATCGTCAGCAGAGATGTCTCGCTAGGTGAATGGGTTGCCGCATTGGGTACGACTATCGCCATGAACACAAAACGAAAATTATGGTAGAGATTGTAACTAAATAACCCTTGTGAAAAAAAGCAACTTGTATAACCGAGCTACCATCACTTCATTGCATTAGGCAAAGCAGAGATTTTTTCTTACCTTCTCACGATATATAAATAACATACTATGACCATGAAGCCCAAAGGTGTCGTTTACCAAATACCCTACGCAAACCTCAAGTCTCTCGGAGCTCTTGATGGATTGCTCACCAAAAAGCAGCGCGAGAAGAAACATTCCTGCTTGGCAAAAGGTCATGGAATGAAATTGCTGCTTAGCATTCCTCAGTTGAGGAAGTTACAAGGTTCGCGAATGCAGCAGAAGACTGGAGGTTTCATATTCAGCGCTATCTTGGCAGCTTTGGGTACTGTAGGCAGTTTGGCAGGAGGCAGTGTCGCCATTGCCAAGACCGTCATCGATGCATAAAAGAACAAGGCCAAGTTAGAAGAGCAGAAACGCCACAACCTGGCTATGGAGAAGAAGGGGAAAGGTGTGACCAAAAAGCGAAAGAACAACCTCGAAGCTTTGAAAAAGTATATAAAAAAGAAGAGCCCCTGTCCAACTTCGATATTGAATCTTTGATCGAATCGTTGGGGATCAAGCACTTCAGGGGCGTTTTCATGTCTGATTCTCTACCCTCTGTTGTGAAGAAAAAAAGAGTCTGGTGAGGTTAACCTAGACAGTTACGAAAATCCAGGTACACATTGGATATGTTACCTCAAAGCCAACAACAACAAAGCATTTGTTTTCGATTCATTCGGAGGCATTCCACCTGCTGGGTTGGTAAAGTATCTCAGTGTTGTCAACCTCTACTAGAATGACGAACGCATCCAGGGTTTCAGCGATGTGAACTGTGGCCATCTCTGCGTTTCCATGCTTGTCTTCCTCTCGCAATTAAATAACCCAACAATCGAGGATTTCCAGAAAGCATTGTGGCACCTAAAGCACTATGGGAGTATTCCATCTCACAAGCGAGACTTCGCTTCTGAAACTCGCATTGCATGACGATATCATCTATCCTAAATCTAATGCTCTTCGTGCATTCTACAGCATGTACCTGATACCTAACGTGACGGTACACAACAATACCATTAAAATTGGCAGCGAGAAAATTAGCATCACCCCTGGCCAGTACAACCTGTCTACCTTGCAGGCTCAATTACCAAGAAGTGTATTGCTGTCGCAAAATTCTGTAACTCACAGGGTAGAACTGGTGTCTGCCACGGAAACCGTAGACCTGGGTACCATTGGAGAGCTTTTGGGATTAGAGAACAACACAAAGCTCGAACCTGGCATCAAGCACATCGGTGCTAACATTCCTAAATTTCTAGCCATCGAGACTGTGAACATACATTGCAATGTGGCAGAAGGTATGATCACCAAATCCTCGGACGGCATCCCAGGGAGTCACAAGCAGACAGGTATTATCGCTACGTTCAATCCAAACTTTGAGTTCATGGAGCCAATTATCTACACACTCTCCCCACCGATATACTTTCCTGTATCTCGGAATCGGATAGACAACATAGAATTGGCAATTACCAACGAGAAGGGAGAGGTGGTTGATTTTTCAGGAGCCACGACCACTGCCGTCGTGGAGATTAACATATAATAAATAACCATTATGGAGCAAATCGAAAGTTCCTAGTTGCAGTCCTTCCCACCCAATCGTCGCACGTTTGCCAACTTCAATGAAGCGAATCGAGAGATAGAATATGACGTGGACGTCGGGGACGGGTTCATTCACCCTCACAGAGCTGATTTGTATATCAAGTTTGATGTTGTGAAGAGAGACAACGGCGAAGCATTCCTTTAAGACTCGTGGACAATTTTGTGCAGTACCTGTTCTCGCAGGTGGAAGTTAGAAAGCATGGCACCGTCATCGATAGGGGTAACTACCCCGGGATTACCTCTACAGCTGTGGGAACATTGAAACTCTCCAAGACCAATGCAGCATACTACCAGGCAGGGGGATTCGAAGCAGGTACAAAAATCAAAACTCAAAGTCACACAGTACTGTTTCCCATGCGCCTGCTTCCTGGCTTCTTCTCCGACTACACAGAGATTATGTGGAAGGGTGGTTTTCACGTCACTTCTCGCAGAAGCGCCAACGACAACGATGCGCTGATGTGTTACAGCACCTTGAGTGCAGACGGTTCAGCACTTCCCAACACACTACCCGATCCTGCCAAGTGCATCATCCAGTCCATGGAGCTGCGCATGCCTGTAGTGGAATACGAAACTAACTACGCTCTCAAGTACAAAGCAGACATTTTGAAGAATCCATAAGTAACCATCCAATTTTAAGGTTACCAGTGCGTGCAGAAACCTGCTTCCGGCAACCATTTTGAATTTGACGTGACCTCACAGTTTAACAGTATCCGGTACGATATGCCAGAGTTTGTGGTCGTGCTCTTCCAGACAGGGAAGGACAACAACCAAGAAAAAGATTCGAGCCAGTTCGACAACTGCAAGATCAAGAACATCTACCTCAAAAATGGCAGGAACGAGATATTCCCGCGTGAGAACTACAACCTGAACATTGCAAACAACGACTACCTGAAACTGTACGAGGCATACAAAGCTTACAAGAGAGTGACCTTTGGCAATGTGGACGTGTACTACAACCCCAATGAGTTCATAGCTCGCAGACGCATGTTCGTCATTAACACACCAAAGAAAAAGCAGGTGGTTGTTAACGATCGTACCAACATCAAAATTGTGTGCGAGTTCCATGACGCCTTGCCTGCCGATACTTTATGCAGCGTCATTCTTATTGCAGAGAAAACTTTTGTGTATGATGTCAAGAATGAAAGAGTGACTGAACAGTTTTAGATACAAGAAAAAAATTGGATAATTCTATAAAAATTACACTGACCTTAGATCCAAATATTCTTCACTCATAAAAAAATTACTATACTATAGAAATGTATGGCAATACTGAGTAGTGCCAACTTCTATTTGTAGGTTAGCTTTGCCTGTGAAATATCATATGGTGAAATTTTTGTGGAGTAAGTTGGCAACACTGCGAGCCCCCACTGTGATCTCCAAAAGTAGTGGGGCATTAAAAAGGCCACGACATACATCGTGAAAAGGGGCTCACACATCATAAAAAATACATCGTAGCCGTTTACGCTGAAAACCCCCACCTACAAATAATAATAATAATAATAATAAGGCCCCCAAATACATCGTAGACGTTTACATTGAAAGCCCCACCTACAAAAATAAGGCCCCAAAATAAGATTGAGCAAAAAATAGGGCTAGAACATCGTCAAATGCTATGAAATCAACAAAAAATACATCGTTGCCGTTTACGCTGAGAGCCCACCTACAAGGATAACATAGAAACAACCATTTTACACTTTGTAGGTTATTTTAACCCGTAAAAGCCTGTAAAAAAGAGAATAGGTTAAGTTATATCACGTAAGATCATGGCACACCTACAAAGATGAGGCTCCAAAAATGAGATTGAGCAAAAAGTAGGGCTAGAACATCGTCGAACGCAATAAAATCCATAAAATCCATAAACAAATCATCAAAATATGTCACAACTCGGGTTAAATACTAGGCATACGTACAAGGATTACTTAGAACCAATACATTTACACTACTCACACTATACAACAAACGGCATACAAGTATTTTGTTTATTTAATTGGAGTCTTGTCAAGTCTTTCAGAGCTGGTTCCGGATTCCCTTACACCCCATAAATACGTTCCTGTCTTGTAGCAATTTCATCTAATTATGATGGTTGGCTGGGAGAAATAAATTAGCATGGACGTCTTCTTTTAGATGTAACTATACAGCTTGCCACACTTGATGTCCGAGGGCTATTGCGGGAGGCAGACTAGCGACGTTGCCAGAATTCCTGGTTGCAATGCCTTGGCTAGAAGAAACTTCACAAGGGACGCAGATTGGCTGTAGCAGTCACGTCGGTCACTCTCCACTGTGTACTGCGGATACGGTTTCTTATCCATCATATGTGGCAAGCTGTACATATTTAAACTAACGTTCTAGAATATGGAAAATGGCTTTGAAAGTGAACGATAAATATGGCTTTTGCCTTTTGAACTTTAAGGAAATGAATTCTCGAAAGAATCTTGTAATATTACTATTATACTAACAGAATTTAACACAAGTATTTTATGTAATTTGACGACAGGAATGTTAGAGCAATATTTTATCCCTCCAGCGCATTAAAACTCCAACTAATTTCGTCACATGTTTACAAGGTCGGTTCTGATTGGCCACTCTCAGCATTTCCTAAATAAATCAGTACGAGACGAGCTGGTAAACAAAACGAGTTGAGTAAATAATAAGGAAAATTTCCAGTTGAGCGCCAAGGACGATTTTGTTTTAATTAGGAAACTGATTAACGTTTACAATTGGTTGTAGTATAATACCGATATTACAAATTGAAACCAGTATTTTTGAACTCTTTATTCTCAATGTCTTCACATGACCTGAAAAGTTGATCACTTCTGATGATGAATCTCAGTAGGTCTCTTTAATGTTCCTATGAAGAGAATAGTTCCGGTTGTCTCATCTCTAATAGTAAATAGAAAAGGATGGTCTACTCTCATCTCTGTCCCTGGAACGTTTAAGTCTTCATTGGATTCAACCTCTGCACAGGAAAAAAGCAAAAATCATAAGTATCATTCTTAAATTAATTTATCAACTAAATTCAAAACTGGTGTCAGAATTCTAGAATGTGTTGAAAACAATCCCAGATGCCAGTAAAAGCAACATAAATACTAATTACATGTACTAGTACATGATATGGATTAATGGGCTTAGTAACAATGAATTAAATATCTATTACACGTATTGTATTGTACATTAGATTAATTATGGCGAAATTACATTTTATGTTGTACTGTAATTCATAGCAGTCATATTTCCGTTTTTGCAAAGAATTATTTTAATTTGGTATAATAATAAATAATAACCCATGGCTCGACAGCCCTCGCAGCGCTTTGACCCATCTCCTGACTGCCAGTCTCCCTCCCACAATCCTACCTAGAGGTGTGGAGATCTTCAACCGGTAATGGGATGACGTGTGGATATATGTTATAGGATAATTCGGAGTCCGGGTTACGCTACTCACTCGTAGCTCCCCAATTTCCTCACGATGAAAAATAATTTATTCAATTAACTTGCTAATTCTCTTGAGGATACGTGCGTTTATTTTTTTAATAACCTTGTTTTTGATAACCTTCACCACTGCATGTCTCGTGAAATTCTAGCTTGATTTGATATATCAACCCATTCCCATTTAAAATTTTGAAGTTGAATTCAAGATGGCGGGGTTGAAGATGGTGGCCGTCATCGTCATATGCCCTATAACATTTCCCCCCACTCCAGTTACAAACCTTTAGTGTTTGTTTTGCGGAACAGTATGTCATTCAACTTTTATTCGGTTGTCTTCAAATTTTGAACCACTCTGCAGTCTAATGATGGGTCTAGTAACATTTTTCTTCTCTTTCAATAATCGAGAACAACCTTGTCATGTATTTAGTAATGTTATTACTGCATACAATAACCGCGGCTAGATATTATGTTACTAGACTGTATAGTAATATTACAGCGCCTTGAACACGTAGTGTGGAAGACGACCCAAAAAACTGGTTCCCGAGACGGATGACAACATAGATGGCAGTGAGATCAGTATCGTTGCTAATTTTCTTACGAAAGTAATGCGGCTTAATTAGTTTTTGAAATATATTGTGTAGATTTGTTTGTCTTGAAAGACGGTACGTGAAGGGTAGGCAACACACATTTCACCATTAGGTTATCGGGTGATTCTGTCTGTCTCAAGAAACTCTCTTTCATGCAAAAACCAACAGGCACAGGAAATGTAGGAAAGTCACGTGACTTGTCAGGTGGAATGTTGTTCGTCAGAAAATCGCCTTTTCTCAAGCCAGGTCGCAGAACCGACAAGAGCTACACGTTATATCTCCGAAAATGATTCCCCTAAAAACGTTGAACGAAACGCTAAAACAATTCTTGCCTTAATTACTGTATGTGCCGCAGTAGCACAGTCGTTAGGGCGTTTTATTACCATGCGAGAGATCTGGGTTCGATCCCCGACGGGGGATAATCGGGATTTTATCCACCTGTTCAAGCTGCTTCGGTGGCAACCCAGCGTCGTATAAAGTGGGTACCTGGAGGAAACTCTGGGGAAAGGGGGGGGGGTAAGGCGGCCAGGGGCGTGGTGCTGATCACATCATTCCCTGGGGCCCCAACTCCACACCCACTATACGCCTTCATGGCTTGGTGCAAAGCACAAGGTAGCACTTTGCTTTTTAATTTACTATACATCCCGTTTTTGTCGGAACAGAACTTCCCAATCCCTACGTGGACTTTCTTCCAAGTTCTGTAGGGATGTGAATAGCCTCCAATATTTCTTGACACAATTCATACATGTTATATTTCCTTATAAGAACAACAGCCGATATATTTTGTGTGCGTGTGTGTAAGGGGGGGGATATAATCCAAACATGTGAGGTGATCCTTTTCCCACTACTCACTCCATTCTCAGAAATAAATCTCAATTCCACACACTGAAAATGCAGCACTTTCTACATCTTAGCATGCAAATATCTACATAGTAGCAAAGTAATGTGTGGAAAGAGAAAAATTAAAGATTTTTAACAGCACTCTGGAAATTTTTTAGTTTATTTTTTTTTCAATTTGAACTGACATTCATAACATTCATTAACAATCCCAATATTGACAAAAGAATAGCTTAGTCGTTCTGCTACTTTTAATTCTTCATTATCGTAGTCACCGTAACTCTCTTTCTCTCTTTCTCTCTTTCTCTCTTTCTCTCTCTCTCTCTCTCTCTCTCTCTCTCTCTCTCATTCTTCCCGATGGCTCTGTAGTAGAGGAGTCGCCTTGTAATCAAGGAGTCCCCGGTTCGATACCCGGTGGAGGCACAGTGGTTAGGATCCCACTTTAAACTGTAGATGCAGTCTCGATTAGCCTTTGTGTGCATCAAGTGGACTTAAGATACCAAATGTAAATAAAAATAAAAATCACCGAAACTCTCTACAAAGCCAGAGGATCCATTTTTGAAACCTGTTGAGGCTTAGATGTAGCATTGGATTCGTATCATTACCCATCATCTTCATCGTCGCGATTATCGCAAGAGGTAAAAATGCGACACAAAATAACAAAACAGAAGCTTGGAATCAATCTGAATATTGGTTACGTTGGATACGTGGTAGAATTGTTTTAAATATCACTTCCTGTGGTGTAATAGGGTTTTTGATTAGAGACCATTTGTATAATACATATCGTTGTTGCGAACAATAAGTAGTTTCACGTTCACCACACTCTTCGGTTGTTTAGAAATCGTAAGGAAGAAGGATCTCTAAATTTCCGCTTTCACATGTCAATGAAACTTTAAAATACGTTCAGTGTAGGTCACAAAAGAGATTTACATATAGTTATGAAAAAATTTTAAAGACCAGGAAATCTAATTCCAATAGAATACGATACTACTCCTTACGTTCCTGTAAATGTTCACCATTAGTCTAGCGAAAAAAAGTAACGAAGATTTCCGTGTTTCCTTGAGGAAAGATAAGGCGCCTGCTTGTAGCAAGCAAGCCTAACTGCTTCGATCAGTGACCTTCACTGCCAGAGTGACTCACAGCTGGCCTTCCCTCGTTCCAGTGTGCGTATAAAACAGGTATTTATTTCGTTCGTTCCAATCCACAGTTATATCAAGCTAACATTCTAATACTTTCGTAAAATATGTAGTAAACAAGTTGTATACATTATGGTCTTCCAGAGTGTTGTTGCCTCCTGCTATTTACACTCGGGAGATGTGGGTGAACCCAAAGGTCGAGCACGAAGGAAAAGTTGTGTAATCATTGGAGGTAATAACAAGGTAATAGAAGTTGAAGGAAATGCTGGAATAAATTATATCAGATTTTGAGCAAAAACAGTTTTCATCCCACATAGGGCTATCAGATCACTCTTCAGCGGAAAGTAGGACAAAATGTCTGAAAATGTTGGACACGAACGTATTTGCACTAAATATAATAGGTTACTAGGACATATAACGAGAATATGACACATCTTCAGCTGAAAAATTAATGTTGAAGTGAACGGTTGAGTTCAAAATTCCTCAACTGCTAATTAATAGCACGGCTGTATGTGATTTCAACTTGTGTATGTAAGACAGAACGTTTTTCGTCGATGTGGTGCCAGGAAGAGAAAAAAATCCATGAATTCGGGAAGGAAAAAATTCACAATTTCGTAAACAAAGTCTGGAAGTTCTTGTTTATTAATATGTAAAAACTACTATACACTGGGAAAAAACAGAATTGTGTGCCTTATTTCTTCAATACGTAGAATAATGACTTGTTACTTCGAACAAATTACCGACACTTATATCGATAGAACTTCACAAAGTAAGCATTTTTATACATATATCCGGACTTTTCCGGATCTAGAAAATCGTGAAGTAATTTCTGAGCTTTTCCGAACATCCAGTAGCAATCATGCACACTCTTTCATTTAAGCATACTTCTCCAAGGAACCACGTTATCTTAGACTTCCCTCAGTTTTTCTGTTTCTCCATCTAATTTGAAGTTACGTGATGCTCAAAATACGTATAAGACATTTGAGATTTCTTTCACATTCCTTCCGGAGGCCAGACACAACTATAAAATGTAGGACACGTCCGGAAATAAGAATGATTCTTATAAGTATTTTTATTTTCTTATTTAGCGTCGTTTTTCTTTCACCTCTTGCTAATCGCGACGACGAGGATGAGTGATATGATGAAATTGATGAAGGGGCACTCACAAAGAACACCCATACGCACGACGGGATTCGAACCCAGGACATCAGACATCGTAGCGCACTGTGCTAACCACTCTGTCACGGACGGAATTCTTATAGCCCTAATCGTTCCTCAAGCATTTTTCCTATCTTTAACTACACACAAAACATAAAGAACAATCTAAATAAACAGATGCCAGTTCACACTCTAACCGTAAAAAAACATATGCATGTGAAAATACAAAATAATATTTATTTTTAGGTAGTTGTGATTTATTATTGTATATTAAAGAAATATATTAATGATAAAATGACGGAAGTAGAGGAACATCTCCAATGAAACACTCATGCCTTATGGATATTTGTATTTCTTGCCGAACAAGATTCCGAGTTCGAGTTCCTACCAAAATGGGTTCATTCATGTCTTTAATGTAATCATAAATCGTCGTCATGAATAATTTAACTTCAGAGGAAGAAAACTGAGGTAATTACTAAAAAAAACAATAACAAAACAAATTTGATCTTAAAGCCCTGGCTTTTCGCTACATCTTCCATCACGGGGATCATAGGCGTGCTCCCAGGGGGCCAGGGGGAGGGCAAATGCCCCCCTAATCATGGACGTCTGCAGATTTTTTCCACGAAGAGACAAGCAAGGTATTTTTCCATGTGGCATATTACTCCGATAATAGTGTTGCATTATCGCATTCCTGCATCCTCATTATAATAATTAATGTAAATTATTATGACTGAAATCAAATTATACATGTGAAAACGTACTTTTTTGTTGACATTCGTTTTCTAAGGGAAAGATGTGGCAATACTTGCCCCCCTTCCAGACATCTATGCCCCTATATTATTATATTTTCACCTAGAAATTTAGGATAGATGAATCCTATTGCCGTTATTAAACTATATTATACTCTTAAAGAAAATTAAGTATTTTCATGCCGATGAAAGTTCAAAGCAACTACGGGGGAAGGGGGTGCAGTGGCGAAACCACAGCCCCCCACAACCTTGAACGGAAATCAATTTTAGGGGCAAACATGGAAGTAAAGGAAAGCAAGAGTAGCAGAATCTAAGAGTAGCAGGACAAAAGGATACTCAAGATGGATTTTGTTTTCACGTCTTTCTTGCATTATTTCTTTCAGACTGCCAAAAGCACCTGCGGCGTTGGGGGAGGGACAGAGCTACAATTGCCCCCTTGATTTCAAATTGTATACAAATATAAATACCTTTTGTAAAATGTTCTTGCTCGCTTCGCTCGCAATGTCTGCTTTTCTTGCAGTCTAGTCAAGTTCAGAGCCGTAGCTAGGGGTCGACGTTAGTTAACCCTGGACGCCAAACGATCTAAATTAAAAAAAATTGTAAAAGAGAATAATATGGCGCTCCATGAATTTTTTTCCCCATATTAAATCGACATTGTTTTCATTTTGCAAAAATTTGGAACTGAAAATTTATTGGTCGCTTCGCTCGCAATTTGTTTTCTGTAATGCGTTTTAAATTACCAAGGAGAGAAGTACTGCTGCTAAAAGGTTTCCTCTTAAGTGCATGAACAATTGTTTGGAGGAAAAGGAACGCGCAGATTTGAGAGACAATTTATAGGATTTTTACTGTTGGTATCAGGGACGTCGTTAGAGGCTGGCACGCGGGGGCACCGGCCCCGGCAAACGACCACGTGGCCCCGGGAAACTGTTCTGTATTTGCTGGAAATTTTACTTTGATGACAAATATTGCAAAATAATTCTTCGGTAAATTTTGCTTGCAGTTTGAAACATTTCTTCAATTTTCAGTAGCACGAACCCAAGCAAGGCATTTCTTTCTTATTTCCCTGTTTCTTGCTTGTTGAACACAAACAGATATATTAGATTAACAGAGGATGCAGTTAATGGTTTTGTGGTCCGCCCCGTTCAGGGAAGTCTAGGACCTATTGAAAATGCACTTTTCCTCCCTGCCGCACACCAGATCCCCCCAAAAACCACACTTTCTCTTCATCTGGCTCTGCACTGGCACCGAAAGGACGACACAAACAGGAAGATTTAGCTACGGGTGGCTAGAACTTTCTGGGTTAATTATTTTATGGTTTAGAAAAGATATCCCCATGCGTTTCAAATTCCAAGAACAGAATTCTATTGCTTGTCCCTTTTTCGGCGCGGGAATGAATGACATAGCGGCTCTTCTCGTACGCACTCAACCCTCCTGCTAATGACCTGCCCTGCAAAGGAGGGGAAAGGCCACTTTCTGAAAATTCGGAGAATTATCGAAGCAGTCGGTTCATCTGTTGATTTGGTGGACAATTGATATCTGACAGATAGTTTGAAGTAGGATTTGTGGTCCGAGCGGTGGTAAGCTTCTGTAAACGCGAGAAGATAGCACTCGTGTTTTAAGTCCACTTCATGCACAGTAAGGCTAATCGGGAGTGAGATCCGAACAATGTGCATCCATCGGGAATCGAACCCGGGCAGGTTGTTGAACCTGCCGGACCAAAGACGAGAGCGTAATCATTTGAGCGTGTGGGAACTTTGTTTTATCCAGTGCCATCATATGTTCAGTTTTCCACACACAAATAAGATTAATTTTAAGAAATTAGACGTGTGCATATAATTTCTTATCGTCATCATTTCCCAAGTGAACAATCAGATGCCATAGAAGACTCGGGCCCGCCCTTGAACTAAGAGATACCGGATTCGATTCCGGTATGAACTGTATACATGAGATGCCTAGCTTGAACTCATTACGCACACATTTCATATTTGCACTGTTGCCAATACTTGTAAACCTGGTTCCAGCACTTTATATCTAAAACCACGGAAAAGGCTTTTATTTACTTCTCAATTTTTTTCCAGCAAATTTACAAATCTAAAGACTTAATAATATTGTTCTTGGTGTATAAGCCATTTAGCTAATGAGTTCATTCTGCATTTAGTTTCCCGAATAATGGCTGTGTATTTCGCGAGAGTATATCCATAGACTATTGGGAGCTACAGAAGAAAATGATGTTCCTTTCCAATTTATTGATTGATTGAGTTGGTATTTTAAGTCCACTTTATACACAGTAAGGCTAATCGGGACTGGTTGTACAGTGTAAAGTGGGATCCGAACCACTATGAGCCTCCACCGGGTATCGAACCAGGAACCCCTTGATTACAAGGCGACGATGCTACCATGCGGCACCGAGGAGACCCTTGATCCTTTTCTTTCCAAGACTTTATATATACACACACACACACATATACATATATAACATACATACATATATAATGTATGTATACAGCATAGGCCTATATGGTGTATAAATAGTTTGTTAATTTATAATAGTTTGATAGAAAAAATCTTACGTTTGGGCCCCCCAAACTGATCAACCTAGCTAGGTCCCTGGTTGGTATATAAGTATATGTTGTGTGTGTGTGTGTGTGTGTGTTGTATATATATATATATCTATACATATATGTATGTATGTATGTATGTATTTATATGTGTGTGTGGGGCGGGGGAGGGGTGTATATATAAACACACCCATCAATGCAATAAAATTTAAACAAGTGAGATGAAATTACGTTATTCTTTTCCGGCCTGAACTATCACCAAGGCTATCCCCCCCTAATCAGAGGGTCTGAGCACTCCTATGACGGGGACTGACACTTTAAGAAGGTGTAGACTCGCTTCGTACAATTTGATGATATCGCGATTACGTAATGGATGTTCAGCCACTTAACTGAACCCCCTAAAATTCACTTTTTATTACTAAATTCTAAATTAGCATAATATCACATAGTATACCTATTCATAATATGCGCCGCTTTGGTGCACTTTGTGGATTGTGCATTAATCAACATCAGGTTAATCGCAGCAGGCAAAGTGGAGGGAAAATGACAATGAAACACAACGAGGGGGCCCTTGGTTCCCAATTAATGAAACTTTGTCTACATGCAACTGAGTCGCTGCGTGAAATCGCTGAAAATGTCATTTATTAATTTCTTAATTTTGCTTATTTTATATTGCTTTTCTAGCACTTGGTGTCAACAAAGGCGATGAGGATGATTAATGAAGTTATGAAATGGATGATAGGACATGATGATCCATGTCTTACACAAAATTCTAAGTTGGGACTAATGAATATTAATTCGTCTTATGATTTGTCAAGTAGTTACTTTTAACTCCAATCTTTTTCAAGGATTTCTGGGTTGACAGCATGTGTGTTGCGCGATGATGATTCGACGAAAACCACCATTTCAGTGAACTTTCTTGATAATGACTCTGATATCAGTAAAGAGAACATTTTCTTACGAATAGCTGTTGTTAAGAAACCAATTCCTGAAACTTTTTCTGGTAGTCTCACGGCACCCAGCTGTCGTTTGTTATGGCTGGGCCTGGGGGTATGACTCACCCTGCTGTCAATACTCAATCATTCCCGAGAATCCAGGTCCGCCAGGAAAACCTAAGCGACAATTTTGTTATTTGGGTTGCATAGACAACAGGCTTTAAGATGTTACGATGTTCTCGTGGCCCAAGAACTACTTTCCATGACTGTACAGTATGTACTGTACAGTACAGCGTAGTGCAGTGAATGTGTGTATATATATATTTAAATATATATATATATTATTCAAAAGTGTATCTACAATTGAAAATGTAGATACTGATAAAAAGTTATTACCAGTGGCAGTATATATAATTATTTCTTCCAAATATATATATTCTGAAATCATGTACGTCTGAAAAATGTACATGTCTGTAATTTTTAAAGAAAAGCAAAATACTATATTTATAAAAATATATATGCTTGCACTTCAGGATGTGAAGCATCTAAAAAATTGTGCGTATTAAATGAAGTTAATTCTTTATAAATATATATATATGTATTGAATAATAGCCAAATTGGAAAAACAATCAAAAGTATTTCTCTTCGAATTAACAAAATTTTGGAAGAAGTTTTTAGTATTAAGATAATCTAGTAACAATTTACAAGTCAACAGAGTGCATCATTTTCTCTTTAAAAATTACGAACAGTGAAAAGATTAAGAATGAAATTATTTACGTATTAAAAGCTACTGGCACGAAAACACTACTAAAAGAGAAAGTTTTTCACAAGTCAAAAGTTATTTAACTATTAGCTTTATGCTTTGCTGATAATGCAAACTCATTTGCTTTTGATGAAAGCCAAAGTTGCCCTCCCTCTGATGGAGGGATCTAAGTGCTGAAAAATGGTCTAACCGAGGACGCATATGTGTTTGTTTATATATTCACAGCACCATGAAATGACGGAATGTAACTGTGTTCCTATTGGCTGCTGTTGCCAGCATTAAAGAAAGGGACTTTCCCAGCACAGTGGTGACGAACTTTTATGACGCAATGTGCTTGGATTACTGAGAAACAGGTAACAGAAAGTTGAATAAACAGAAATGAACTTTCTAGAATATCTAGGTTGTAACGCTATTCCTCGCTCGCAAAGGAACATAAATTAGATTCTGTGAGTAGTAGGAATAATAGTTAGTGGATGTTGCTGCGTGTGTGGTCTTTAATTTGCACGTACTTATAACTAATTTGCACGGGTTTTAATTAATTTGCATGTACTTAGAATTCATTTGCATGTACTTAGAATACTTTACATTTATATATTTGCATGTTTATAACTTTTTATGAATATATAATTATTTATTTTATGAAAAATATGTATATAGAAGGTAATTAGAGGTACTAAACGCTATGCATATGTTTTTATATTCATTACTGCAAAGTATGTAATGTATAAATCGATAATAATTAATGTTTATAATATTGAAAATAAGTTTTCTATGGTTTATGAACCGCTATGAAAGGTTGTAATGGCTGTAGGTACAGGTCCAATTACGATTGGGGACGATCCCGGTACTCAAACCGCGATATGCGACGGTAATAAATATAGTGCACTATGTAATAATGTTATATGGCATGTAATATATTGAGCGGAGACGAACTATGTATAATGTGTGAGCTGAGTCTGATGCCAGACAGACAAGGGTGAATTCCGCGCAGGTAGAGGAGAAAGGAATTTGGGGAGTGTGCGTTCAAGGTCAAATGACGTCAGAACGTCAGAACAAAGAAGGAACCTGATTCACCAATCAGAGAACGCGTCGGTAGATTTTCAGAACCGGTTTTTCCAAGGTTAACCAGTACGCAATAACAGGGGAAAGCTATGCAATACTGTAGGGCAGGGGAGGGATTCAACCAGACAACAAAGGATGTCTGGAAATGCGCAGCAAGGGTCAAATCTCTGAAGCTATGCGTCGCTTGTAGAACTGGTTTCAGCCGCCAATTAATATTCCGCTCAGGGTTGCCCCAAGGCACAGGACGCTTTAGCGCAGGGTTTTTTTATCTGTACTATGAAGAAGGGAGAGCTATCAGGGACGGGGCCTACAGTTTTCACCATTTGCTTTTATCACGGGGTAACGAACCTAGGACCCTTTGATTATTGATTTAGGTAGTAAATGTATGTTACTGTGTGCTATTTAACTTAATTTTGAGTTTATTTTTTACCAAACTTTGACTTTATGTCAAACATTTTCACAGCTTATCCTTATTTTTACAAAAATAACACTATTTGTACTATTCAGGCAACATTTTTTATTAAATTTCGGACTCGCAAAGACATTTTTTCAACTTTTAATTTATTATTTTACAATTTTATGTTAATTTTTTACCAAAATAACACTATTTATACTATTCAGGCATCATTTTTTATTAAATTTTGGACTCACAAAGATATTTTTACAACTTTTTAACTTATTATTTTACAATTTTATGTTAATTTTTTTTACCAAAATAACACTATTTATACTATTCAGGCAACATTTTTTATTAAATTTTGGACTCACAAAGATATTTTTACAACTTTTTAACTTATTATTTTACAATTTTATACCTATTTTTAACCTAAATAACACTATTTGTACTATTCAGGCAACATTTTTTATTAAATTTTGGACTCACAAAGACATTTTTTCAACTTTGAACTTATTATTTTACAACTTGATATTAATTTTTTACAAAAATAACACTATTTGTACTATTCAGGAAATACTTTTAGTTACATTTTCGACACACTAAGTGTGTGTTCTCAACTTCTATCTGTTTATTAGGCTTATTATTACTCAAATAACAGAATTTCAGCTGTTCAGGCAACATTTTTTATTAAATTTTGGACTCACAAAAATACATTTTCTAAACTTTTAACTTATTATTTTACAACTTTATGTTAATTTTTTACCAAAATAACACTATTTATACTATTCAGGCAACATTTTTTATTTAATTTTGGACTCACAAAAAGACATTTTCTAAACTTTTTAACTTATTATTTTACAATTTTATACCGATTTTTACCAAAATAACACTATTTATACTATTCAGGAAAGACTTTTAGTTATATTTTCGATACACAAAGTGTGTGTTCTCAACTTTTATTTGTTTATTTCACAAGTTTAGCCTAATATTTACTCAAATAACACGATTTGAACGTGTTTCTTATTACATTTTGGACACACACACACACACACACCTACACACACACACACATACACACACACACATTTACACACACACACACACACACACACAGAGACAGAAAGAGAGAGAGAGAGAGAGAGAGAGAGAGAGAGAGAGAGAGAGAGAGATTTCCAAGTTTACAGAATTATTCTCCAAGTTTACTCAAATAACACAATTTAAATGTGTTTTGAATTAAATTTTGTGCACATGAAATGTGTTTTGCCAAGTTTTACCCTTTTATTTTACAAGTTTAGGCTTAATATTGCTCAAATAACACAATTTAATCCAGCCAGGAAGGATTTGTTATTATATTTTGGATGCACAAAGAGATGTTTTCAACTTTTTTACTGATTTTTTTGCAGGGTATGTATTAATTTTTATTTATTTTGTTTTGTATCATATATACAGTTACAAATTTTTAACTTAGAGTTTAGTATTTATTTAAATCTTTTCAAAAACACTAAAGAAAAAGTACTTTTAGCTAAAATGTAAGCCACAGAATATATTATTATTATTATTATTATTATTAAGGTTTACTGATTTCCACTATGCTATTTTTGGTTCTGTATTTCTATATGTATTTATTTAGGTCAGGTTACGCCTGCTACGTAGGAAAGTTTGTTTATTTTAGAGTTTGCTGAGTATTTTGTTACTCTTATACTAGGTAAAGTTTTGTAAATATATCAGGTAGGGCTCCATCCATATACTTTTGTTTTTGCTGTTTGGAGATGATGTGATCAGCATCACTCTCCATTTGCTTTTTATTTTATATATCCAATATTATTTTGAGGCTTAGTGAATTCTAGAGCTATTTATGCAGAAGAGAGGGCTTGAAAATTTTGATCTCAGATAACCTACTACTATTTGTCAGAGTATTTTAAAGGATATTTTATATTTATTATGTGCCACTAGAATATCAAAGCTTGCTTAATTTTTATGTCTGTAACGCTGTTATTGTATTTCTAGCTAAGGCTTACTGGATAAAGTACACGAAATGTTTATCATTTCGACTATTTGCCAAATTTTTTAGTGTAACGAAAATTATTGTGTGTCTATAGAGACTGAAATCCCTTTACCGATGGGTCCATAACTGGACGCTTACCAACATTGTTTCTTTTTTAAATATAACCATTTATCAATATATTGACAATTCACAGGACAAGACGAAGTTCAAAGACAACTGACTATATGGACCATAGGTCCACTTGCTAAACTTTTTTCTATGCTAGAAGAATAATTTAGCTTTATAGCCTTTTTCAAGGTATTTTTGAAGTATTACTGTTTTTTTGGGTGCATCAACACTTGGGTTATTTCCATTTGGTTTATTATACGAGGCTACAATCACTATCTGAACACTGAAATTCTCTGGTTGAAACTAAAAGCTCAGGCTGTAACTAGGGACTTAGTATGTATATCGATAATTTATAGGACAACACGAACTTTACAAAGGATTATAGGTGACGTAGGACCAGAGGTTTGTTAATCTTCAAGAAGCATTTACAGCTAATATTACGAGGAAATGAGGTTGATTTTTTACTGTTTCACAAGAATGCTATTTTTTATACACCCAATATTTGCTTTTTCAAGTAACTACATGTACCAGAAGTACTTACAGGCCAACTCTAACTAGACTTCGATTTATATAAATGTGGCAAGAACTATATTTCTGAGGAAGTACGCAAAAGCAGATTACCCGATTAAAGTATCTGAAAAACAGATTTTTCTATGTAAGTATATTTTTATTGACTGGATTATTTAACAGATCAAACAGGAGGACTGCAAAATTCATTAAATGTAGTTCTATAGTATAGGTGGTTTCAGAGATATAAAAAAAACAAATATAAGATTTCGCTTTTTTTTTTGCTTCTGAGGCTAATTGCGACGCTAAGGGTAAATGGCGAGGAAATGTAACGGAGGAGAAACAGTCCCAAAAGTTATGGGCTGCATGTAAGTTAATACCACAGAGATATTACAGTAGGTGTAGGTTCTACCACCAGAACATTTCTATTATAATAATACTGGTTATGCTGTACTGTTAGCTAAAGATGCTGATATTTGAGAAACTTAAAAGCTTATTTGCAAAATTTTAGATAAATACTAATCTGTTAGACTGTAAATATATTTTATATCCATTCTGCAAAAGATCCGATGACAAAATTTAAAAATTGTTATCGCCCAGACATGGACTCGAACCCTGGACAGATAGGTTAAAAGCCTAACGCTATACCAACTAAGCTATCTGGGCACAAGGTATTATTTTCTTGAAAAGTTAGTTATGTTAAGAAATATATTGAAACACTTGAGAACACTTTTGGTCTGGTTCGACAGAGAAGGAGACAACATTTCCAAATTTTTACATACTAGGTGTATTTTTCCACTATAGAGGCCTTCACTATATGTAATTCGAAACGCTAAAGTTCAGCTAGCTTCCAAAATTGAGGTAAAGATTGTGTCTGGCGAGATTAACAAGTTACAATTATATCCAGTTACGGACAAATAAAGCTAAAACTCTTAGATTTACTGTACTAGCCAAGTTTTAGTAACATTTTCTTCACTTTAGTACAAATACCAAAGAAATAGGTATATTTTATTTATAATTTGACAAAATGTACTAGTATTTAATTTACAAAGTTAGGTAAAAAGGAGTATTTTTTAAAAATATTGTTACTGCCTTCAAATTTTATGTTATTTAGCCACTAACAACTGGTTTACACTGTTTGGCATCCTTTAAATAGGAAAAGAAGGAATTATTTGTTTATTATTTTTACTTTATATTTATATTTATTTAAGAAAACAATTCTACAGTTTAACTTAATTTTAACAAATTGTTACTAATTTATATATCAAAGTTATGTTATTTAGAGTGTATCAAGGCGTATAAAGTTAATATTTGTACTTATCAGTTCAACTAACAATTATATTTTACACACAAAAGATGATGTTTACAGTTAAATTACTTGAATCAGAGAATAATATTTTACAGTAATTGATTCATTCAGCACTAGTCAGTACTTTTATGCTTCAGAAAGTTTTCTTAATTTTCTATTACGCATGCTATTTTGGGCTATTTTTAAAATGTATTTCTAAGGCAAACTGGTTTAATTTTCTGCTTATAATGCAAAGTTGACATAGTTTTCGCACAATGCATTGTACATTTGTTATATTCTCTACTTACAATTCAAATATTATGCTTATTTAATGTATAACTAACTAACTCTCTAGCCTTTTTAAACCCGAAGGTTCATGGCTGCAGCAACACATGCCTTTCATCTGTCCCTGTCCTGAGCAAGATCTATATACTCCTTTTTTTCCCTACCAATTTCCTTTTGGTCCATCTCTACATTATCCCTCCATCTTTGTTTTGGTCTTTCTATTGGTTTTTTACCATCAGGTTTCCCAACAAGAATCCTGTATACTCTTCTTTCCTCTCCCATTTGTACCACAGGATCTACACACCTAAGTCTTTTTGATTTAATCATTCTAATAATATCTGGACATGAATACAAATTATGTACTTCCAAATTATGTATTCTTCTCCACTCATCTGTCTCCTCATCTGTTTTAGGTCCAAATATTTTCCTAAGGATTTTATTTTCAAATACTCTCAATTTATGTTCCTTTTTCAATGTAAGGGACCAAGTTTATTTACTGTATTTAACTTTTATTTTTTGTAATTAACAAAAATTAAAAGCTTATACTGTAGTTATTATATCTTTTTCTATCAGCTTATTTTGAAATTAATATTATTAGGTATAGTCTTTGATTTATAACTATATTGCTTTTTTTATCAATTTATCTAAGAGTACACGCAGACAAACACATGTGTTCACACTTTTATGTAAATAGATATGCCTTTTTTCAATATTTTAGTATGAAGATTGCACTTTAGCTATTTAAGCAAGGGTAGGAAAGGTAGGATTTCTGAGAATTTGTTGCAGGATTTTGTTGTCCAAGTATAGATGAGAACTGAGCTGGGAGACTGTTTTGAACCTTTTCATGAGAGTTTGCATGTGAACTGTATGCAAATTGAGCACTATTGACTGTGCATGCTTCTAAGTTTTGCTGTTATTTTACATCAAGTCTGTGAGACTGTAGTCAGTTTTCCCATTTCAAGTATTTTTTATTGATTGTATTTGTATATGTTGTGGGGACTTAGCAGTTTTATGTTATGAGGCAGTTTGTTGTAGAATATTTTTACATGATTGTTTTGAGATATTGAGTGACTGCTGTTTTACTTGTAATTATTTTCCTTCTTGTGTTGTGTATTTGACTATATTTTGTCCAAGTTCGTAGTATTTAGAATAATTGTTATTGACTTGTAGATGTAGGGAGTAATAATCCTTTGCAAGATGCCCTATACTTTAGTCTGAATATTATTCTTAGTGTTCACTTTTGAAGCCTTAGTATTCTGGTAGTATTATTAATGTAGAGGTAAATTAGGCTGAAACGTAGGCATTTTTTCTGATAAATTATACTCACTTAGTTGTTTCAGCAGGTAGAAGTTGCATGATGGTTTACTGCTGATGATGTTCATTTGCTCTTCTTATGTACTACGTATGATGTAGCTTACTTGAGTAACTGGAATTTTCTACTGAAAAAAGGATTGCTTGTCTATTTTATTCCTATGTTGTTGAGTTTGTCCATAAGCAAGCCATGTTTTTTACTCTATCCTATGCCTTGGAAGAATCTAGATATATTGTGTTTGCAGTTTTATGTTTCTCTAAGGTTTCAGCTATGTAGTTTTTAAACTGTGCTATGGGTGTGACTATTGATTTCTCTTTCTGGATGCCATGTTGGTTTCTGTGTATTCCTCTTGCTGCTTGAATTTGACTTAGGTTGTTTGCTTGTTTTCTTAGATCTTTATTTGTTCAGTATTTTTTATTTTTTTGAAATTTAATTATTTTAATTTTACATTAACTAACATATTTTACTTTAACAAAATAATTTACTCTAGTATAAAAACTTCTACTAACAAAAATGTACTATTATAACTTTTAATTTTAGAAAATTGTATTTTTAAAACTTTAACTTTGAAAAATTGAATTTTAACACACTTTGACTTTAACAATGTACTTTGAATTTTTTATGTAAAAGAATATTAAAACAAGAAAAGAACACAAGAAAAGAACCTAAGTCAAATTCAAGCAGCAAGAGGAATACACAGAAACCAACATGGCATCCAGAAAGAGAAATCAATAGTCACACCCATAGCACAGTTTAAAAACTACATAGCTGAAACCTTAGAGAAACATAAAACTGCAAACAC
>NC_139232.1:65995336-66126469 GCF_977018435.1 Lepisma saccharinum
GTTAGTATAGAAGTTTTTATACTAGAGTAAATTATTTTGTTAAATTAAAATTGTTAGTTAATGTAAATTTAAAATAATTAAATTTCAAAAAAATAGAAAAATACTGAACAAATAAAGATCTAAGAAAACAAGCAAAGAACCTAAGTCAAATTCAAGCAGCAAGAGGAATACACAGAAACCAACATGGCATCCAGAAAGAGAAATCAATAGTCACACCCATAGCACAGTTTAAAAACTACATAGCTGAAACCTTAGAGAAACATAAAACTGCAAACACAATATATCTAGATTCTTCCAAGGCATAGGATAGAGTAAAAAACATGGCTTGCTTATGGACAAACTCAACAACATAGGAATAAAATAGACAAGCAATCCTTTTTTCAGTAGAAAATTCCAGTTACTCAAGTAAGCTACATCATACGTAGTACATAAGAAGAGCAAATGAACATCATCAGCAGTAAACCATCATGCAACTTCTACCTGCTGAAACAACTAAGTGAGTATAATTTATCAGAAAAAATGCCTACGTTTCAGCCTAATTTACCTCTACATTAATAATACTACCAGAATACTAAGGCTTCAAAAGTGAACACTAAGAATAATATTCAGACTAAAGTATAGGGCATCTTGCAAAGGATTATTACTCCCTACATCTACAAGTCAATAACAATTATTCTAAATACTACGAACTTGGACAAAATATAGTCAAATACACAACACAAGAAGGAAAATAATTACAAGTAAAACAGCAGTCACTCAATATCTCAAAACAATCATGTAAAAATATTCTACAACAAACTGCCTCATAACATAAAACTGCTAAGTCCCCACAACATATACAAATACAATCAATAAAAAATACTTGAAATGGGAAAACTGACTACAGTCTCACAGACTTGATGTAAAATAACAGCAAAACTTAGAAGCATGCACAGTCAATAGTGCTCAATTTGCATACAGTTCACATGCAAACTCTCATGAAAAGGTTCAAAACAGTCTCCCAGCTCAGTTCTCATCTATACTTGGACAACAAAATCCTGCAACAAATTCTCAGAAATCCTACCTTTCCTACCCTTGCTTAAATAGCTAAAGTGCAATCTTCATACTAAAATATTGAAAAAAGGCATATCTATTTACATAAAAGTGTGAACACATGTGTTTGTCTGCGTGTACTCTTAGATAAATTGATAAAAAAAGCAATATAGTTATAAATCAAAGACTATACCTAATAATATTAATTTCAAAATAAGCTGATAGAAAAAGATATAATAACTACAGTATAAGCTTTTAATTTTTGTTAATTACAAAAAATAAAAGTTAAATACAGTAAATAAACTTGGTCCCTTACATTGAAAAAGGAACATAAATTGAGAGTATTTGAAAATAAAATCCTTAGGAAAATATTTGGACCTAAAACAGATGAGGAGACAGATGAGTGGAGAAGAATACATAATTTGGAAGTACATAATTTGTATTCATGTCCAGATATTATTAGAATGATTAAATCAAAAAGACTTAGGTGTGTAGATCCTGTGGTACAAATGGGAGAGGAAAGAAGAGTATACAGGATTCTTGTTGGGAAACCTGATGGTAAAAAACCAATAGAAAGACCAAAACAAAGATGGAGGGATAATGTAGAGATGGACCAAAAGGAAATTGGTAGGGAAAAAAAGGAGTATATAGATCTTGCTCAGGACAGGGACAGATGAAAGGCATGTGTTGCTGCAGCCATGAACCTTCGGGTTTAAAAAGGCTAGAGAGTTAGTTAGTTATACATTAAATAAGCATAATATTTGAATTGTAAGTAGAGAATATAACAAATGTACAATGCATTGTGCGAAAACTATGTCAACTTTGCATTATAAGCAGAAAATTAAACCAGTTTGCCTTAGAAATACATTTTAAAAATAGCCCAAAATAGCATGCGTAATAGAAAATTAAGAAAACTTTCTGAAGCATAAAAGTACTGACTAGTGCTGAATGAATCAATTACTGTAAAATATTATTCTCTGATTCAAGTAATTTAACTGTAAACATCATCTTTTGTGTGTAAAATATAATTGTTAGTTGAACTGATAAGTACAAATATTAACTTTATACGCCTTGATACACTCTAAATAACATAACTTTGATATATAAATTAGTAACAATTTGTTAAAATTAAGTTAAACTGTAGAATTGTTTTCTTAAATAAATATAAATATAAAGTAAAAATAATAAACAAATAATTCCTTCTTTTCCTATTTAAAGGATGCCAAACAGTGTAAACCAGTTGTTAGTGGCTAAATAACATAAAATTTGAAGGCAGTAACAATATTTTTAAAAAATACTCCTTTTTACCTAACTTTGTAAATTAAATACTAGTACATTTTGTCAAATTATAAATAAAATATACCTATTTCTTTGGTATTTGTACTAAAGTGAAGAAAATGTTACTAAAACTTGGCTAGTACAGTAAATCTAAGAGTTTTAGCTTTATTTGTCCGTAACTGGATATAATTGTAACTTGTTAATCTCGCCAGACACAATCTTTACCTCAATTTTGGAAGCTAGCTGAACTTTAGCGTTTCGAATTACATATAGTGAAGGCCTCTATAGTGGAAAAATACACCTAGTCTGTAAAAATTTGGAAATGTTGTCTCCTTCTCTGTCGAACCAGACCAAAAGTGTTCTCAAGTGTTTCAATATATTTCTTAACATAACTAACTTTTCAAGAAAATAATACCTTGTGCCCAGATAGCTTAGTTGGTATAGCGTTAGGCTTTTAACCTATCTGTCCAGGGTTCGAGTCCATGTCTGGGCGATAACAATTTTTAAATTTTGTCATCGGATCTTTTGCAGAATGGATATAAAATATGTTTACAGTCTAACAGATTAGTATTTATCTAAAATTTTGCAAATAAGCTTTTAAGTTTCTCAAATATCAGCATCTTTAGCTAACAGTACAGCATAACCAGTATTATTATAATAGAAATGTTCTGGTGGTAGAACCTACACCTACTGTAATATCTCTGTGGTATTAACTTACATGCAGCCCATAACTTTTGGGACTGTTTCTCCTCCGTTACATTTCCTCGCCATTTACCCTTAGCGTCGCAATTAGCCTCAGAAGCAAAAAAAAAGCGAAATCTTATATTTGTTTTTTTTATATCTCTGAAACCACCTATACTATAGAACTACATTTAATGAATTTTGCAGTCCTCCTGTTTGATCTGTTAAATAATCCAGTCAATAAAAATATACTTACATAGAAAAATCTGTTTTTCAGATACTTTAATCGGGTAATCTGCTTTTGCGTACTTCCTCAGAAATATAGTTCTTGCCACATTTATATAAATCGAAGTCTAGTTAGAGTTGGCCTGTAAGTACTTCTGGTACATGTAGTTACTTGAAAAAGCAAATATTGGGTGTATAAAAAATAGCATTCTTGTGAAACAGTAAAAAATCAACCTCATTTCCTCGTAATATTAGCTGTAAATGCTTCTTGAAGATTAACAAACCTCTGGTCCTACGTCACCTATAATCCTTTGTAAAGTTCGTGTTGTCCTATAAATTATCGATATACATACTAAGTCCCTAGTTACAGCCTGAGCTTTTAGTTTCAATCAGAGAATTTCAGTGTTCAGATAGTGATTGTAGCCTCGTATAATAAACCAAATGGAAATAACCCAAGTGTTGATGCACCCAAAAAAACAGTAATACTTCAAAAATACCTTGAAAAAGGCTATAAAGCTAAATTATTCTTCTAGCATAGAAAAAAGTTTAGCAAGTGGACCTATGGTCCATATAGTCAGTTGTCTTTGAACTTCGTCTTGTCCTGTGAATTGTCAATATATTGATAAATGGTTATATTTAAAAAAGAAACAATGTTGGTAAGCGTCCAGTTATGGACCCATCGGTAAAGGGATTTCAGTCTCTATAGACACACAATAATTTTCGTTACACTAAAAAATTTGGCAAATAGTCGAAATGATAAACATTTCGTGTACTTTATCCAGTAAGCCTTAGCTAGAAATACAATAACAGCGTTACAGACATAAAAATTAAGCAAGCTTTGATATTCTAGTGGCACATAATAAATATAAAATATCCTTTAAAATACTCTGACAAATAGTAGTAGGTTATCTGAGATCAAAATTTTCAAGCCCTCTCTTCTGCATAAATAGCTCTAGAATTCACTAAGCCTCAAAATAATATTGGATACATAAAATAAAAAGCAAATGGAGAGTGATGCTGATCACATCATCTCCAAACAGCAAAAACAAAAGTATATGGATGGAGCCCTACCTGATATATTTACAAAACTTTACCTAGTATAAGAGTAACAAAATACTCAGCAAACTCTAAAATAAACAAACTTTCCTACGTAGCAGGCGTAACCTGACCTAAATAAATACATATAGAAATACAGAACCAAAAATAGCATAGTGGAAATCAGTAAACCCTAATAATAATAATAATAATAATATATTCTGTGGCTTACATTTTAGCTAAAAGTACTTTTTCTTTAGTGTTTTTGAAAAGATTTAAATAAATACTAAACTCTAAGTTAAAAATTTGTAACTGTATATATGATACAAAACAAAATAAATAAAAATTAATACATACCCTGCAAAAAAATCAGTAAAAGAGTTGAAAACATCTCTTTGTGCATCCAAAATATAATAACAAATTCTTCCTGGCTGGATTAAATTGTGTTATTTGAGCAATATTAAGCCTAAACTTGTAAAATAAAAGGGTAAAACTTGGCAAAACACATTTCATGTGCACAAAATTTAATTCAAAACACATTTAAATTGTGTTATTTGAGTAAACTTGGAGAATAATTCTGTAAACTTGGAAATCTCTCTCTCTCTCTCTCTCTCTCTCTCTCTCTCTCTGTCTCTGTGTGTGTGTGTGTGTGTGTGTGTATGTGTGTGTGTGTAGGTGTGTGTGTGTGTGTGTGTCCAAAATGTAATAAGAAACACGTTCAAATCGTGTTATTTGAGTAAATATTAGGCTAAACTTGTGAAATAAACAAATAAAAGTTGAGAACACACACTTTGTGTGTCGAAAATATAACTAAAAGTCTTTCCTGAATAGTATAAATAGTGTTATTTTGGTAGAAATAGGTATAAAATTGTAAAATAATAAGTTAAAAAGTTTAGAAAATGTCTTTTTGTGAGTCCAAAATTTAATAAAAAATGTTGCCTGAATAGTATAAATAGTGTTATTTTGGTAAAAAATTAACATAAAGTTGTAAAATAATAAGTTAAAAGTTTAGAAAATGTATTTTTGTGAGTCCAAAATTTAATAAAAAATGTTGCCTGAACAGCTGAAATTCTGTTATTTGAGTAATAATAAGCCTAATAAACAGATAGAAGTTGAGAACACACACTTAGTGTGTCGAAAATGTAACTAAAAGTATTTCCTGAATAGTACAAATAGTGTTATTTTTGTAAAAAATTAATATCAAGTTGTAAAATAATAAGTTCAAAGTTGAAAAAATGTCTTTGTGAGTCCAAAATTTAATAAAAAATGTTGCCTGAATAGTACAAATAGTGTTATTTAGGTTAAAAATAGGTATAAAATTGTAAAATAATAAGTTAAAAAGTTGTAAAAATATCTTTGTGAGTCCAAAATTTAATAAAAATGTTGCCTGAATAGTATAAATAGTGTTATTTTGGTAAAAAAAATTAACATAAAATTGTAAAATAATAAGTTAAAAAGTTGTAAAAATATCTTTGTGAGTCCAAAATTTAATAAAAAATGATGCCTGAATAGTATAAATAGTGTTATTTTGGTAAAAAATTAACATAAAATTGTAAAATAATAAATTAAAAGTTGAAAAAATGTCTTTGCGAGTCCGAAATTTAATAAAAAATGTTGCCTGAATAGTACAAATAGTGTTATTTTTGTAAAAATAAGGATAAGCTGTGAAAATGTTTGACATAAAGTCAAAGTTTGGTAAAAAATAAACTCAAAATTAAGTTAAATAGCACACAGTAACATACATTTACTACCTAAATCAATAATCAAAGGGTCCTAGGTTCGTTACCCCGTGATAAAAGCAAATGGTGAAAACTGTAGGCCCCGTCCCTGATAGCTCTCCCTTCTTCATAGTACAGATAAAAAAACCCTGCGCTAAAGCGTCCTGTGCCTTGGGGCAACCCTGAGCGGAATATTAATTGGCGGCTGAAACCAGTTCTACAAGCGACGCATAGCTTCAGAGATTTGACCCTTGCTGCGCATTTCCAGACATCCTTTGTTGTCTGGTTGAATCCCTCCCCTGCCCTACAGTATTGCATAGCTTTCCCCTGTTATTGCGTACTGGTTAACCTTGGAAAAACCGGTTCTGAAAATCTACCGACGCGTTCTCTGATTGGTGAATCAGGTTCCTTCTTTGTTCTGACGTTCTGACGTCATTTGACCTTGAACGCACACTCCCCAAATTCCTTTCTCCTCTACCTGCGCGGAGTTCACCCTTGTCTGTCTGGCATCAGACTCAGCTCACACATTATACATAGTTCGTCTCCGCTCAATATATTACATGCCATATAACATTATTACATAGTGCACTATATTTATTACCGTCGCATATCGCGGTTTGAGTACCGGGACCGTCCCCAATCGTAATTGGACCTGTACCTACAGCCATTACAACCTTTCATAGCGGTTCATAAACCATAGAAAACTTATTTTCAATATTATAAACATTAATTATTATCGATTTATACATTACATACTTTGCAGTAATGAATATAAAAACATATGCATAGCGTTTAGTACCTCTAATTACCTTCTATATACATATTTTTCATAAAATAAATAATTATATATTCATAAAAAGTTATAAACATGCAAATATATAAATGTAAAGTATTCTAAGTACATGCAAATGAATTCTAAGTACATGCAAATTAATTAAAACCCGTGCAAATTAGTTATAAGTACGTGCAAATTAAAGACCACACACGCAGCAACATCCACTAACTATTATTCCTACTACTTGTGTGCAGTTCGATATTCATTTGTTTACCTTGTTCGAAGAAGTAATACGTCACCAATCATGTGACTATGGAAAGGGAGGGCTCTCGCGTGGCTTGCGGAGTTCTCTCTCTCTCTCTTACTCTAGCAGCGGTTGGGGTTACATGTCATAGCTCTACCTTGGACTGGTGGAATCGGTTAGCTGAGATTGTCATCTGTGTACTGGTAGTATAATTATAATATAGTTAAGTTTAATTTAAGAATTATAATACTTCATTTAGTTAATTAGTTTCATTTGTGCACTATTTAGTTATTTCATGTTTAATACTACCATTACGCAGATGATCATTTCAGATTGGCCGATACTTACTAGTCTTGTTCATTTGGTATCCAATTAGATTTACGATTTCTCCATCCAAAATTGCTGACTAATATATTATATACGGAACAATAATATCGAATATTGAACACAATCTAAGTCCGGTACATCCATTTGGCCTTGTATGAAATGGGTTGGTTGTATTTGTAATTTAAATTAATGTAAATCGGACATGTGTATATTATACTAAATTTGTTATTGGAAGATTTCTATTGTTGACGTTACTGCTGTTACATATGAGCAATTTCTAGTAGATATTTCATCAATAAATTGTTAAATTTACCTTTTAATTTTTGTACTTCCCACAAAGGCCTCTGAGTTGGGCGAATAGTTCAATAAGCAAGGTAGTCAAATTGTCAGCCATTAGTATATATAATTATAGAGGACTAATGACATAATTCCAAATCTAAATTATATGTGAAAATACTAGGGTGGTGACAGAGAAGAGCATGGTTTTGTTCAATGTGGGAAGTACGTAACATTTTGCAAAGTAAATTTTAGGGAAAAAGGATGAACTTAAATGAATCAAATTCTCTATTGCAAACATTAGATCAAACTTGTTATTTAGATCCGTCTAGTGCATTAGGAATACAGCCGATTTCTTCCACGATGTATTGTGAAGGTCAGGAACAGGTGGCGATGAGTTCGTCACGCCCAGGTGTGTCTAGGCCGGAAGTGAAAGTTGAGGTTAAAAGATCGTATGATCGAATGCCTTGTAGGCATAAGTGGGTAAATAAACGTCCTTCCAAGAATTTAATTGACTTTTCTGATTCTAGTGATGATGAGATACATAATGGGGGGGGGGGCATAATTCTCCAATTTTTGCTGGTAGTTGTATTAAGAAAATAACAAGTAATGTCGCTAGTCAAACTCTGTTAAGTTTGATTAACAATGTCCCCTCGGTAATGGATGAAAATCCTCTTAATCTGTTTGATTTTATATGGCATATAAACAGCATAATTGAAAAGGATATTTTTCCGGCAAGAGAAATACTTCTCTCTGCTTTACATAAGTTGCTATGGAAAATAAGTTGACGTAATTTGGAAACTCATAGGTAGTGATCTATCTTGGTCTGCAATTGTTCAAAAAGTAATGGATAAATTCGTAACAACTTTAGGAAAAAAACTCATTGTTAATAAGTTCATATTTCGTATCCAAGACAAAAATGAAGATGTAGTAGAATTTTTTGAAAATCGATGGAGGGCTGCAGTTTTAGTAGATTTGGGGTGGCCTGAAGAAGAGCTTATTCAGTGCTTAATTGAAAGAATGCTCCCTAACTATTCTGAACACTTTATTTTGAATGGTGTCCCTTCGTGCGTGTGTGATCTAAAAGCTAGATTACAATTATTGCAGAAACATCAGAGAATCGTTAAAGATTTCAGATCAATTACTTCAAGTGACAAATTACGTAACACAGGGGAAAGTAAACCAATTATTTGCAGACAATGTTATAAGGCAGGACATGTAATGAAAAGTTGCCCCTATAGACAGAATAAAACCTTCATGCCAGCATTTGCAAATTCTCCGAAAGAAAGTGATATCGTGGTTGCAGTGTTTGTCCCTATTGTTCTAGAAAATCAAACATTAAATGCTTGCATAGACACTGGCTGTACAGATTCAATTATCAGGAGAGATGTGATTCATAAACTAAATCTTAAGAGACAATTGAAGATCAATGAGTGCAATGATAAATTAAAAGTGGGGAACGGAACATACATATATTTTCACCAAAAAGTAACATTAAATGTGAAGTGCGATTATTTATCGTGGCCACAAACTTTTTATGTAAGTGACAATTTGCCTGTTGACTGTATACTGGGTGTAAAATTTCAAATAAAATCTAAAATGGCCATAAATATGCCGAAACAAGAAGTTAGTTTCAACAACGGGGGAGTAGTTTTGCCAATTAAATGGAACTGTTCAAGTTTTAATATTCAAAATGTATCTTTCCAGGAGAACTTTATTAATGCACCTGTGTCTTTACCCCCTGTTAACAATGGTAATCTACAACAAAGAAGATACAACCAGCAGCAGCCAAGAGCAAGTGGATTTTCAAGGAATGCTTCTCAATTCAATCAGGCAAGACGTGGTCAACAGCGTGCTCCACAGCAAACAAGAAGTGGACAAGTTCCAGGAAACCAATTCAGGAAACCCTTTACGTCAACTTCCAGTACTTCTGTTCCGGATGGATTTTGTGGAGTTATGAACGAGCTTTCGCAGGATTTTGAAGAAAAACTAGGTCAGCTTAAAAATCAATTTTCTGACGTTATTAGTGATTCTATTGGACACATTAAAGGTTTCGAATACCGTATTCAATTAACAGACAATATTCCAGTGAGAATGATGCCATATAATTTGGGTCCAAAGAAAGAAATGGAAATGGAAGAAATTATTGATAATTTGTTAAAGCAAGGTGTTATTGAACCTACTAATGGATCATATGCTTCTCCAGCATTTATTGTGTATGGAAAAAATGGATCTAAAAGAATGGTCATTGATTATAATAAGGTAAATGATCATATTTTATGGGATGGTTTTCCTCCAAATAACTTAGAAGACACCTTAAGTTTTTTGAGCAAGGGAAAAATTTATTCCGTTGTTGATATTAAATCTAGTTATCACCATATCTTACTTGCAGAAGAATCTCGAGACGTAACTAGACGTGCATGTCTAGCAAGAGCTATGGGTATGGTCTTAGGAGATTTAAGAGGTACATTTCTTTCTTACTATTGTGATGATATTTTAATTGTATCAGATGATGAAGAATCTCATATAAATCATCTGAAGATAGTGTTTGAAAGATTCAGAAATTATGGAATAACAATATCACCTCAAAAAATGCAATTGGGCCAGAGAAAAATAAAATTCTTAGGGTTTGAGGTGAGTAATGGAAATCTATGTATGGATCCTTCGCGGATCGATGTAATTAGAAATTTGCCAGCTCCCAAATCCTTGAGAGGATTAAATAAATTGTTAGGGTTTGTAAATTATTTTTCAAGATTTATTCCTGACTTTCAGAAAATAATTTCACCATTAAATGATGTAAAATCTGTGAAACAAAATTTTTATTGGGGTTCTTTACAGCAAAATGCGCTCGATACAATTAAGTTAGCATTTGAAGAAAATGTAATATTGAAATTACCAGATATGGACAAGCCATTTATAGTTCAGGCAGATGGGTCTTTATCAGGCTATGGTTCTATTTTATTGCAGGAAGATGAGGATAGGAATTTAAGACCTGTCTTCTTCTATTCTAAGCGAATGAAAGAAGCTGATAAAAATAAAACCATATATCAGGTAGAATTGGAGTCTTTAATGTTAGCTTTAGATAGATTTGATCCTTATTTGAGATGCCAACCATTTCTATTGCAAATAGACAATATGAGTGTTGCATGGATGATAAAAAGAGCATCCAAATACCCAAAATATGCTAGATATTTAGAAAAACTATCTATGTACAAGTTTCAGATAGAGCATATACCTACCACAAGTAATAAGTTAGCAGATACTTTATCTAGAATGTTTGATGGTAAGGAGTTTAATACTGAAGAACTAGATGTAAGTGAATTAGATGGTATTAACTTGAGCATGTGGGCTCATCCCTTATTGTCAGTATCCATATCTGATGAACAACTAAAAGATAAAAAGCTAAAAGAAATCATTGATAAATTGAAAGCGAATGAAATAGTACAGCATTACAAATTAGTAAAGAATGTCTTGTTCTATAGAACTAAATCAAATACTATGCCATATAGAATTGTTGTTCCTGAACACTTGCGTAGATCTGTAATTACTTACTTTCATAGTAATATTATACAAGGTGCTCACATGGGTTGTTTGAAGACACTAAAGAAAATACAAAAACATCTAACTTGGGTAAGGATGGCTAAAGATGTTAAAGATATGGTACAAGCCTCTGATGTTTGTCAACAAAGTAGAAGTAGAAATGTTGCAGTGGTAAATACATTGTCATCTGAAATTATTTCTGCTCCATGCCAAAAATATCATATTGATTGTGTTGGTCCACTGGTGCCATCAAAAGGATTTAAATTTATATTAGTTGTAGTCTGTGCATTTTCAAAATTTGTTATCTATGAACCATTAAAGATGTTGTCATCAAAGGTCATTGTACAGAAATTATATAATATATTCTTAACGTATGGATTTCCGAGTGAGATCACTTCTGATAATGCCTCATATTTTGTTTCGCAATTCTTTGAATCATTCTTGTTTAATTTGGGCATTAAACATACAACGATAAGTCCTTACAATAGTCAGGCAAATATCTCACTTAAAGTATAGCTTGAGAGCATTGTTTGCTAAAGATCAAACCAAATGGGTAAATGCATTAAAAGAAATACAATATTCACATAATTCATGTATCAGTTATGCTACAAAATTTACACCTGCCCAACTTTTTCTTGGTAGAGATTTAAGAGATATGTTATGCATTAGATGGCAATTAAAAGATGAAAATGAAGTTATTTCTGACGATGAACAAAAAGAGAGGTTGTACCAGGCATTTCAAAATTTAAAGAAAGCTTGGAAAAAGAGGGAGGAACTTTATAAGAGGAAATTTAGTCCTGTAAATTTTGCTGTGGGTGACAAAGTAATGGTGCAAAACCAAGTTATATAAAAAAAAAGTTGAGAATATAACACGTAAATTATCTTATAAATATACAGGGCCATATGAAATTGTGAAATTTTTAACTAATGTGTCCGTCTTAGTAAAACATTGCTCAGATCAAAATAAGTTTAAGAGAGTGCATGTCTCGAAGATAAAGAAGTTTTACGAAATGCCTGTTACTCTTCCATCCAGTAATAATATCAATAGCAATTCATTACCAGAGTAAGAGACCTAGGAAAATCAATTTGATTTTTTTTGTTTGTTTTCATGTCTGTTGCAATGGGTACCCTGTGTTGTTTTTGTTATATATATATATATAAAAATAATATATTCTAATGTTGTTGAAATTGGAATTTTAAATGTTATGTACGTACGTATGAAGGTATTGTTTCTTGGTATTTTTGTATATTACAGGTTTCGTTTGGAATGAAAAAGATCGATCAAATGTCAACTATTAATTAATAAATGAACCTGAGGACCAAATGTACCAGGACACAAATGATTTGTGGATTTGAATGTATGGTGTTTTGTAAGTACCATATGTTTCTTTGCGGGCGATGAAATGCTTTTTATTTATATTTAAAGGGGGAGAGGGAATTTTGTAACGCTATTCCTCGCTCGCAAAGGAACATAAATTAGATTGTGTGCAGTTCGATATTCATTTGTTTACCTTGTTCGAAGAAGTAATACGTCACCAATCATGTGACTATGGAAAGGGAGGGCTCTCGCGTGGCTTGCGGAGTTCTCTCTCTCTCTCTTACTCTGGCAGCGGTTGGGGTTACATGTCATAGCTCTACCTTGGACTGGTGGAATCGGTTAGCTGAGATTGTCATCTGTGTACTGGTAGTATAATTATAATATAGTTAAGTTTAATTTAAGAATTATAATACTTCATTTAGTTAATTAGTTTCATTTGTGCACTATTTAGTTATTTCATGTTTAATACTACCATTACGCAGATGATCATTTCAGATTGGCCGATACTTACTAGTCTTGTTCATTTGGTATCCAATTAGATTTACGATTTCTCCATCCAAAATTGCTGACTAATATATTATATACGGAACAATAATATCGAATATTGAACACAATCTAAGTCCGGTACATCCATTTGGCCTTGTATGAAATGGGTTGGTTGTATTTGTAATTTAAATTAATGTAAATCGGACATGTGTATATTATACTAAATTTGTTATTGGAAGATTTCTATTGTTGACGTTACTGCTGTTACATATGAGCAATTTCTAGTAGATATTTCATCAATAAATTGTTAAATTTACCTTTTAATTTTTGTACTTCCCACAAAGGCCTCTGAGTTGGGCGAATAGTTCAATAAGCAAGGTAGTCAAATTGTCAGCCATTAGTATATATAATTGTAGAGGACTAATGACATAATTCCAAATCTAAATTATATGTGAAAATACTAGGGTGGTGACAAGGTCAAAATGGCAATGTCTAAAATCAATACTTATTACATACAAAGTCACTATTCATGTACGGGACAGACGGGAAGAGGAAATATACCTGCCCTATTCCATAGCATGTGTAGATCAGATAAGAGAATACAACGAAACACAGAATTGTTGGCGGATCAGATAAGAGAATTTCCAAACATGTAAAGGGTTATTATTTATTCGTCTATCCGACACGAAACGGAGAAATATATATTGTATTCTCTTATCTGATCTTCATATGCTATAGAATAAGTGTTATTCTTCGATTTTTGCTTTTCCAACTGAAATTTAAGTGCGAACTATTGAAATACGAATATCTCAAGAACGAAGCATCAGAGAAAGATAGGGTTTCTTGCATTCATTTCATCTTGAAATTCTCTTTCATTGGACACCTGACTTGACATAGGTCGTCACAAAAGAAGATAAAACTTTTATTTTATATGTCAAGAATTAATATAGCATCGTTGCGTTGTAATCGAGGGGTGCCGGGTTTGATACCTGGTGGGATACAAGTGGTTTGGATCTCATTTTAAACTGTAGCTCCAGTCTCGATTAGCCTTTCTGTGTATAAAGTGGACTTAAAACACCAAATCAACCAACCAACTAATCAAGAATTAATAAAAATATAATATATTAAAATGATATAAATATCCAAAAGAAAGAAAAAATGCCAATGAATGTATTTGGCTATAAGAAAGAATATATTTCCCAAATAGCAAGAATTCCAGACAGCAGCATGCATGTGATTTCCGATCTTCATCGTAAATTGAGAGAGTTGGTCATTATTCAACTTAATAGTTTATGGTACCAGGTAGACGAAAATACTGGAAAGCAACTATATGTTTTTAACAACAACAACCTACTGTCATATGAGATCCCTGTGACAGGAAAGATCCAAATAAGTATCTCTCCTCCAAATGCTGATGTTGTTCATGTAGGAAAAAATCTGTGTAGGATTAAGCACAATAATATGTTTCCTAACACACCATACGAGGTGGAAAACCTTAATACTGAATCTGAATTATCTCATTTTCATCATCTGATTGATGATATTCAGAACAAATTGCAAATATTACAGCAATCTACACCTACACAAGATGACATACAACATCTTAAAGATGCTTTGAGCAATGTTGCAGGTGCTACGGATTTAGATACTGTCAAGCAAGCTTTGACCTCACTTCAAAATGACGTAGCTAATTTACCCACTTCCCAGGAGATAAGATCTGTAAAAAGAGCAGTAAATCAAATACTCAAGTCAGAGGACATCAAGAACATTCAAGCTGAAATTGCTGTAATTCAATATACCATCGCTACTTTGCCTACAGTCAACGAGCTTTATGCATTGTTTGAAGAAATCAGAAGTGAGGTACACGATCTTGCAAGCCAAAGTACCAAATTGAAACTTGTAGAAAATTTACAGGAGATTATTTCTAACATTAACCTACAAATTAGTACCCTCGAAACAAGTCAAGAATCTGCTTTATCAGGTTTTACCTCGCAACTTTATGATCTCAAAGAACAATTTAAACAACTGTATGTCGATGTGAAAATCAAACCCAGCTACGATGAAAGGGTACGCACCATAAACGAATATCAAGAATCAGTATTAAGCAGATTAGACGATCTTGAATTACGTCAATTTTTCAGTGTTCAGATAGTTAGACTTGAGAGTGTACCAAATGTATGAAGGCACTGGACTTATGTTAATGCAGGTAATGTTTACAAAATGTACCCTTACAGTCAGTCTCATGAATTTTTCCTTGATGGTAAAATTACATTTTTCCAATTTGGCTATGTGAAGAAAGGAAAACATGTGGAAATCCCAAATTTCACCATACAGAGAAAATATGGCGTCTACAGAGCACTACAGATACCTGTTGAATATTGGGACGAATCTGGAAAGAAATATAAATACATGAGGATCAAGAATTATCTGTTTTCCCTGTGCAAGCTAATGACCAATTATTATTTGAAGTGAAACAATTATACCCCGAGGATAATCCATTTTATGTCATATATTTTTTTAAAACTAAATGTCAAGGCAAGATATAGTTAAGAAATTACACAAACCAGCCCGTCGCAACTACAAACGATTAAGTGCAGTAACGAAAGGTGTGAATGAATTTCTTTCAAGCAGATCTGATTGAAATGGCTACAGGGACTTTAAAAATTCGGATAAGATAAATCATGGTTACAAATATATGCTTTCAGTTATTGAAAAATTTAGCAAATATGTATGGGCTGTTCCCCTAAAATTCAAGACTGGTACTTGTGTTACCGAGGATTTAGAGTCGATATTTAGTGAGGGAAGGATACCAAAATATTTACAGACTGACAGAGGGAAAGAATTTTACAATTCTACATTTGCTAAGTTAATGCAACAACATAATTTCAAACATTATTCTACATACAGTGATCTGAAAGCTAGTATAGTGGAACGATTCAACAGGACATTAAAAAATCGCATGTGGAGACAATTTAATCTACAGGGCAATTATAAGTGGGTGCAAATTTTACCCGAGCTAGTTCATAACTACAATAATGCAGTACACAGTACTATTGACATGAAACCTGCTGAAGTAAACAAATCTGATGAGCACCGATTGATTTCTACTGTTTATTGTCAAAAATATACACACACTACCAAGAAGCCAAAGTTTAAAATAGGGGATCAGGTAAGAGTAAGTAAATGTAAACAGTTATTCGAAAAGGAATTCACCAAAAATTGGAGTACGGAGTTATTCTCAGTGGTTCAAGTTTTACCAGGGAATAGAAATACATATATCATAAAAGATAATCATAACAAAATATTGAAAGGGAGATTCTATGAAAAGGAACTCAATAAAACAAAATATCCAGATCCATATTTAATCGAAAAAATATTGAAGAAGAAAGATAACAAATTATATGTGAATTGGTTAGGTCTGCCAGATAAAAGTTGGATAGAAGCAAACCAGGTGATTCTTTGACACCAACATGGAATGTGGTACAGCGTTTATCAAATGTAGTGGTAACTAATAAAAAAAAATGGAGAGCTTTTACCTGATAACATAAGGTGCCTCATTGCAGGCGCATCCGGTTGTGGAGAAACCACTTTGCTGGTTGATAATTTCTTGCTTGCCCCCAATTGGCTAGATTGAAAAAATAGACACTTGTATGTATTCTCAAAGAGTTTAGAACAGCCGAAATACCAACAACTCATGAAGCTGTACGAGGGACTGGGCATATCTACATTTGCATCAACAATAAAACTCCTCGACCAATGTTTGAAAAATTATGTTGTGGTGTTCGATGATGTCATTCTGGAATATCAAAACGAAATCCGAAATTTCTTTACACAGGGTCGTCACAAAGAAATAGACTGCTTTTATTTAGCTCAAACTTATTCCAAAATTCCTAAACAATTACTACGAGATAATAGAAACTTAATCTGTTTGTTTCGTCAAGATCATACTAATTTATAACATGTATACGATCATTATGTGGGAAGAGACTTAAATTACAACCAATTTTCAAAATTCTGTTCATCTTGTTGGAACAGTGATGATTTTGGATTTGTCACCATCGACGTGACTCGTAAACCTAACAATGGTAAATTCAGAAATAAAATCAACGACTTTTTGAACGTTGAAACGATATAAAATAACCATTAATTAAAAAAATAAATATGACAAAACACAAAATTGAAGATAATTCGAAATTACGGGAGTATTTGTCCAAACGTTTCAAAAGTTGGAATTCAGAGATTCGAGGCTTTTACGAACAACACAAACGTCAAGACCAGCCCATTATTGACGCAATCAGTGGTCTTGGTAAATAGGTTAAGGGTGTCACAGAACAAAATAAAAATCTCATCAATGAACTGGTACCTCTTACTGCTAAAAAATATTCAGATTTCCCTCCTACGCCATTGTTCAGTATTCACACACCCCTGATACTCAAGGAACCCCCTGCTAAAGCAGCTATAGAAGAAGCATAGAAAATCGAGTTGGGTCCCCTGGCAAGGGATTACCTAAGTACTGGAAAATTCGAAAAAGATATCCTGGTACTGTTGGGCTATGGGAGCTCATCACGAAGAAACGACCAAAAAATTTTACATAAGATGATTATCAAAGTTACTCTGAAATTTTGACACTCTCTGATGCTCTGTACCAAAATAATGATGGGTATTGTAAACATGATCAGTGACAAACTGGCTAATTTAATTGTAAACGATCCCAAAGGTATAGGATACTTAATTAAAATTATCAATACTTTACTTCCAAAATTCTGGAATATATCAGAGGGTCGAGGTTTGGTGAATGATATTACTAATAAGCTTCCATTCGAATTACATGTACCTTGTTACCAATACTGTGGTCCGGGGACAAAACTTGAAAAAGGGTTAGAAAGAGGAGACGCGTATTAATCCTCTCGATGTAGGTTGTAAAGAACATGACATTGCATACAACACACACAAAGATATGGATGATCGTCATGTGGCTGATCAACAATTAGAAGATGCAGCATTTGGAAGATTAACTAGCAGAGATGCTTCTTTGGGTGAAAGAATAACAGCATTGCGGACAACTATTGCTATGAATACAAAACAAAAATTAGGGTGGGGTTTGTAATAAATAAATATATAAAATAAATACCCTGAAAAATAATAATAATAAATAATAACAACAACATGAAGCCAAGCCTTGTAATCAAGGGGTCCCGGGTTCGATACCCGGTGGAGGCACAAGTGGTTCGGATCCCACTTTAAACTGTAGGTCCAGTCTCGATTAGCCTTACTGTGCATAAAGTGGACTTAAAACAACATATCAATCCTATCAAACATGAAGCCAAAAGGAGTTGTGTACCAAATACTATATCACAATCTTAAAAATTTAAAAATAAATTCAATTTTAACTAAAAAAACAACAAGAAAAGAAGAGACAATGTATAGCCAAAGGAAATGGAATGAAATTATTAGTCAGTACGCCACAATTAAAAATATTGCAAAATACAAGAAAACAACACATAGTGGAGGATTCATATTCAGCATTCAAGCTATCCTGGCAGCTTTGGATGCAGTGGGAAGCTTAGCTGGTGGTAGTGCTGCTATTGCAAAAACTGTAATTGATTAAAAAAGAATAAGGCAGAATTAGAAGAGCAGAAGTGTCATAATCTTGCCATGGAGAAGAAATTATACAGTGGAGTGAAGTCCAGAGCACTCAGAAAATTAAAAAAAAGATGAAGCGCTTACAAACCAAGACATTTAATCTTTAGTTAAAACATTTAAAATTAAACACTTCAGGGGGGTTTTCATGTCTGATTCTCTCCCTAAAGGTAATCCCTATTCCCGAGAATGTGGCGTGGTAAATTTGGAGAAAACATTGGTACCAAAATAACAATGCTTTTATTTTCGATTCTTTCGGAGGGGTACCCCTACAGAATTAATTCGTTACTTAAAACATGTTAAGGTTTATTACAACGACGATCGTATTTAAGATTTCGATCAAATTATATGTGGCCATGTTTGCATTACGATGCTCAGAATATTAAATAAAATACCAAACATCAAATTAAAAGATTTTCAAAAAGCTGTATTATATATTAAATATGGGAATTTTTTATCTCTCCACCGAGACTTCGGTCTTGAAACTGCATCTTCACGATGATAATAACTATCCAAAATTAATAGCTCTGAGAGCATCCTACAGTATGCATCTAATTCCGAATGTAACTAACTACAACAATACTAAATTAGGTAATGAAAAAATTATTATTTCTCCCGGACAGTATAACTTATCTACTTTACAATCTGAACTTCCAAACACTGTATTGCTATCTCAAAATTCTGTATCGCACAGAGTGGAGATTGTGTCTACCAATGAAACAGTGGACTTATCTACCATGGGAGAACTTCTAGGATTCGAGAACAATAGCAAATTAGAACCAGGTGTTAGGCACATAGGTAAATTTATACCAAAATTCTTAGCTATAGAGACATTAAATATTCACTGCAACATTGCCAAAGGTATGATTATCAAAGCAGAAGAAAATTCGATTGGTAGTCACAAAGGAACAGGTATCATTGCTACATTTAAACCAAATTCAGAATGTATGGAACCCATCTTATATTCCCCAATCCCACCAGTCTCTTTCCCTGTTTCTATTGATAAACTTAATTACATAGAGATAACAATTACAAATGAGAAAAATGAAATCATCGATTTTGCTGGTGCTAATAGCACTGCAATAATAGAAATTAATATTTAAAACATATAAATAAATACGAAGATGGAAAATATCGAGAGTTATGGATTACAGCCCTTCCCTCCAAACAGAAGGACATTTGCAAATTTGAATCAGCCCAACAAAGAGATCAGTATGACATAGCTGTGGGGGATGGGTTCATTCATCCACATAGATCAGATCTGTATATAAAATTTGATATTGTAAAACAAAGTAATGGTGAAGAATATCCAGCTACTGCTAATGTAAAACTTATAGATAATTTTGTTCCATTCTTATTCTCTCAAATTGAAATTAGGAAGCATGGTACAGGATTGATTGCCCTGGAATTACATCCACTACAGTGGGGACATTGAAACTATCCAAATCAGAGAGTGTATATTACAAAGTTGGTGGGCTCGAAGCTGGAACAAAAATTCAAACAAAAAGTCACACAGTACTGTTCCCCATGAGATTGCTATTTGGCTTTTTCTCTGATTATAAAGAAATTATGTGGAAAGGTGGTTTCAGTGTCATATTTCGCAGCTCACCCAATGATCATAATGCCATCATGAGATACAAAACTTTAAATGCAGATGGAACAGCTAATGAGGCTAGTTTACTCGAAGCTGAGAAATGTGTGATCCAGTCTATGAAGTTACAAATGCCTATAATTGAATATTACTCAAATTATGCTCTCAAATACAAAGCCAACATTTTGAAAAGTCCTCAAATTCCGATACGGTTTTATACTTATCAATGCATACAGAAACCGGCAGAGGGCAATTTTTTTAAATTTGACATTGCTAATCAGTTTCAATCTTTACAATACGACATGCCAGAGTTTGTAGCTGTGTTGTTTCAGACAAGGAGAGATGACAATCAGGAAAAAGATAGCAACCAGTTTGAAAATTGTAAAGTTAAAAATGTGTATCTGAAGAATGGCAGAAATGAGGTGTTTCCTCATGAAAATTATAATTTAAACATTGCAGAACAAGATTATTTGAAGTTATATGAAGCATTTAGTGCTTTTAAAAGAGTAACTGAAGGAAACATAGATATGTATTATGATCCAGATGACTTCATTCTTCACAGACCAATGTTTTTAATCAATGCATCAAAGAGAAAATTGATAGTTATAAATGATCGAACAAACATTAAGTTAATATGTGAGTTTCATGAAACTTTACCGGAAAATACCATATGCAATGCAATTTTAATTGTAGAGAAATCATACATATATGATGTAAAGAATGAAAGAGTGATAGAACAATTTTAATTTTTATACTATTTAATACTAATATATATAATGCAATATAATAGAATATAATTTTATTTATTTTTATTTTAGAGCAAAAATTTAGCCTTAGGGCTACTCTACCACCACCTAACTCAAATAAATATTACAATAAATAAGAAAAATATTTAAAAAAATAATATTAATATTTATATCAATTTTTTAAATCATAAACATTTATTACAATGTTTACTTGTATTATAGTGTCCATATTCTTTAGTATGATCATTGTGATCTAATATTTGCAATTTTTATTATTACTTTTTTAAATCTTTCATTGTAAGTTATCTTGTTCACGCTCAACTTACATATATCACAATGTTTACTTGTATTATCGTGTCCATATTCTCTAGTATGGATGTTACAATCTAATATTTGTAATTTATTGTCATTGCCATCAAGGCTATTTTATTTTTTAATGATATATAGGGAGCATCTATTTTGTCAGTAAAATGATATGCAGACATCTTTCTTGTTTTCTTTTCAAATAAACATTCTTTAAAATCTTCCATTGTAAATTCTATTGTACATGGTTGACTCACACCCTTAGCTCTTTTAATTTCTTCTTCTTCCCCATCTATTTTCATACAATACATTTTTGGTCTTAAACCAACAAATTCTGATATTATTAAACCTACTGCCTCATCTTTCATTTTCCCAAGGACCATCTTATTTTTAACATTATTTAATAGATAGTTATTTCTGGATAGTTGCTAAGATCAAAATATTCTTTCATATCTAGCAAATTTTTGTACAAATCCTCTATTTCTATCTCATATATAAAACTATCAGTATCCATGTATAATATTTCAATTTTATCTTGCCATCTTGGCTACATGACATTGTAATGAAATTTATACATTTCTAATTGAGACAATTTAAGAACTGCAGTACCCACAGCTATTGGCATATAACATTTTACATTAGTATTTCTTCTTTCAATAAGAATTCGATTGCTATCATCAATTTCTGTAAAACCTTTGAATCTAAGATCATCAACAAATTTTTTAATTCTTTTTGGTTCATTTTCTAAATTACACATTACATGCTTCTTATTATCTTGTACAGTTTTCCCATATATTAAATTATTCTTTAATTTACAATTATTTTGCTCAACTTTCGAATCTGTTCGTTTTCGTTTGCCTATATTTTTCTTAATATAAAATTTTAGCCATTTACTTTGTTAAATTTTAACCCCTGATGGACTTTGGTAATTTTCATACCTTGCTCTTTGTAATATTGCAACAGTCGATAGTGAACAACTGGAGAATATCTAACATCAAATATTTATTATGATAATCGCCCATTGTTGTACAACTTAGTATGTTCCAAATTCTCTGTGCATGTTGATAATCTTCCTTGCTACCTTCTTCATTTCGAAGTTTGTTATTAAATTTTTCTCTTGGTGGTAACTGTATCTCTTTAAATTTTTCAAAATCATCCATGTAATCATATGGCTAAACCCCCTTTCTTTTTAACAAATCCTATCTTATTCTCTCCAAAATATTCTTTTGTATAAACAAGTTCCTCGTTGGTTAAATGACTCACCAAAGTAGCTAAACTGTTTGGAAGAAACTGATATGTATCCAGGCATCTAAGAACAACTGTTTTTTTTTTTTTCGTTTTTTCTAATCTGATAGTTTTTTCTATGGTAATAAATCTGTTTGTTGTTTGTGGTATAATATTAATTTTCTCTGTATCATAATCTAAATATTTAATAAATAAATGTGAATCAAAATTTTTTGAATAGTGAATCAATACTGGAATAAAATTCGGTTTCTTTATTTTCAAATTACATGTTTCACAAATTGTACTAATATATTCTCTACTAAAATGATTGTGATGTTGAGCTTTTGGATGATCTGAATTAAATTTATTTTTACAGTATTTACAACTTAAAGTATTATCATGTTCCAGTTGTTGTTCTGGTGTAAGAGGCTTCATTGATAATTTTTTATATAAGTTTGGACCATATTTTTGTACCCACTCTTTACGTTTTTGTATAAATTTTTCGGCTGCATCTTCACCTCGGTAAATACATTCTTCTGATTTATTCGGTTCATAAGTATTTATTAATTTTAGTGCAAAACCACATGCTTTATGTTTGGCTATATGTGTGTCGTACTTGGTACATTTGGATCTGGGAAACATGTTGCTATTAATTCATATATTGTTTCGAAATCACCACAAATTGCATATGGATGTAGTATCAATGCTTTAAAATTACTAAATTTTACACTTTTGGTTGAAAAATTATAAGTTGCAGAGGGTAACGAGAACAATATTGAATATGTTAATTTAATTTCTCTTCACATGTTTTCTCTCCTCTTCCATAAATTTTTGACAAGCATCGATCACATTTTGCTATTCTATGTTGATGTAATGTTATTTGTTTTCTTATCAATCATGATAAATCCTGTATAAGACAAAAATGCTTCTTGTTTTTTTCTGTAACATATAAAAATCTAATAACATGTGCACCATCTGCTGACCATTTATGTCTGAGTGGATAAATAACATGATTTTTATTATAGCCAAAAACAAGCACAGTTATTGGTTGTTTGTAGTATTCTTCATATTGTTTTTCAAGTCGACTGATAGCAGTGCTGTTTTTTGGATCGACAGGATATGTTATGCCTGACATAGGTATATCAAACTCTGCTATATATTGAGGGTAATTGTAATTAGACACACGATGTTTATTGTGAGGTGCTGGATGAAAATAGGATATAATGCACCAGAGAAAACATTTATTATCTTCATTTTGAATATTTATTACAGCATTTTTATTTTTGATCTGGTCGGGTAATTCAACATAACTTGATCCAACCCCAAGGGGGATATATTTTGCTATTTTTAATTTAAGTTCATGGTTTGTATCACAAAGTGTCCATCCAGATCCTCTATCTTGGAATTCTTCGTGTTTTGTCTTAAGTTCTTTGCAAATATTTTTATAAATATCTTGCAAAGAATGAATATTATTACAATATTGAAATAATACATTGGTACGGTGTGTACATTCTTTTTCTTCATTTTTAGAATTTCTATAATTTGATGATAAAATAAAATATACTTTGAGAGAACTTATTTCAAGTTTATTTTGAATTGCATTTATAATTTTTGACTCGAATTTTGCTAGAAAATTCGGAATATCTGTATCTTCGTTATTTATGTCTGATGTGGTATATATTTTTGTACACAAAATTTCTTGTTTTTAGTTATTATTCATTTTATTTATTTTTCTTTTTATATAATTTGTATATATATAATTATATATATATATATATATATATATATATATTCAAAAAAATTAAAAAGTAAAAATTTCTTTGGTTTTTATATTTAATTTTGTTTTTTAAAAATGTTTGGTTTTATATATTCTTTTCTCAAAAAATGTTAAAATAATTTATACTCCATAAAAAATAATTATAAATTTTATGTTATTAGCATTATACACTTTGAGGTGCATATATATTTTTATAAATATAGCATTTTGCTTTTCTTTAAAAATTACAGACATGTACATTTTTCAGACGTACATGATTTCAGAATATATATACTTGGAAGAAATAATTATATATACTGCCACTGGTAATAACTTTTTATCAGTATCTACATTTTCAATTGTAGATACACTTTTGAATAATATATATATATATATATATATATATATATATATATATATATATATATATATATACACACACACATTCACTGCACTACGCTGTACTGTACAGCAAGTACTGTACACATCTATATTCTTTTTAAAAATATGATAATTGTAAATGGTTCCTTGAAATATGGTGATTTTTCTTCAAAAAGCAATTTTTTTGCCTTATAGACTACAGAAATTGGGAAATTCACAATAAAAAGAAATTGGTAAACTTCAAGTGTTTTGGTCTTTATTAAAAAATAATTATTTTTCACAATATAAAAATGGTAAAGTTTGGGTGTTTTGGATATTTTCCGCCTTGGAGATTAGCATGAAAACAGGGTAAAATAAATAAACAAAAAATAAATGTTCTGGAGTCGCCCACTTCCTTTCCTCTCATGTCGATGGCACAAAGGAAGTTTTGTTGGTTTCCCCTTGTCGTTTCATGCAATCATCATTATCATCATCGCCGCGTTTCTGCTGTTTTGTAGTTAGAAAAAAAAATGGTTTGTTCATAGAAGGCAACAAGAAATTTATTCAAAGTACTTGCCCTCGCGAGATACACATTTTGCCCACCTCTCGGGCAATTTTTGGATACCACGCCAAAAAAAGTAATTCTTTTTCGAGGCAAACCACTCATCAAGCCATTTTCGGACATCTGCATATGAATCGAAGTGCTGCTCAGCGACGACGTGGCCCATCGACGAAAACAGATGCTAGTCGGAAGGGCCCAGGTCTTGTGAATAGGCGGGATGGGGTAGCACCTCCCAGTTGCGTGTCTCCAAGTAGTTTTGGACCAGTCTTGACGTGTGCTGTGGGGCGTTGTCGTGGAGGAAAATCAGCTTGCCATGTCTTTGTTGATAGTCCGGCCTTTTGTCACACAGAGCATGGTGCAATTTCATCAGTTGTTGGTGGTAGCCGTGGGCAGGGACAGTTTCACCAGATTTCAACAGCTCAAAGTAGACGATACCCTGTTGATCCCACCAAACACACAGCATCGTCTTCCGGTTGAAGCGATTTGGTCTCGAGGTAGATGTTGATGGTTGGCCGGGATCAACCCACGATTTCTTGTGTTTAGGATTCTCAAAATATATCCACTTTTCATCGCCACTCACAATCCGATGCAGGAAAGACTTTCTTTTATGTCTGGCAAGCAAGATTTCGCATGTGTTTTGGAGTCTCTCCAGCTGCCGATCGGTCAATTCATGCAGCACCCATTTTCCGATCTTTTGAACCTTTCCCATGGCACGTAGACGCATGGAAATGGCTGCTTGAGTAAGACCCAATTGCTCGGCAAGCATCTTTTGCGTTTGGGTATCGTCCTCGTCCAAAAGAGCATGCAATTGATGGTCCTCAAACTTCCTGGGCCGATTTTCACACTTCTTGTCCCTCAGGTCAAAATTGCCGTCTTTGAACCCACGAAACCAATCCCTGCACGTTGTTTCCGATACAGCACTGTCACCATAGGCCTCCACAAGCATTTGATGCGATTCGGCAGCCAATTTCTTCAAATGGAAGCAGAAAAGCAGAGCTTCCCGCATATGCTCTTTTTCTGGCACAAAACTAGACATGCTTACCACAGGAACACTGTCTGATGTTGTCTGCACATGGTGGCGACGTGCACTGATTTGTGTTGGCAGATGTCCAACTCATACAAACACCAGGTATGGCGTGCCCATGGTAGCTTCATACACTCACTAACGCCATCTATGAGCAAACAGCAGATTTAAGCTTATACACCTGTAGTTTAAAGCGCGAGACAAGAGACCAAAAATACAAATGTATATCTTTAAAAGAAATGATGATGATAGACAATGAACCTAATTTAAACACAAGAATTTAGTTACCAAGAGCATTCCACGCGTATATTTTCTCCCGTATTATTAATGAAAGTAACGATAACAGGACGTGGTCGACTGTCTAGAATGGTCGTTAATATATTCGCAACCACTGTACCAAATATCATAGCAATTATCACATTCATAGAAATGCTTCATGTAAAAGAATCTGACGTTGCAGCGAAAACTCCATTTACTTCCATTATAAGCAGACGAATACCATGCAGCGAAACGGACACCAGCGCCTCTAGCGGTATCATATCTGCTGAGTGGAATCCGCCAGAGCGCCCAGAACAGTGCCGTTTTCCACACTAGCTACGTGTTCAATGCGCTGTAGTAATATTTAAGCACAATCCAGACATATTTTGGTTTTGGATAATTGAGAAGAATCTCGATGATTAAATAATAATAATAAGTTCCTATCATGATGATATGATCCTTATTTTTATGTGACGTCATATCTTTACAATATATATGTCACTAACATATTTATTTTGAGCAAAGAAAGTGTAGTTTCCGTGCTATCATATGTTATGTTGCACCTTGTTTGTAATGTATATCTTTTGTTTAATATTTATTGTATTTTATGCTGTATTATGAGTAGTTCAAGTATCTTTAGATTTGCGAGAGAGTGCACTATGTGAATATGTATTTCTAAACTTGTATAGATGTCAGTTTTGTTGATATCATCCTTTTGTAGTTAGTGAGTGATTCATCTGTACTTGAATCTGTGTTCTTGAAATAGTATAAAAGCGAGGATATTGCATAAGAAATAACACACATTCGCCACGGATCGTCGAAGATTTTCAACTTAAGAAGAACTCCTTTGTGTTGTGCATACATCTTGGTACGGTAGTTTAGGGCGAAAGCTAAGCCTATGTGATCATAAGTATGCCGATGACCATGCATTGATGCTATGCAGAATACTGCAACCATTCTACGTTAAGAAATAAAGCTAATTTGGAATAAAGAGCTAAGAGCAAACATTGGCTCAATTATTATTGCATATCTCCTGATGTGGTAGTTCGGGGCGCAAGCTAAACCTATATGACCATATATGCCGATATCCACGCATTGAGTTTATGCGTTTTAGTTGAGTCAAGTTATCGTCAAGGCGAAATCCTCACCTTCCTACTAAGTCTATTTGCATTATAATCGCAATAAATAAAGAATAAATAGTTTGTTTTGTCTACTGCAATAATGTGGTTTTATTCCTCTGTCCTGTGAAGCATTGTCTTTGCCTAACACTATCCTTTACCTGAGAGGAGTCTGTGTACTTCACCGAGTCTCATCGCTCACCGCTGAGTAATACTGAGTTATTAATAATAAGTATAATACAACGACATAATACCAAATTTAATAATAATACGCTTAATAAAACTTGAACGTACCAATATATTATTTAATTCATTTTCTCAATACTAAACTAAACTATATATAGTCATATATTTACCCATTTGTCTAAAGTAATCTATTTATTACGCGTATGCCTATAGTGTTATCGATATGGCGCATCTTTCTACGAATCATAATAGCTTCCATACCAGTCGGCATAATCTACCAGGGCAACTGGAATGGCGGGGTGAGGTGGGCCAACATCCGGGGCAGTGACGAGCGTACTCGACTTTCAATCTCGCCACCGAAGTTCACGGATTTGAGTCCAGGCCTCGGCATGGGTGTTCCTTGTGTCACTTCATCACATTAATTTAATCATCATTCATTCGTCCTGTCGTCGCTATTAGCTAGATGTGATGCAACATAAAAAAAAGAAACAGGAATACAAATCATCATTTATGCTCATGGTCACTGACGTATACAGATTTTTTTTTTCGGAAGAGGCTGGAATTTTAAAGGTGGAAATTTCATAACAGCATTATTGGGGGGGGGGGATTATTAGGGCTGAGTCGATACCACTTTGAGCCGATATCCAAACCGATTCTGATACTCTTACCGATACCGATATTTGAAGATTGTAATACAGTAAAACCTCGTTAATCAGGACTAATGGGGGATAAGTTGACCGGCTTAACGAAAATCCGGATTAACTGAAATAACCTAAAAGAACAGTAGAAGCTACATTAAAACTCCGTTTATAGAAACAAAACACGTTTATTATGGTGTATTTCATGGGCATAGGCCTAAATACACTATACAGTACAGTGCAAAGTCTACGGGACACAGAATGTCATCAGTGGTTAATTGCCTTTTCTTTGGGAAGTTCTCTTGTTGACTTCTAGCCACATTTAAAACCTTGTATTCTGCTTTTTTATTGCCTTTTTCTTGTCCGGATTAAGCGAAGTCCGGCTTATCGGGATCCGGATTAACGAGGTTTTACTGTAGTTAAAAGCTGTTCAAAATATTGACGAATAGCTAGCGATCAGTAAGGACTTCCAATAATATGCATCAGTTTATTAGACTTTTGCTTTAAGACTTGGAAGAATTACATCGTAGTATAAAGTATTGGAATTTTGCCTAATTTACAGGATGATTAGACTCCCGCGAAAGTGCCGAGCTGCATTTTCAGCACGTACCGGTAAATAAAATCCAAGCGATACTTTCCGCTACCGATACCTATGGATAACTTTTGTTTAAAGACAAAAATTATAATCGGGGCTTGTTTTAAGAGGAGTTTCAGTTACCACTTTGGTTTTTCCCTACTGTGCATGCAGTAGATCCGATTGGGTGCCAAAAGTAGGAAGGGGGTGGCGGGAAGTGGCAAGGACAATTTACTTTGCAGGGGCAAAAAGTAAGAGGGGGATGAATGCCCCTGTAATCGCCGCCACTGCGTTAGACATCTTGTTCTTTTTAGAGCTTTGAAAAGCATCATACACTTCGAGGGATGGAAATCGACAGAAAACATGTTTCAAACATGTCAGTCATTGAATTGTTTCGTCACCAAATGGAGTAAATACTACTTCTGCGAAATATAAAAATTCTGAAAAACCTAACGAAATATATAAAAACCTAAAAAAAAGTTTTAATTTAGGCACATGAACCTAAAATAGGTTCTAACAAGCAAAATAGGTTATTTTAGGCACTATAAAACTTTGTCAGTTATTGCATTTTGTAATGAAACGTTGACATAACTTTTTTTTCTTAATTACCTGCAAAGGAAAAAAAATAGGTTCAAATCCTAAAATCCGAGGGCTAGTGATAATACACTGCTGCTCCACAGCTACAGACACATTACTTGCCTCAATTTTTACTGACACTACTGCGCATGCTTCACCTACATGGAACGTACAATACTTTCGAACAGTCGCGGCGAAAAGGGACAGTTGCCCACACAAAATTTTCCCAACGTTTGCTCCCCCGCCCCAACTATGGTCTCTTAATGCTAAGCCCTGTCTACAAAGAGAAGGTGAACTTCCCTTAGCTTTTGAGCACAATCGCTACCACTACTCACGAAGTATGAAGGTACAGTGGGATCCATGCGTATTACCGTGCAAATTGTCCATCACCATGTTCGTGCACTATATATGACCCAATAAGAGTTTCAAGAATTAAAATGCACATCTTCAGGCAGTTTTATAATTCTCCGGCCATTCATCATTTTTTTCATACACACATGTCTCGACCAGCGTTGAACTAACTTGTAAATAGGCCGTCTTTGTTATATTTCTTTGTTTTCACTAATTACCGAGAATTGAATATTCACCCAGCGAGTTTCTTTTGAATTAGTTACTCTCTTTCCTACAAATTTTGCTTTATAATTAACGAAGTTAACAAGCACTTTGAAATTTAATGAAATTACATTCCTTGCTCCCTAATGAAATAATCAAAGATTGTTCAATTATTATTCTTGCCGCACATTTGCGAAATAACCTTGTGTAAAATGTGATGTATGTTTTTACTCTTTGTTCTTGCAGTTATATTTTTTTTCATCCGTTTCTGTTTTTATGTCCTCGAGTTTCCTGTTTATTCCTATGCCTTAGCCTCTACTTTCTCTCATGTAAGGTATTTCTTTTACTATCCTATCCCTCTGTTTCTTTGTCTTTTCTTTATTCTTCATCTCTCTCTCGCTTCTTCTCTTTTTTCTTTCTTTCTTTCCTTGCCTTGTTCTTTCCCCGTTTCGTTCAAAACTTGTATAAGAAAAAGAAAAACGAAAATTTGCAAACTAAGTTGGTCACTCTATGTATGCATTGGGAGGGGGTTGAAACGGTCCGGACCAGCACCCATGGTAATTGACATCATTTCTAGTTCCAAAAAAGCAGAAAACTTGTTATTTCTATTGTTACTAACATACATAAATTTCAGTTAGAATTCGAACACAGTAACTAATGTAAAATGCAAGAACCCAACCATATTCTACCATTTATCCCAAATAATATATGGTTCCGTAGTTCTCAAACTTTTAAAAAGTAATTTTATGTGAGGTCATACAAAATAAATTTTATGACTAAAATTTCTCCAATTTTTTGTGTGTAAAAGTTAGTAACAAAATATAATACATTTCAGTACACTAACTGCATGAAATAAAAAATAATGAAAAGTAGTTGGGTTAGAATCACTCATCTGGTGGCTCCAGTAGAAGAGAGGCTTCTATATAATAATATAATTTCAGAATAAAATTAGCTTATGTTTATTAGATTTAAATATTTATTATTGTACAATAACAATCATTATCATGGTCATAATAATTATTATTGTTATTATTTCTATTCAAGTTTTATCCATTGCCTCATCGCCCTACAAAGGTTTCTAGTCACGAGACTAGTTTGGCCAGTAAGTGGGAAGGCAAACAGTATGGTTCTTTTCAGTTGAGCAACAAGATTTATTAGCAAATTCATTAACTTTTACATTTTTTCGTTTAATAATTTTGAATTCACAATATATAAGGCGTCCTCTTCTTTTTATCCTCGCTGTACTCTCATCTCCTGGAAACGTGTTCAGTCCAAACGATCAACTTCATATGGTTTCCTTGCAGCCCCTATGAAGATAATAGCTCCTGTTTCCTTGTCCCTAACGGTAAATAGGAAAGGGTGGTCTATTGTCATCTCTGTAGCTGGGCTGTTCGAATCTTCAGGGGGTTCTGCTTCTGCAAAGGAGAAAATAACAGAAAAATGAATATCATGAACGTTCAATTTTTTTATATAATAGTTGCCAGAATTCTGAAATGGTAAAAACAAATCTAGAAGCGAGACAAACTTATATTAATATTACTGATTAGTGTAGATACTGCATATGGTTGCACAAATATAACAATGCAGGATACTTTATAATTAAGTTGAAATAGATTAACATTGATATATAACTACCTGGTAGAATATTTTGAGACAAATTACTTGAAGGCCTATGTCACGAGCCGGAAATAAAATGCTATGTAATCAAAAACGCCAGCAGTCCCCGGGTGACGAGAGATCGCCGGGAGAGTCTTGATCGAGGGAGCGAAGCGGGAAGTGTGTTGCGAGTGACAGTGTTAAGTCGGTCCATTTAAAAGGTTTGGGCGAACCCACTGAGGACACCTTCAATGGACCGATGGAGCGCCACGTCGTGACTCAGCCGAGGAACCGCGAAGGAAATCAGGTACAGTGGTGACATTTTGGATTTTTATCATTGTCAGTGTTTAGATATCTTGCTGGCTCGTGCGTGATCTCCCCCCCCCCACACTTGTGCAATTCTATTAAATATTGGTAAGGAGCAATGAATGTAATTTATTCCATTCTTCATACACACATCCTCTTGCAGCCAAGCAGTTTAAGCCGGCGAACGGCCTAAACGTAACATGGTGGTTAGCGCGCCGGTCTTGTCGTAGTATAGGCAAAATAGCTAACGGTCCCCCCTTCAATAAGTAAATTAAAATAATTACGTCAATTGAAACAATCACTATGTTTTCTGAAGGCACAAAATTTCCCAACGAGGAGCTCATTAAAGCCGCGGAAGAAGTTCTCAGGGATTCGCATGCGAGAAACAATTTCACCGCCCTCGATACTTTTAGTGCAAACAATCCGTTCTTGCAAGTTAGAGCTATGCCTAACACAGTGCTAAGAGACCCTGCTTTGACGTCACATATATCAGAGTCCCAAATTGTTCACAACCAGCTCTCTAAAAATCAACAAGGCATTTATGATGCATTACAGGGTAACGTATTTGTCTTACAAAATTTAGTCTCCATGACGCTTGCTCTCCGTAAAGAACACGACGATCTTAGAAATCAGGTACGTAGGGAATTGAACTCTAGGCGGCAGTCAGCACATTCCAGCTCGCAAGCAAAGGGCGTTCAATTCATCGGATATGCCGCTCAGCGCTCTCAATTACTTAAAGAAGTCGAGAAATTTTTCTCTCGTCAGCACGAAGCTCAGTGCTCGCAGACGACCGAACAGAGTTCGAGCGATACGGCTCCCGCTGAAACCGAGAGCAAAGTACAACACAGGTTGTCGTCGCACACGAGCAAGATTGACATCATAACAGCTGATATCACAAAAGCAGATGCAAATGTTTTGGTTTCAGCTTGCAACCCTGATTTTCTACCTATCGGCGGAGTAGCTTTAGCTTTTTCTAGAGCATGCGGACAGCAACTGGACGATGAACTTCAAATCTTCAACAAAACAAAGCCTGGCGACGTCAGAGTTACCCCAGCGTACAATCTATCTGCTAATTATATTTTTCATTCCGTCACTCCAAACAACAAGGACCCTGAAATTTTGCGAAAATGCTATGTTAATTGCCTAAATTTACTCTTAGCTTTAGGACAAAGATCCATTGCTTTCCCACACCTAGCCACAGGCGCTTTCGGGTTCGACTCAGCAGCCGCAGCCAAAATAGCCCTTTCATGTGCGAAGCAATTTTTAGAAGAACATCCTGATGAAATAGACTGTATTACGTTTTGCACTCATTCAAATTCTGACAAAGAGATATTTGAAGGCGAATTCAAACAGCTGTTCTCGTTTTCCGAATGTACAGATGAAATGAAAGGACGACATGCGAGAAAGGAGAAACCTAAACAGAAGCAAAATCGTAATCTTGTTACTTCACTTACCAGTGCACAGGAAGGTAACGCTGGAATTTCAGAAAAATTTCAGAAAATCACACTTCCTCTAACAAAAATCAACAACCTTTTCTTCGTTGACATAACTGTAGGAAACAAGCAAATACCAATGCTCTTAGATTCAGGTAGTACCACAACTGTCATGAACAGGCAAGACTTACCTCGAAATATCAAGGTAAAACAGAAATTTCATGTCTTAAGTGCTTTTAACAATTCAAAATTTTCAATAACAAACGAAACCGACTTACACTTCAAATTGGCCGATCAACCTTTTCTGCACACGGCACTTCTGTATGAAGGGTCAGGAAAACTCAACATTTTGGGAAATGATTTTCTAACAGCACATAGAGCCGTCATAGACATAAGTAGACGAACCTTGCAAATTACTCGTTTTGGCTCCTGGAAATTGCAAAGAGAAAAGAATGCTCAGGAACAAGTACACAAGTTATCCAAAATCGCCACGGAACATTTAGAACAGTGTATCCAACCCACCTACACAACACAGGAGGAAGTAAAACTAAACCCTAGAGAACAAGCGGTGGTAAAAGTACAGCTTCTAAATTGCACAACCAGCGACAGTAGCCATATATTAAACCCCATTCCCAGATTTTCATCCCCTAAAGGAACTTGCATACCTACCTCCCTCATGCATGAACACGAACCACACGTCCTCATTACAAATTTTTCCAATGATCCAGTTACCATTCCGACATTAACGACGATAGGAAAAGCTGATGCTGTCTTGGAAATAATTGGCCAGCAGGAAACGGGAGACACAAACGGTCCTGCCGAGGCAAGGACGGAACCTATCTGGAACCCACTAAAGGAAAATAACAGCGACGATAGGAAGCCACATCGACATTTTTTGAAGGAAAATTCTGAAGAACTCCAAAAGCGCATTTCTGAATCTCGGAACAACTTCGACAAAACGAAGATCGACATCAACCCCAACGTCTGTGAAGAAGACCGAGATAAACTACTAGAACTGACGCACGAGTTCGCTGATGTCTTTAGTTGGAAAGAGGACGATATAGGAAGTTGCACCCTGTATGAACTGGATATCGATACAGGAGATTCGCCTCCAGTGTACACTCGACCCCACAGGATACCACCCCATACACTTCCAATCATGCAACAAGAAATCAAGAAACTGCTACAACAGGGTGTCGTTTCTCCTATTTTAGCGCCACGCTGGAATTCTCCTATTTTGCTTGTGAAGAAACCAAATAACACGTACCGCGTCTGCTTCGACGCTCGTCGGATCAACGCCGTCGCCAAGAAGATAAGTTTTCCGGCACCTCATCTCCTAGACATCGTAGAGAGGGCGGCAGGTTTCAAATATTATTCATCTATGGACATCCTCTCGGCTTATTTTCAGATACGCCTCACACCAAGTAGCCGTGAAAAAGTGAGTTTTCAAGTGCCGCAGATGGGGACTTACGCTTTTAATTATGCCCCACAAGGATTTGTCACGTCGGGAACAGCGTTAGCGATAGCGCTGAATTTAGCCCTCAACGTCGTTGACAACCGCCATTTGTTCTTCTATGCAGATGACCTCCTGGCAGTCTCTGACGACGTACCCACTTCCTTGAAGATATTGCGTCATACTTTTGAAAGACTTAGGCTCGCTGGATTAAAATTGGCTCCTAAAAAGGCAAAATTCCTGTACAATGATATTGTCTATCTTGGACACCATTTATCCGAAAAGGGATGCGCTATTTCACCTAAGATGCTAGAAACTGTTAAGTCGTATCCGACACCAACAAGCAAGAAGACTTTACGCCAATTTTTGGGCCTGGCAAATTTTTCCCGTCGTTACTCTCCACATTTTTCCAAACACGCATCAGTTCTTACACAACTGCTGAAGAAGGAGAGAAAATTTCGATGGACAGAAGCCCAAAAGGAGGCATTCAATGCTTTAAAGCATTCACTAATCACGAGCCCAGTATTAGCCAGATACGATCCCTCTCTTCCTATTCACATATACACGGACAGTAGCAAAATAGCTCTAGGGGCTGTCATTGCTCACGAAGACTCCCAAGGAAATGTTAAGCCGATAGCATATGCAAGCAGGATACTAAATGATAAGGAAAGAGAACAAGATATAAACATGTTAGAACTCTCTGGCATAATTTTTGCTTTAAAAGCATTCCGACACTACATCCTTTTCAAAAGTTTTATATTACACACCGATTCCAAATGTATTCAAAATTTACGACAATCAACTACCCTCAAAGGCCGCCTTTGGCGTTTTTCACAATTTCTGTCCGATTACGATTTCGTCATTCAACATCTGAAGGGAACAGACAACAGTGCCTCGGACGCCATTAGCCGTAACACGAGGATCCAAGATGAAGCTTTTTCTCCTCTCCTGGAAGATGAAATTGTATCTGTTTTGAGAACACGTGAATTTGACCTTGCGAAAGAACAACAAGCAGACCCTTTTCTCAAAAATATTTACCTACATTTAATTGGAAGTAAAGAAGCCGACCCTAAATATGACAGAACCAGCCAGCAATTCCGTCTCCTAGATGATATTATTTACAGAAGGACCCGAAGTTCAGACAAACAGGAAAGGCTACTCACTTGCATCCCACATGCATTACAAGATATATGGTTCGAACAAGTGCACTCTTCTCCACACGCTCTCAATCATTTTGGATACTATAAAACATATGCCTATGCGAAGGACCGTTATTATTTTCCTTCTCAGAAATCCTTCATCTACAAGAAATGCAAAGAATGTGAACAGTGTGCACGACTTAAGCAGTCCCGCCAACCAAAGCACTTTGAACTACAAACAAGGACTTCTCTGACACCTTTCCAAATTATCGCCTTGGATCAATGTGGTCCATATGTCACATCAGGACCAGAGGGACATCGCTACGTGATCACGTGCACTGACGCAGCCACGCGTTACGTAGTAGCCGCACCAACGCATTCTCTCACTGCTGAAGTTCTGGCGGATTTTTTGTACACGAAAATCATATTACCATTTGGCTTTCCAGAAAAAATCATTGTGGACCAACTTCCAGGTCAAACTTCAGATTTATTTAAAGAATTGGCCAACAAATTCCAAATTGAACTAAGCTTTGTCAGCCCAGGATTTCATCAGAGCCTTGGCTTAGTTGAAAAAACGCAACAAACGCTGGAAGGAATGATCAAATTTTATGTCAATGCCAAACACAATAATTGGTCCAATTTCTTACCAACAGCGGTCTCAGCTATCAACAACACGCCGCATTCATCTGCACGGTACTCACCTACCTATTTACTGATGGGTTATCATCCCCGCACCTTGCCGGATGCGATTTTTCAAACCCCGCCGCAGCATGTGAGCAATTATGAACGGCTGGAACATATGAAGCTTTCGCGTCGATTTGCACAAGATAATCTCCTCAAACGCCACAGAACGGACAAGGCACAGCTTGATCCTCACTATTCTCAAGCAGCGTTTAAATCTGGCGATCAAATACTTTTGTGGAACGATCGACGCTTATCAAAGACATCCAAAGCGTTTTCCGGCAAGTACGAAGGCCCCTTCACAGTAATCGAGCGACTTGACAAAAACCATTACAGAATTGAAGGGATCAAGCAAGGAAAACGGTTTGAACAAAAGGCAGCATCGGTCAGGATGAAACTTTACACACCACACACGGTAACTTTCGATCGACCACTTACAGAGGAAGATAATGTGAATGCCTTAAAGTTACGTTCAGGAGTGGATATTCCTCGTACTCTAGAGGGACTTTATCTGGAAGAATTCACAACTAGTGAACTTTATATATCAGAAGTTGACAACACTGCAAGAAACATTGAAACACTGGCAGTATAAAACAGCTACTTCCTAACGAAGACGATCATCATCATCATCATCCTTCATAGTTCCTCGCCGCGACGAAAATTCGAACAGAAATAGTAACAACTTCTCAATTATATATTTTACCACGCTGAATAACGCGTATAAACTATGCTTCTTCTTATAAATTCTGCTATTATTTTTCTGCACCAATAACTCGCAGAAAAAGAAGAAAATTAAATATATCTCGTACACGCGACAACATTCGCCGCAACATTTTTTTTCTTTCTCATACAAGATTGTGCCGACCCTTTGTCACCGTGACGTCACTTTATGATGTGATTTCACACAGAGTAGGATGGAATTCTGAAGACGATACCGTAGCAACACGACCTTCTGCTTCGCTAGCATTTTGTGTACGTAAACAAAAAGCACGAACGCGATGAATATAGCTACTGCATATGGGAAGAGAGCTCACGTGTTCTCACTGTTGGCGGAGACAATACGCTATGCACCATTCGCTGTAAAATTCTCATTCTGTGACTTTTCAATAATTCATAATTACCTTCAACACGCCAAAATGTCTTATCCACTTTTTCTATTCATATTTCTTCAATTGATATAAATTCTTACATATAAACGGCAATATTACCAATCTAATTAATGTATGACAGCATTTTAACTTCTAAATTTTTATCGTGCAGATGTGTCCCAGCTATCGATGAAGCGAACTGAGAGCGCTGCATCGTTAAAAACCGACCAAACTCTCACACAGAAACACATTTTTTTTTACTGATACGACACACAACTCACACGATTTGGACAGAAATACCAAATCAAGTCCCTACCTCTTCTTGTTACATCTGCCATTTTTATGACACATATTTACATTAACTGTTATTACATATTCTGAAGACTTTTCATTGTGTTTTGCTATAATCGAATGCGTACTGTGTATCTAATCTTATTCTTTACACCCTGATTAAATTTACCAATTGCTCCTGTTCACGCTCAAAATTTTATTTCATAACATACTAAACACTGATAGTGATCATCATTTGCTGTGTCATCACTAATGTACCTTGTCATAGATATAAGATGAAGTCATTTCTCCAGAGTACATCCAGAAGACATCCATAAGTGGCCAGCAGATTTCGCATCGAATTAATATTGTTCCTGAATTTTTCTTGCGAACATATGTTGTCTCCAATCGACTTAATTGTGTATCCTTTTCAACATTAGAGACCTACTAACTTATCATCGGATTAGCGTTACTAGTGATATATTTATTCAAGTGTTTTCACAGTGTAACGTACATGTACGTCGTGCGATGAGATGCCGCTGAGACTACCATAATTGCAAATTTTGGTTCATTCCTCTTCGGAATACATGACAGAAAAGTGTTACACTTCAATTAGTGTATTATTATTTGTTACGTTCTACAGTGCATTACATACTTGCCTACTGCCCTACGACGAATTATGTTATATACGGGGTGCAATCATTTATTCAGGGACTGGTCGTTGTACATATTTAATCATATCTTAATATTTTTTTTGTAAATGAAGAAATGGGCTTGTCCCCTGGCCAACCCCATTTCTTTTCAGGGGGAGGTGGCATGTCACGAGCCGGAAATAAAATGCTATGTAATCAAAAACGCCAGCAGTCCCCGGGTGACGAGAGGTCGCCGGGAGAGTCTTGATCGAGGGAGCGAAGCGGGAAGTGTGTTGCGAGTGACAGTGTTAAGTCGGTCCATTTAAAAGGTTTGGGCGAACCCACTGAGGACACCTTCAATGGACCGATGGAGCGCCACGTCGTGACTCAGCCGAGGAACCGCGAAGGAAATCAGGTACAGTGGTGACATTTTGGATTTTTATCATTGTCAGTGTTTAGATATCTTGCTGGCTCGTGCGTGATCTCCCCCCCCCCCCACACTTGTGCAATTCTATTAAATATTGGTAAGGAGCAATGAATGTAATTTATTCCATTCTTCATACACACATCCTCTTGCAGCCAAGCAGTTTAAGCCGGCGAACGGCCTAAACGTAACACCTAATCGAAGAAAATTATGGTAAGGAAAAACTGTATAATAATAAGCCTTTGTTGCTGATTTTATTAAATGCTAAAGTTTAAAATGTGATTTCAACATTTTTGAAAAGTTTGTGTTATTGTGTACGATAATCACGTGTTTATGGTGAAATAACATCATATGGAACATAGTAGAGCGATTTACGTGCACACTGGTGAAGTACTCAGTTTAACTTGCACGCCAGTAGGAGCGCTGTGGTAGTCAAGCCAGTTCACGATACACAAGCAGTTGCCACGAAAATATCTCCTAGTATTGTAATATTTGTAAGTTATATGTAAAGTACTCGTGTTTTTTTTTAAAAAAGTCACCAAAAGTATAAACAGTTTCCATTAAAAAAATGTTGTTAAAGAGCTATGTTAGATCTCTGCATGAAAGACAAAATATATATTTTTGTTTTATTTATAATTTCGTGAAACACTTTTCGATTTTCTTATCGGAATATCGTGAATTCTCTGCTTACCATCTGTACCAGTCTTTTTTCCTTCGTAAATCTGTACTTTCGAATAATATTGGACTGCATTCAGCTTCTGAGTACTATTACACATATCGAAAGCACCTTTCTTCATAAGGGAATCTATTCCCAACTGAAACGAGACACATCTGTTAGTTTCAAAACTGTGGAACTATTACACTAGTCATTAAAGCACGAAACGAATAAATCGCCGTAGAAGTGCCTTCAAGAATTCGTAACGAACCGTAAAGTTCGTGCGATCTTACGAGTACCTAGAATTTTAACCAATTAATCAATGGGTGATGTAAGTTACTCATCATTCATCCTCTGATGAGAGCACTCGTCATTGGCATGACGAGTTAACGCTTGGCAATACGAAAGGTACAAATAAAATTAAGGAACTAAACTGCAGAAAAGACAATGGTCACTCGTTGGGTTTTGTGAACTTTTGAACCTGAATCATGGCTGGGTGTTAGGATAATTACCTGTCTATCTGATGAATTAAGATGAATAGAATATACGAAGTCCTCTGTTGGCTTCTCAATTTGTCGACCAGAGCGTCGTCTCACTTCTGCCTTACTGTTCTCCTAACCACTTCTCCCTTCTCAACTCCAATCCAAAAGTCAGACCCCTCTCAGCTTATCTCACCTCTATATCACTAGGCCATCGAGCTCTTCCTCCATGCCGAATCGTGTTTATAATTGCCACTATGCAAACCGCCGACTCCATAGGCAGAAGAAACTACCTATTTCCTGAATAGCTCAGGAGGTTTGCATAGCACAACACAGTGCATTGTTTACAAGCCTCAGAGGCTGAGACAACTGAGAAAAACAAGTGAATGCCCTGGTCAACGTGAAGCATTCAGAGAGACTTTATAAAATAAACATATAATCTTAGGGATTGATACGAATTATACGTAATTGTAGAACATTTATACAGCAAGGATTATTATATTAGAAATGTATATAACTGTAGTGACTTACACATTTAATGGTAAGCAAATAGAGTCGGCCGGTACACAGTCAAGACATATTTTTATACAGATCCTATTTTAAAAAGCAATAAAAGTCATATAATCCTAGATTTTTTATTGGTAATGCAGATGTGGAGTCATTCAAAAGGTCCATGTCTCATTAGTTATCCAGATTTAACGTTAGTACAAGAACTTTCAGAATAAGCAGGGCAGGGGATGAAATAAATTCTTAATTATCCGTGAATGAGCTGTAAATTATAAAGGTTATATATAGGGCTAGGATTTTGATGAAATTGCATATTTTTTTCTGGTGAATAAGAAACCCAAATCTTTTAATATTTATGTTTCATGTCGTGCTGAAACTTTTAAGCACTATTTGTTGGGGCATTTTTTTGCATTTTTTGCCATTATGGGTTGTATAAGTCATTTTTTGGCATTTTAAGTCATTTTTTGGTCATTTTTTATTTTCTTAGTTTTCCAGAGCACTTGTACGCTGCGAGTGCATGGGCAGCATTAACGTGAAAGGATTAAGATGAATAAATATCCTATTTTTTCATATCTTCCCTAGACAATTTAAAATATATGAAACCGCAGCTACCTTCCATCCGTCTCAGAAGAAAATAAACAACACGAATATAACGATTTCCTTACAATGAAATTCAATTGTTAGAAGTTCCCTGCCTAATCTTATCTTCTAATCTGCTCAGACCAATTGTTGTGTTCCTTGAAAGTGAATGGATGGAACGTGTGATCTGGCCATTGTCGAAGTTCATGTTTATTGCGAGAATTTACTTTGGTGCAGTGTTCAGTAGAGCAGGTTTTCGAAACATTGGACAAGATGCCAAAAACCAAGCAAAGTACACAGTACAAATTAGAACAGTTTGTGTCCCAGTATGGTGAAAATACGTTCAGTACGGACGGATCAGTATTATTCTGTCAGCTTTGTGGTGTAAGAGTTGCTGCGGAAAAGAAATTCACGGTGGAGCAATATGTCAACCGCGAGAAACACAAGGCAGCTCTGAAGCAAATTCAAGATCAGGAGAGGACGGTGCAATTGTTAATGGGTGAGTGTTCCTCCAAATCCTCTGTTATTTCTGAAGAACTGTGCGACGCTTTTATTTCTGCTGACATTCCTCTAAGTAAACTAAATAATCCTAAACTTCGAGCATTTTTGGAAAAACATACTGGGAAATCGATACCAGATTCTTACACGCTAAGGAAAAATTATGTCAAGAAATGCTACAACCAAACAATGGATCAAATTCCGCAGAAAATTCATGGTAAAAAAATATGGGTGTCAATTGACGAAAGTACCGACTCACTCGGACGGTACATTGCAAATGTAGTGATTGGTACGATGCAGGAATCCGAGTCTACTCAAGTGTTTCTAATAAATTGTGAATGTCTAGAAAAAGTGAATTATTCAACGATCAGCAAAGTTTTCAATAACGCGATTCAGTTATTGTGGCCCGACGGCATTCAATATGACAAGGTGTTGCTTTTCGTAACAGATGCGGCACCGTACATGGTTAAAGCACGGAATTCTCTGAAAGGTCTGTACTCGAAAATGGTACATGTAACATGTCTTGCACATGCGTGTCATCGTATTGCTGAAGAACTGCGAACTCACTTTCCTGATGTAGACCAACTGATTGCAAACATTAAGAAGATTTTCCTCAAGTCCCCATCACGAGTGTTAGCTTTTAGGTCTCATGTACCTGATGTGCCTTTGCCACCAGCTCCTATTCTTACTAGATGGGGTACATGGTTAGAGGCTTGTGGTTACTATTGTGAAAATTATAAAGTTGTGAAAGAAGTTGTAACCTCGTTCGACAGCAGTGAAGCATTGTGTATAAGACAAGCACAGGAACTCTTGGCTGATCCCGAAATGGAGGGAAAATTATGCTATATAAAGTCCAACTTCGGCTTCCTACCTTCTGCCATAACTTCACTCGAGACATCTGGAGCTACATTGGTTGATCAAGTTAATGTCCTTAACAAAGTTCAGGATAATTTGGAAGCAGTTCCAGGTACTGTTGGAATACAAGTGAGAGAAAAGATGCAGAAAGTGCATCGGCTTCCTACCTTCTGCCATAACTTCACTCGAGACATCTGGAGCTACATTGGTTGATCAAGTTAATGTCCTTAACAAAGTTCAGGATAATTTGGAAGCAGTTCCAGGTACTGTTGGAATACAAGTGAGAGAAAAGATGCAGAAAGTGCTAGGGAAAAATGCAGGATATACAATAATATGTTCTATTCGTGACGTATTGTGTGGGAAAACGTTTTCATTGCCAGACTCTGAAACCCAATTAGAACCAAGTGACATTGTATGTTTTAAATATGCCCCTATTACCTCTGTTGATGTTGAAAGGAGCTTTTCTATGTATAAAAGTGTGCTGGCTGACAATCGTCATTCATTTCTTTTTGAAAATTTACAGAAAATATTCGTTACACACTGCAACTCAAAACTGAACAGTAACCTCTCATAATTTGTCAAAAGTTGCATACTACAGTTGCTGTAATTTGAAGTGCAAATAAAATTTTACTTTGGAATTTTTAACGGTTTTTAGGTCATTTTTAAAGTCATTTTTTGGCAATTTTTAGGTCATAAATGCATCTTTTTAAGGGCATTTTTTACGAATTTTTAGGTCATCAAAATCCTAGCCATAGTTATATACATATGAAGGGCTCGGTGCAATAAGGAGCTAACCCTCACTTCTGTCAAAATTGAGATACACCATGCAGTATGTGCAGCATGAACGTCTGCTGCATTCACCAAGAGGTGGTGCTGGTGCTGTGTTACATTCGCGCGCAATCACATGGTACCCTTCTTTGAAAGGAACGTACGAACGGAAAATTCTGTGCAACAAGGTGTCAAGCCACAGGAAAATGTCGGATAACGAGGAAGGTCTGCAGAGCACCTCCTCATATACAGCGTGTCCCGCTTATACGTATAATAAAAGAAAAATTCATAACTTCTAAGCAAACTGTCAGAATTATGTGATTGCTGTTTTATTTTAAAGAATGACTCAGAATTTGTTTTAGAAATACATTCAGTGGTAGTTGCGCATGCGCAGTATCCAGAATGTCTTGAAAACTGATATTATCAGTTTCTCAGTAGCCATTCGTCATGTGGTCGCCACATGAAAAGGTGTTTTGTGTTTTAACGTTGTCTGAAGTGAAGTCTGTGACACTTGTGCAGAGACGATTTCGTGCACGTTATGGTTTTGGGGGCTAAAGAAGTAGTTCCATCGTACATTTCAATAAAGAAATGGGAAAAACAGTTTCGCGAAACCAGTTCATTTCTCAAATCTTGTTAGAGACTTCCTGGACGAGCATTTCAATGGAAAATTGATAGGAAGAGTTTCGGATTTTACTGAATGTCCCCCACGGTCACCAGACCTCACTGTGTGTGATTTTTTGTTGTGGGTGTGTGTTAAGGACAAAGTTTACTGTACACCGGTTAGAGATTTGCAAGACTTGCATGAAAGAATTGTGGTTGCAGTAAGCAACATTACCCCGCACATGCTTCAAAACGTGTGGCTTGAGGCTGACAACCGGTTTGACATTTGCCGTGCCACTAACGGTTCACATGTGGAAGTGCGCTAGTTTTCTTGATTTGTAAAAAAAAAAAATTCTGAGTTGTTACATGTTTGTACAAAGTTTGGACAAAAAATATTGGTAAATAAAAAAGTTGTGATTTTTTCTTTTATTATACGTATAAGCGGGACACGCTGTACATATTTGTGATTCTGATGAGGAAAATGGCCCTCTGTGCGGTGACAACAGCTTTGATGACCCAGACTATGTGGGTGGAGTGTCGAGAAGCGAAAGCACCGACTCTGAGGTAAGAAAGAAGTTTTTATTTTTGGTATTTTTTGAAAATGTTGGTTAACACCTTATTGTCTCAGACTTGCGCACGGTGAAAACGGTTGGTAAGTGTGCGTCATGATGTGCATGTTAATGCGCAAATCAGCTCACTATGCATTCGTCAGGCCTCTTGCAAGTTGGTACAGTAAAATCATGAACTTATTCTGATGACAACTGCTGCTAACATAATGAATGTAGGTTGGCACCATATTGCTGAAATGATTAATCACGAAGAAATCGACATGACACACGTACATGGTTCCCTAATAATGACCAATTCTGACAACGTACCATCAAGGACATTGCGATAAATTGTATAGAATAGGAAAGGTGGCCTCCCGGATGGCGCAGTGGTAGCGTCGTCGCCTTGTAATCAAGGGGTCCCGGTTGCAATTCCCGGTGGAGGCACATAGTGGTTCGGATTCCACTTTAAACTGTAGGTCCAGTCCCGATTAGCCTTACTGTGCATAAAGTAGACTTAAAACAACCAATCAACAGGAAAGGTATTGTAGAAATAATGTAAAGTTAAATAATCAGAATTGTTTTGTCATTTGCAAAAATGATGATGTGTTTCGGAAATTTCTGTTTGTCGAGTGGATTGGACTGTTATTGCTTAGTGCTAGTTTACATTTTCAAATAAATTTGTTACTCTGGTCCATTTCAGAATGACCTTCACATCACAAGGACGACAGAGCGATCTCCTGTGAAACATCCTCCAGCCAGAAAGAGACGATGCAACCAAGATAACTGGGAGAGAGTGAAACGTAAGATAAGAAGAAAAAAAAGGGGAGCAGTACACATCCAGGCACACAAAGGATGTTGTTCTAGCCAGGAAGATAGGCGAGTCATGTACTTGTCCAAATAAATGCTGGAACAAAATTAAGGGGGACGCAGAGTTCATTTTTCACACATTCTAGGACTTGGCTGATTATGCAACACAGAACACATACATCATGCAAAATATTAGAATTCAGAATACGAAACGTTCCTAAACAAAGGGATAATCTTCCAGGAGGTCATTAACATTTTCCTATAATATACAATATACAACAGATGAATGGGCAGATTTGATCAGCAGTGCAAACAGAAAGAAGAAATTTCATGTAACACGCATGCAGCAAACCGACTTCAAGGATCTCACACCACTTGTGGCATCAATTACCAAGAAAACCACCACAGATGGTAAGGAGCCCCTCAAGTTCAAAGAGGCTGCGGTGTTCATGATGGAATCCGCTACTCGCCATTTTGTGCATGAGAGTTATTCATACCAGAAAGAAGCGCCAGTATGGGCTAGGTTCACCGCAAAGAAAAGAGGCTGTCCACTGCCACTAAATGATTTGCCATGCAAGTAGAAGGAAGAGATTCCCATAGATGTCCGAAAATATTTGAGACATAATGTCCCTGTTGGAATGGATCCCTCCAATATACCATAATTTTTATCTCAGCCTTGTTCCGACGGAAGTAGCTGCCGAGAAGAGTGCAGAAATTCTGGATGGACTTGATGACTGATACATTAGAAGGGCCTGGATCAGTTGAATTCAGAATAGTTTGTGCGACCTGCATTCATATGCAAATATTTGGTGTCAGTGCTGAGAATATTTCGGCTGACACTGCATGTCAATTAAACTTGTATGTAATTTTTTTCTCCCTACAAAATTAACTTTGATTTTTCATTCTTACGTATATATTTTTTTCACAATATAATGGTCATGCATTCCTGTTTGTTGCTATTCCACAGAACTGACACCGAAGATTGTGATGCAATAAGGATCTAACCAACAATGGGAAACAATGAACTGAAAAAAACCTAATTTAATCATCTTTACAATAATTGTACCACATTTGAATGTGTCCCTGTAAACTGGAAACTTCAGACATGCTTTTGAAATAAACTATACGACAATACAAACAAAATTCAGATTTATGGATTTTTTCAAACTTTCAAATGCTAATAAGTCGAAAACAACTTTTTGAAGGTTAGCTCCTTCTTGCACCGAGCCCTTCATATGTACAATGTGCATAATCCACGTGTCTGTAGGTAGATTTAGAAAATGCACATATTACATATCTGTTGTGTAATATGTGGTGAAATGGAAACGTGAGAGTGTGATAAAACAACAACTGCAACCCGGGAAGCCAAAAGAATTAACCGAGAGGATCGACGAGTGTTACCACAAGTCAAACCGGCAGGCTTCATTGCACACTCGTGCCATCTGGCTATGGGAACGCTGAACAACGATTATACAGTATTGCATAAGACGTTGGCAGTGGTCCTTTGAATAATAGAAAAACGTCGTGTGGAGTGACGATTTACACTATATGTTGTGGTGATGTGGACGTGACGAATGTCAATGAAGTGTATTGTCCTGACCCCCTGATTTTGGTGCCTGAAAACCTGAATGGCGATGCCTATCGGCCAATATTAGAAAACTCCCTGCTCTCCACCTTGTGGCAACAATTCGGAAGTGGCCCTTTTCATTTCAAGCGTGGCAACGCCCCCGTCCATAAAACAAGAGCTACAACCGAGTGGTTTGAAGACATGTAATTCAATGAACTCGACTGGCCACCTCAAAGCCCTGATATCAACCCCGTTGAACATCTGGGGATGAGTTAGAGCGGAGGTTGTGATGCAGGACAAACCGCCCAAACACCACCACCGAGCTGTTCGCCATTTTGCAGGAGGAATGGAAGCGATTACCGGTTGACTTTATTGCAACCTGGTAAAATATAGAAGCTGTGATATCGGCGAGTGGCGAACCTACGCCGTACTGACACCAGACCAGCTCAAGGTAAGCGCATTTCTACAGGTGTCCTGTCATTATTGGCAATATATTATGTATATTAGAGTACCACATGGGACCACTTTCGCTCGATTGAACTCATTCGAGTCTTCCAGTCTCTCATATTAATGTGACAATTATCGTATGTAAAATATCCGTCCTTCCAATTTCAGCTTACGATCAACCTTTTCATTTTCATCACTGTATTACTAAGATAGACTAAAGTGCATTTTAACATGGAGATGATGAATTTGTTCACCTAAGTTTCAATTTCACTGCGTCTTTAAATTTATTTAAGGGCCCACTACTGCAGAAAAAATAACATTATATGTGTACTACTGGGTTTCGAGTGTACCGCTCCTTTTGTCTGTTTGAGCGTTATTCGCTCAAGCGAAGAAGCTCTTAATTCTGTACGCTATCTTGCGTCGCCCGTGCGAACTATTTGACTTTCGAGAGAAATCCTATCTCTGCAGCACTCTAATGTGTGCGTGTGTGTCTATATATATATATATATATATATATATATATATACACACACACACACACACACACACACACACACACACACACACACACACACACACATATATATATATATATATATATATATATACACACACAGTGTGTCCGAGAAAAACTATACCAATAAAGAATTTAAATAACTCAACAATCGTTAACGATAGAAATGTCAAATAACGTTTATTTGGAAGAGGGAAGAAAGGTATTTCTTTTTACCACCAGAAGGGAAAAAATCGTAACATAATTAAGCGCATGCGCGGCTTTGTTCGTGAGTAGTCTGTACAATGGCGCCGTTTACTGTTCGTCAGAAAGTTGAGTGCTCCTTTTGGTTTGCAGAATTGAAGTCTCCTGTAACTGTACAAAGAAGATTCCGGCAACAATATGGACAGGAAGCACCAGAACGTCATTACATTGTTAAATGGCATAAACAATTTCTGGAAACAGGGTCTTTGTTGAGGAAGAAAGGTAGTGGTCGGAAGCGTGCGAGCGAGGATAAAGTGGTTGCAGTTCAGGAAGCTTTCCAGAGAAGCCCGCGTAAATCTGTGAGACGTGCTAGTTCTCAACTTCAAATTCCACGTTCTACTGTGCATGATATCGTACATAAAATGTTAAGGCTTAGAGCTTGTTCAGAAACTAAAGTGCAGTGATAAACCCGCTAGGTTTGATTATGCTAGTGAAGTGCTATCACGCATTGATGATGACTATGAATTCCTGACACGCGTAACATTTTCAGATGAGGCTACCTTCCACATTTCCGGAAAAATGCATAGGCATAACTGTAGAATATGGGGTGAGCAGAATCCGCATCCAGTTATTGAACATGAACGCGACAGTCCAAAGTTGAATGTGTGGTTTGACACGATATTCCCTAATTGGGCCCTTTTTCTTTAAGGAAGCTACAGTTACAGGTGCAAGTTACCTGCAAATGTTGCAACAGTATGCTGTACCTCGTATACCTCATGGGTACATGTTTCAGCAGGATGGGACTCCCCCACATTATGCCCGTTGCGTTACTAAGTTCCTTAATAACAATCTCGCTGGTAATTGAATTGGGAGGGGTTTACCCATTAAATGGCCACCACTGTCACCAGACTTGCATCCTTTGGACTTTTTCCTTTGGGTTATGTGAAGACTATGGTTTACCAAATACCTGTGCAAGACCTCAATGATCTCCGTGAAAGAATTATCGATGCATGTGGCTCCATCACTCATCAAATGTTGAAGAACACTTGGATGGTGGTTGAGTACCGCTTGATGTTTGTCGCGCCACCAAAGGAGCACACATTGAGATCTACTAAGGTGAAATTTTTTTCTTGTTCTTTGGGTAAAAAAAATTCTATGATTTTCTCTTCCAAATAAACGTTATTTGACATTTCTGTCGTTAACGATTGTTGAGTTATTTAAATTCTTCATTGGTATATTTTTCCTCGGACACACTATATATATTACACTATATGAGCCAATGTGTTAATACTTCTCATAACAATATCATTCATATTATTTAAGTCCACATCTGTTTTCTTTTGCGACTGTTAAAAATAGCATTCATTGTTGATGATGCGCTAAAGAAATATTTTCTAGAATATTTCCGTATTAAACATATTTACATTCCAGTATATTAAATAATGCAATTCTTAAAATAGAAAACGTTTCCAAACACTGTAAAATAACAGCTATTCTTCTTTACAGAACCTACCTCCTTCAAAACGTCCATGTGTATGTAATTTTCAGTAGATATTTCGAACTTTGGCAAACAAAGCTTTAGTTTCTGAGGTTGTAATTCGTCATCAGTGGCTTTCAATGATGCTTCATTGAAGACACTCATCAAGTCATCAAGTCCATCTATATCGTTGGGTAATATAACCTCGAAAGTTAGATGACGATCCTGAAAGGCAAGTTTCATTATTTTAACAAATGCTAAATGCAGCGGAATTTCATACAAACTCGTTTAAGACTTTTTCACGACACGCCAGTAAACTGTGCGAAAAAAGAATTCGGGTCTGAAGCTGCTTGGAACAATGCCCTTGTGTTTTACTCCTAATCACTAACAGTGCTTCTCAAACATTTAGAGAATACATTTCTAGCATTAACAAAAGGTAAATTAGATCAAATATCAAATTAAAATAATCAAACATATGCATTTATACAACAGATATCACTTTCGGAAGCCAGAAATACATGTTGCAATACTTACAACTTACACCAAAACAGATTGAGGTGTAAACGATATTGTTAATTCGTGTTCCAACTTTTTACTAATAGAGCCTACGAAACGTGTGGAAACGACATTAAAAGAGAAAAACTACAGGTTTGACGAAAACTTTCTTCTTATCCTGAGATGACAACACTTTCCGTACTACGCTTGTTTGCAGCACGCTAGCAGACGATTTTCCCGAGCCGAGGCGCTACATCTCCCGTAATAACCGAGGGGCATATTGGGTTGTATTCATGCGCAGGGTGGAGAAAACGTGCTGTGAAGCACGTTATTCGTAATGACTGTAGATTATTATATGTACGTTCTGAAATGACGTTGTAAATTAATTAATATTTTAACTCCCTTTAAACCTGAACTGAGCACCACGGCACCCTCCGACTTGTGACGCCAAGAAAATTTCAGTGTGTAAATGTTAAGAGAAAAACCTAACAACGAATGCATTTACCGTGACGTCAAAACACCTAGGGACGGGGTTTATGTTGGTTTCGGTGTGCGACCAGATATATCCCCCTGTTATTGACTTTACAATTATTCAAGTCCAGGATTGTTATATTACAAACAGAGGCAATAAGAATTAACAATCTACCCTAACTATTGTACCATGTAATTCCTTTCGTGTTGTTCAGAAACAGCACATTTCTCCCATATGATTACATCAAAATAAACAGTCCGATATTGAATATGGAGTATTGTCATACTTGCAAGGGAATCTTCACAATTTTTGCATTTAGTGCATTGCTCTCTGCATAAATATACTCATTCTCAGCGCACATAAGTTTAATATTCATAGTTTCGTCTCTGGTGTTTTGGAAATCTGCCTCTCTGGTGTCAGCTGTTCGAAATGGTTTGTCCCAATTTATGCCAAAGAAAATGTAGTTCATCACAACCAGTGCTTCATCTGAAAGTAAAACAATCAATATTTTAATTCAGGTATCGGATCTGTTAACACTCCACAGACATCTAGAATAACGGATCGGCAGAATAGCAATCTTTCAGCATGGCATGTTAGGTGGCGAAACTTGCCAGCGTAAGTACAAACGGTGAAGCTTCCAGCTCCCTCTCACTGGACCAGAATTTCTAAGAAATATGTTAGGTACACATGTGAAAAAGGTTGGAATACATAAGCACTGACAAGGCAAATAAAAAGGATATGCAAAATATCTGGCCGCATTTCTGAGTGCAATGTAAACTAATAATATAATTAGTTAGCCAAATGTTGGCCAGAGAACCTTGTTGTGCCGTTTCTTTTCTGGTTCTCACATTTCATTTGTTTATTATTGAATTCACTGTTAAGGAATTACCTTGAGGTAAATTCATTACAAGCAATAAAATGAACTAAATATTAGTTTTTAAATGCTCAATAGTCGATCTATTCGCTAGTCATTTACAGATTTTCAATTTGATTTCAAAAAGGGCATTTTATATTTATATTTTAACTAGCTGATTAGCCGGCGTTGCACGGGTATTTATTTATCCCAATCTTCTATTGGACAGAAAAATAATGAATTTTAACTATACTGTAAAATGTAACTAATTTCATTTACAGATATTTAAAAGTATAAGTACGCGTACAGTATACAAATTATAAAGTAAAATCTTTTACAAATTCACTATATTAATTTAACTCAAAGCTTGATTTAAAATGCCACGCAACAGAATGCTATTTTATGTCCTCTTCCCACCCCCACCACTAGGGGTGCCAGGGATTTTCTACTCCCATATTTCTTTCTAGATTGTAAGTGATATGTGTACCAAGTTTGGTTGAAATCGCTCTAGGCGTTCGAGAGTTATGCCGGAACAAACATACATACATACATTTTTATATATATATAGATATATAAATAATTTGCCTCTTTCACATTTGACACAAATAGATGAAAGTGTCAACCTGAAGGAAATTCATCTTTGTGGAAAGTCTTTGTTCTGCCGACAATGGAGTTGTCTAGATCCTGGGTTATTTCCACCGGAAGTTGAAGACATTTCCGGTTTCCATAAGATTGTAGAAAGTCTGGCTTGACAACGAGATATAATCTCTTATTGAGTCACTACCCGAGACGACAGGCTGATTTGGTGTTTTTGGTCCACTTTATGCACAGTAAGGCTAATCAGGACTGGACGTACAGTTTAAAGTGGGATCCGAACCACTATGTGCCTCCACTTGGTATCGAACCCTGAATCCCTTGATTACAAAGCGACGACGCTATCACTACACCATCGGGGAGGTCCCAAGACGACAGGCAACGATTAACAGTTGTCGTGAATGTCAATAGTGATGCTAATATTGTTAAGGCTTGAAGAAACATTGCGTACGGCTCAGTGCAGCAGCCATAATTTTGAGGCGAGTCTCGTAACCCTAAACCCACGGAGATTGGGCAGGGTTATGTGACGTAGTTATCCTTGGTTCCAAAAAGGAACGTCACGACCTAACCAGTATTATTACTTCGGGTAGCCAGTGAGGAATACGAGTGCTTGTATCATTATATATAGCAACCTATTGTCGCATAAGCGTTAGTAACAATCCACAAGTAATACCAAAGCTACACAGGGCCTCCATTAGGGGTGTGGGATAACATTATAATAGAAGAATGAGAATAAACGAATCCTACATTAGAGATACAGCTCCATTTGAAATCCTATAGAAGGAAACCGAAGCTTCAAGTGTGTGAAATGTTGTGGAAACAAACTGTCCACCTTAATACAGAAAGAAAGAAAAGCAAAAGAAAAAACAGAGAGAGAAGTATACAAAGATAGAGAACAGAAGGAAGAGTGAAAGGTAGAAGGATGCAAAGAAACAGAGATAGAGAGAGAAACAAAAGATGAAAGAGAGAGAGAAGGAAAGAAAGAGAGAGAGAGATAGAGAGAGAGAGGGAAGTAGGAAAAGGACGAGACCAGAAGGGATATTAAAAGTTGAAAGAAAAGATAAAGAAACAGAAATAAAGAAAAATAAATGGAGAGAGAGAGGTAGGGATAGAGATAGAGAGAGAAGTAGAGGAAGTCAGAGAAAGGTAGAAAGCAAGAACGAGAGAAAAATGTGGAAGATAGAAAGAAACAGAGAAAGAAAGAGAAGCATAAGGAGAAAGAGAGAGAAAGATGTTGAGGAAGGTAGAGAGGAAGAAGGAGAGAAAACGTGAAAAGATAGAAAGAAACAGAGAAATAAAAACAAAGAGAGAGAGGGAGAGAGAGAGAGAGAGAGAAGTATATGAAGGTAATAAAACATTGGCTACATCGATTTAGCTATTTATGAAATTGTAAAAGTTGCAAGGATTATATGTAATAAATCATGATATAAATTATTATCATTATTACCAATTCGCAAAACAATCATAACCAATAATTATGCCAATATAGTCCACCTAGTAGTACCTATGTGGCATATAGCGATTACTTAGTAAATGCAACTCGACACTTTTTAATCTTCGTATTGTAAGCACGTTAGTTGGTATAGATGAAGAAAAAGTCCTGCTTGATATAAACTGATTTTAATTTTCATATAGATATAGAAAAAACTGAGCGGTAATCCCAAATATAAGTAAATAAAATCAAATCTAATTTTCCTCAGAACCTTTAAACGAGGTCGAAGTGTTAACATTTTAATTTCGAAAACATGGATAGAAGATTTTTCTAATTTTGAAAAGGGAACCTGCTGTATCCGATTAGGGACTAAATTTAATTTAAGCGCCTAATTGCAAAGGAAGGTCACATGCCAGAAGAAACGACCGCAAGCGCGTTTTCCAGCTCCGTACAGTGCCTCCCCGATGACGTAGTTTTAGCGTCATGGCCTTGTAAATAAGGGGTCCCAGGTTCGATTCCCGGTGGAGGCACATAGTGGTTCTGACTCCACTTTAAACTGTAGGTCCAGTCCCGATTCGCCTTATTGTGCATAAAGTGAACTTAACACACGAAATCAATCAATCCAGCTCCGTATATTGTATACCAAGTCCCTATGTCGAAGAAAACAGTTTGACAATAACTGAACAAGTTATTCCTCAACAGCTTTAGATTTTGGAGCTTTACTGAAATTACATTACTTCATAAAACATCTCTCACCTTTCTCGTACTTGTTAATATTCATGTGTAACAATTTGTTGTGATCAAACTTGGCATCGCTGTGCTTCATAATGTCATCCTCTAGTAAAAATCCAATCCCGGCTGATGTAATGCATTTATCATCTCGGTATGAAACGTATTTTTCGAGAGTAGACATATTGCTAAACTGGAAGAGAAGAATTACATAATATTATTTCCTCTTTTGTTAAGAAATTATTTTAAATGCTAACATTGAATAATTCCCAATTAACGACAAGCTAAATAGACACACTAAACATAGAATAATACTAATAAATATTAACGTTTTCGTTCGGATTTAATGAGACGATAAAATAATAATATCGTAGCGAAAATACAATAATAACTTGTAATTTGATTCGACCTAATCGGAAGAGTTGCATAGTTAATGAAAACATATTAGTACATATATATCTTGTAAGGAGTAGTGAATTCCGTGCATGCATGTAAACTTACTGTTTACGGATTCAGATATATATTATTTTTATTATTTTTTTGGCATATATACTCGAAACATTTGATAGTATTTTAATGACTTGTAAAAGCCAAAAAATACAAAACAATAATGTGGCTAACGCGTAAAGTTGCAGCATTCTGCAGACTCAATTCCGAACGTGCTTTTCCACCATATTTGTATTACCTCGGGCTATGTACGGCTTCAATCACAAGTCTACTAGTCGAATAACAATGGTCTACAAATTTCAACTTTTTCTTTTTTTCTGAAATAAAATAAATCATTTCATAATGATTTCATATACATATAGACATACAATGCAACTTAAACAACTTGCTATCAAGTCCAAATATAACATAGAATGAATGCAGCGCCCATGGAGTGGAGTGATATTATACTTTTGCGATCAGAAACTGACGCAACAACTGAACTGAAGTGTGACTCAATCTGTGTTTGGTATTCACAAGCGCCTGATAACGGTAAGTACGAATTATAGGTATTTTCTACTCTTACGGCGGGCGCTCTATATGCTGGCAAGGGAAGTGGGGAGCGGGGAATACGCAGCAGACCAACCAGACAACAGCGGTGGCGCCGAGAGTTACGACGTCGAGGGGAGAAAGTGCTGCCCCCACCTCGTTCTACAGGCTGCTGCGTTCCTTATCGCGCCGGATTGGTCGCTCCCCTGCTCCCCACTTCCCTTGACAGCATGTAGGTCGCCCGCCGTATCTTTACGCGACACTTCGTTACCATCATCTTTCAGCATAAAGGCAGCATACCTCATGTCTAATGAATCAGCAAATGCGGGAATTGTTTTTGCATTTCTTATGGCATATTGTACTGGCAATTGAAATAGCAGGATTTTCAATGTATTTAAAATTATTTCCTTCAAAATTTTGAAAACTAGACAATTATCATTTTCAGATTCGTGTTCTGCACCATCAAATTGTATAAATTTGGTTTTCTAAACATTTTGGTCGTCGTCCAGTGTAGGGTAAATAGAGCTCTACGTCCAACAAAATCATATTATGATCAAAATGAGGTGTTCTTTTACAAGCATGTTGTGTAGAACATGTACGGTAGGGATGCCAAGAGAATATGACACGTAAACTTACAATAGGATTCCAATGAGTAATGTTATTGATTTCTTGACTATTATTAATTTTACCTTTTTTAGACGAAACGTTTTTATGAAATCCTTCGGAGGAAAACCATCGTCTGTAAATTCAAAAACATTCTTCATATCTTTTCTGGCTTGAAGGGTCGTATTTTTATAAACAAAAGCCATGGTTCTATGAAGGTAAAAGGGAGAAAAAACAAAATTTCCCGTTTTATCGAGATCTTGTTTGTTCTCGAGCAAATTCTGAAAAAAAAAACAGAAAAAGAACATAAATAAGAAATTAATTTACATGCACTTAATATTTTAATTCTAATAAAATTAAAGCAGAAGTACTACAGTTTCAGTACTTGAATTCGATGAACAAAAAATATTTAAAGTTTATTTGACATTTCGGCACATAAAAAGAAAGTATCTAATGAAATATATAAGTGTTATGATTTTTCAGGAATAATAAAAATTTAGTATGCACAATTTAATACGGGCACAGTCTTCACGTAAATTTTTATTCTAAATATTGAAACATCCTTTTCATAACAAAAGGACATTATTAAGAAAAGAAAACACACAAGAACACGAGGACATGCATATGAGGACTCGAAGCATTCACTACATGCTACTCAGGGTATGGGCAATACTACTTCGTTCGTTTTTTTTAAATGAAATTCAAGTCTTTGCTAAGATAATGAAGTACGTATTTTACTTCTGGTCTAGCAAGATACTTATATGTGCAATTCCAATTGTTTATATGAAATTATAACGTCTTACAATTCAGCTTAAGTTTTCACAACAGTAAATCACAATTCAACCATTTTGAGTTTTGCTCAATACCACAGAACTAAATGACATATTGAGTGTACCTCGTATAGGTTATTATTATTATTATTATTGTACAGTAATATAGAAATTTTGAGCGTAAAAGTTGCCAGTGTCTTAAATGTAGAGAGATGCAATTTGATTTAAAAAATCGAATAATTATATTAAAAAATGTCGGTTAGTGAGTGAAATCGTTGAAGGCTCTGGAATTTCGTGGATAACTGTTCACAAAATTTGAAATGTTGCTTACAAGGTCATCTCGTAACCATAGGCGTAGCTAGAACTTTATATTTGGGTGTGCACAAAGAAAAAAAGAGGTCTTGTACCTTTTTAATAGTATATTTTGCAACGCAATCACTTGGTTCTTTAACTGCACTGATGTTTGTAAAGGAATATAAATTCACTAAATGACAGTGTTGTAAATTGCTGAATATATGTAGTAGGAAAAATCAAATTGCATAGAAATTACACACACACAAAATGTTCATAAATGTTACAAACAAAAACATCAAAATACACGTCATCTATAACAAGAGACGTCTGTCAAAAGGTACAGTGTTCTTAAACTCATCAATAACTTCATTTACGTGTACATCCATAGACTAAGCTTTTTCCTGTTCCACAAATAGCAAGACCAGGGCTTCCAATCTATCCTGCTTCTGAGTTGCTCTTAATTTAGTTTTAACTTGGGTAAGCTTTGAGAAAGCTCTCTCACACGTGCAGCTTGTGACAGGTATAGAAGAAAGACGCTGCAGTACAGAGTAGAATGCAGTAAATATATTTTTTTTCCAATGACATCAAAATATCGAAAAACTATAGACACTCGTTTCATCGCCGATAATGCACACGTTTGTACAGTCACGGACACTTCTGGCTTGTAACGACCTTATTGAAGAAGCACTGAAGCAAGCCATCCATGTCTGACCATCAAACGCCTTGTGACTAGACAATCCAACCAGCATTGCAATTCTGCGGCTTGTATACCAGTCACGGGTATACATCTCTGTAAATTGAGTAGTGATGCCAAAGAGAAATACGAGATGAAGATTGTCGATCGTAATGTCTCGTGTTCTCGACATGGAATAATACTCGGTCCACGTTACGTTCCATTATTTAATGTTGTTTGGGAACGAACCTGACGGACTGGGTTTATATTTTCACTCCTTGCATTACAGTAAATTCTATATTTTACAATTATATTCATGCTTTGAACGAAAATAATACCTAGAGTAACATCAAACACACGTGCACATCACTCTTCTCACACAAATGCACGTGAAAACAAACACAAAAAGCTAAGTTTTAACTTCCAAGTGAATGTCCAAATAACAGTAAACGGAGAAGCACGATGTGCGAAACATGGGATATTTAACAGAAAGAATGCGTCTATTTTTGACATATGTGGTTTCTATCAATAGACAATTAAACAATTATCCGTGAAATTAAAATGCATTTGTTTTTTCAGGTGTTGAGGAAGGAAAGAGACTGTCACGTACACAAACTGCGTTGCCATTCTTTGAAATAAAGGACCATAGATGGCAGCATGCAAAAGGAACAACGGTTATATGAGGTGATGCATAAAGCAGTTTAGAAAGTGGGTAACAGATGGCACCACCCAGGAGAACTTATACGATTGTAAATAGAGACAACGGAAAGAGCAGATATGATGAAATAGTGATTGTATATATTAATACTAATTATGAGGAAATAAATAAATACATTTAACATAATAACAGGATATAAATAAGGAGAAAAGTGGAATTATCATTCAGTAATGGCATAAGTGATTAATATACAAAAGTAATGAAGTCGAATTGTAATTTCGATTTTGTGTCTTTTACAGTTCCAACGAACTGAGAGTTTCGTGTGGCTTTTGGGTTGTTTTCCCCAGGTGTAGCGCCATTTCTCGGCAGCACCCAAGCACATTTGGAAGCGCATACATTGTAGCTCCAAGTTAAGGTAGCGCCGGCCAGGCGGCGATCTTTAACTAACCCCTTTCTCTTTGTTTGGGAGATCGACTTTATTAATATTTCCGTCAATTTGAATAAGATCAACAAAGAAGAAAAAAATACACATTATGTAATAATTACAAGAAGAAGAGACCTTAGTAATTATAAGAAGCAGAGCTTATTAATTGCAAGAAGAAGGCAATTTAATTATTGAATATAAGAAGAAGTAAATTCATTAATCATAAGAAGAAGACGCCATATTAAGTATAAGAAGAAGAAGATGCCATATTAAGTATAAGAAGAAGACGCCATATTAAGTATAAGAAGAAGAAGATGCCATATTAAGTATAAGAAGAAGATGCCATACTGATTATAAGAAGAAGAGGCCATAGGAAGAAGATGCCATATTGATTATAAGAAGAAGAAGCCCGAAGAAGATTGGTCAGAATTAATAAGAAATAAAAAATAGAAGAAAATTACTGTATGAAAATACTTCAAAGTTAATTAATATTTGTATATAATTATTCAAGAATATAGTACGAATTGTACCCTCCGTAGTGGGTTAAATCTGTTGTTTCCTTTCACATATTCTTAGCGTTAGTAACCTTGGTCTGTGCCCAGAGGTATCTCATTGTCTCTCCCCTGTGCTAAGCTGGTAGGTGCTTACCTGAAAGGACGTGGCATTGATTAATGGCGACCAACGTGTGGGGCTCGATGCAGACCAGAGGTTGAAATAACGCGAAGAATAAGAATTTGGAAAGATAAATAAAGCAAAAATGGAAGAAGGAAAATATATATTGTGGCGAAGAAGGAAATAAGGAAGAAATAATACAGTGTAAGGTATGTGAAGAAATGAAACACTGGTTATGTGAAGGAATTCGGAAAGAAAAATATGAGAAGATATGTGAAAGGGGAGAAGGATACGAATGCAAGGAATGCAGGAAAGTAAAGTTAAAGGAAAAGGAAGGAAAGAGAGAAGAACAAAATACGATGGAGATGTTGATGAAGATGATGATGGAAATAAAAGAAAGTCAAGATCACAACAGCAGAAGGTTGGAAGAGAAAATGGAAGAAAACAGTAAAGAAGTTAAAGAAAGATTGGAAGAAATGGCAGAAGTATGTGAAGAAAACAGGAAAACATTTGAGAGAAAGATAGAAGAAATGATGAGGATGTCAGATAAAAGATATGAAGAGACTAATAGAAAGATCGAAAGGGAAGCTTCAAGGGTGAATGAAGAATGTCAGCTGAGGAGTACAGGTTTAGAAAACAAAATTTTGGCAAATAAGAAGCAGATAGATATTAACATCTCCAAAATAGAGGAAGTAGAAAACAGAGTAGAAGAAATGAAAATTGTGACAGAAGAAACAATAGTAAAAGAAACTTTGAAATTCAAAGAAATGATAATTAGAGAACGACAAGAAGTTAGGGAAGAATTAGAGGAGAGTAATAAGAAAATACAAACCCTCGAAAGTAAGATCGACAAAGGAAAGAAAGAGAGTAAAGTACAATGGAGAGAAATAATTTCTAAAATAGAGGATATGAGAATACAAGTTAAGCCAATAGGTTTCAATAGAGAAGGAAATGATGGAAAAGGAGAGTATGAAAAGAAAAGAATAAAAAAGGAAAGTAGTAGTGATGAATCGAATACAGAAGAGGAAATAAAGCATAAAAGGAATCATCAGAGGAAGAAAAGGAAATGGAAAAGTAGTGAAGAAGGGAGCGAGAATGGAAAATGGTTGGACAAAGTAAACGGAAGTAATTTGGAAGAGGAAATATATAAGACAAGAATTCCTAAGCCTAATGAATTACAACACTTGCCCAAGTTTAATGGAAATATATCTGACAAGTGTCCACGAAAATTCCTGAAGGAACTAACAACTAACGTGAAGCTATTGAGGATACCAAGAAATATGATACTAGACTTAATCGAAGGATGTTTTGAAAAGTCTGCAGCAGGCTGGTATCAGTTAAATCAGCACAAGTTTGGAACATTCGAAGAGTTTAGTAAAAGATTTTTGGAATATTATTGTAGTGAGGAAATTAAGGAAAGGCAATTGGAGACATTAAAGAGAAAATATATAGATTGGTCCAAGGTTGAAAGTTTGGAAGCACACACGTGGGAAACATTAAGGAGTTTCAGAAATTTGAATGAAAAGTGGAATGAGGAAGAGTTGGTTAGACAAGTGATACAAACTCTACCAATATGGACACAAAGAGCGGTGGCTGTAGTAAAGATAAGGAAGGTGGAAGACTTGATAGACTACCTCAGAACAGATGACATGCTGAAAAAGACTCAAAGGTCATGGGATAAAGAAAAGGAAGGTAGATATTATCCTAAGAGGCATCATCCTGAAGAGGAACAACGTCCAGAGCAGAAATTCCGGAAACAAGAATTCGGGATTAGGAACATAGAAGTTAGAAATGCATATAGAGGCAGAGGAAGAGGATTCTTAGAAGATAACGGAAACGGCAGAAGGCGAAATAATGTTCAAGAAGAGCAAAGAAATTTTGATAGAAGAAATACAGGACCGTGGAGAGGAAACCGCGGATATAGAGGAAGAAATGATTATTGGCAAAATGAGAATCGAAGAAACTCAGAAAGAAGGATGGAGGTAGATGAAAGGCAACCTAGAGGAAATAATTACAACGAGAGGAACGAGAGGGGAAATAATGAGATAAATGAAGAGCGAAGAGAAGCAGTGGAATTAGTCAGAAGCCAAATGCAGAACGAAGTAGGAAATGCTGGGTGGCAGCAGGTAAATGAGGAGTCGAGGAACGTGGAATCGGTCGAGAGGCTAAACTTGTAGAGCTCTCGCAGCAACTCCCAGGTGTGAGAGCAAAGGAAAATGATGAATATATGAAGGGAGAACATACGATAAATGAAGAAGGAATTCTGAAGTTATTTTTAATTGGAGAGCCGAGTTTTGAAAACTTAAAACCTGGAAGATCATTGTATGTGGAAGCAGAAATAATTGAAATTAAGGTTAAATGCTTGATCGATTGTGGGAGTGTCGTCGAAGTAATGAGCTATAAATTTTGGCAGAGAATTAAAGAGAAATACCCACAAGCAAAGTTAGACGCTTCTGAAAAAGATAAAGTCAGATTAGTTATGGCTGCGGGAAATGAAGACTACAAAATTCAGGGCACGGTACGCATAATGATGAGCATCAGAGGAGCTAATTTCGAAGTAAAATTTTTGGTGATAAAGGGTTTGAGGTGTGATATCATCCTAGGAGTACCTTTCTTAGAAAACTACAATGGGCACATACACATAAAAGAAAAACGGCTAAATCTAGAATCAATGGAGAACATGAAAGTAGATATCCCTATGAAAGATGAAATAAAAAGTTCTGAGAGCGAAATAGGCATTAGGAAGCAAAGCCTTGTATATAATAACCATGATGCAGTATATAAGAAGAAAGACTACGATGATATACTTGAAAATGAAAATATAAAAAGTGAATATGAAAAAGAGGTCGAAAGAGAGGACCATAAATATAATGCATCGAAAGAAGAAATACAAGCCAAAGTGGATGAGTGTCATTGGATCTCAGAAAATGAAAAAGAAGATTTAAGACATATTTTGTTGAGACATAGGGGAATATTTAGCCAGCGCCCAGGAGTAACGGATGTATACACATATAGGATTGAGGTAGACACAGCGAGTCCAATAGTGTCAAAGCAATATCCTATACCCTTTGCAAAGAGAGAAGCTGTAGAAAAGGAATTGAAGAAATGGTTAAGTTGGGGGATAATAGAGAACTCCAATAGCGTACACGTAAGTCCAATGCACGTGGTAGACAAACCGGACGGAGGTGTGAGACCCGTACTGGATTTAAGGGAGCTAAATAAACACGTGTTACTTCCCAGAAATCAAGTAGAAAGAATAAATGAATTACTACACACTTTTTCAGGCAGCATATACTTCACATCATTTGATATGACTTTGGGATACTTTCAGGTAGAAATAGAAGAAGAGTCTAGAAAATATACAGCGTTTCGATATGGGTCAAGGTTATTTCAATTTAGAAGGCTTCCATATGGTCTAAATTCTTCAGTATCAGCTTTTATGACGGCTCTAAATAGAATATTTAGTATAGAAACAAGAGAATGGCTTGCTATATATGTGGATGATATGTGTATACATACGAAAGATTGGGAGACACATATAGAAAAAATAGATTGGGTATTAAGTAAATTGGCAGAAGCAGGATTGACTGTCAAATTGGAAAAATGCTCTTTTGCAAGGAAGGAAATACGTTTCCTAGGACATGTAGTATCTGGAGGTGAAATAAAGATGTGTCCAGACAAAAATGACGCTATAAGCAAGTTCCCAAGGCCAAACACAAGGAAACAACTCCAAAGATTCCTGGGAGTATGTAATTGGCGATCAAAATTTATACACAATTTCGCAAGCAAAGCCAAACCATTATATGAACTCCTCAGAAAACATATAAAATGGAAATGGGAAGAAGACGAAGAGGAGGCTTTCCAAAGACTTAAGCAAGACCTTATACAAGCACCAGCTATAAGCCAACCTGATTTCGGGAAAATGTTCTTTTTAGGTACCGATGCATCAAACATTGGATTGGGAGCATACCTATTTCAGAAAAACGAATCCAATGAGGATAATGTGATACAATATGCTAGCAGAAGCTTGAAGAACTTTGAAAGAGCATATACTATAAGTGAGCTAGAGTGTTTGGCGATAATATTTGGAATAGAAAAGTTCTCTGCGTATCTGAAAGGCAGAAGATTCAAGGTGGTATGTGATCACAAGAGTCTAGTTTGGTTAAATTCTGCAAGACAGTGGAATGCAAGGCTTACGAGATGGGCAATATTACTGCAACAGTACAGTTTCGATGTTATAGATATAAAAGGAAAGGAAAACCATGTTGCAGATACCCTAAGTAGAGCCCCTTTAAAGAGAAATCAGGAACCAGAGGAAGTGATAAGGCTAGAAATCAACGCTATCGCTGAGGAAGAAGTAAATGGTATTAAAGAAGAGGAATGGCGAGTTGGAACAGAGGAAGATGAGGAACTAAGGGAGATTATCAAGGTGTTGGAAGGAGAGGAAGGAAACAAGAAAACAAGGATGTCTAAGATAAAGAACAGATACAAAGTTATAAATGGCATCGTTTTCCAAGTTAGTTATGAGAATCCGAACCAAGTAAGGATTAGTGTACCACGAACCTTGATAAGAAGAGTACTCGAGATCGTGCATGAAGGATCTGGCCACTTCGGAGTTGACAAAACGTTGAGATTAGCGAGAAGATTTTACGTATGGAAGGCTATGAAGAGTGACGTGGTTAACCATGTTAGAAATTGTACAGTTTGCGTACAAACTAAACCTTCAAAGATAAAATTTAAGAAAGAAGAATTACATATTATCGCTAAATGGCCATTAGACATGGTTTCGATAGATCTAATAGGACCATTACCTAGGTCTAAGGGATTTTTGTACATACTGACGTGTGTGGATATATGTAGCAAGTTTATCATGTGCTATCCTTTAAAGAAAGCCACAACCAAGGAGATAGTCAAGAAGTTGGATGAAGGATTTATCAAACATTATGGTAGTCCAAAGAAAATGTTGACAGACAACGGGACTCAATTTACTTCAGAGTATTTCAAGGAGTATACATATTTCAAAGGGATAAAATTGATTAATGTAACAAGATATCATCCAAGTTCAAATCCAATTGAGCAATACAATGGAGAGATTGTGAGGTTACTCAGAATGTACTGTCATGATCATCATACAAGGTGGTGTGCAGTAATTAATAGGATAGTTATGTTATTAAATAATTCTATATCAGCTGAGGCTAATATGAGCCCGACAGAGATTTTCTTGGGGTATGAAGCAGAGCCGATGATTTTCAATGATTTAGAATGGCCAAAGCAGGTTATGGAAAGAGAAACATGGAAAGAATTTTTCAATGACCTGTATAACAAAAGAAAAAAGAGGACGTCAAAAGAGGAAGCGAAAGGAAAGAAGATAGAAGTAAAGAGGGGTGATATAGTTTATTGTAAAACACACCCAATAAGTAAGGCCATTGACCGTACAATTAAAAAACTGTTTTTCAAATACGAAGGTCCGTATATTGTATTAGAAACGTTTAGGAACACTATAGTTATACAAGATATGAGGACAAAGGAAGTAAGAAGAGAAAACTTAGATAACGTAAAAAGATATAATTGTACGGAAGACGTTAAACAAATGTTGAAAGGAATACATGAGAAGTGAATAGTAAGGATGGATATTGAAGAAAATTTTTCCTTGCATACGAAACTTCTCAAAAGGAAAAAATTTGCCCAGAGGAGGGGAATTTTGTGTCACGTACACAAACTGCGTTGCCATTCTTTGAAATAAAGGACCATAGATGGCAGCATGCAAAAGGAACAACGGTTATATGAGGTGATGCATAAAGCAGTTTAGAAAGTGGGTAACAGATGGCACCACCCAGGAGAACTTATACGATTGTAAATAGAGACAACGGAAAGAGCAGATATGATGAAATAGTGATTGTATATATTAATACTAATTATGAGGAAATAAATAAATACATTTAACATAATAACAGGATATAAATAAGGAGAAAAGTGGAATTATCATTCAGTAATGGCATAAGTGATTAATATACAAAAGTAATGAAGTCGAATTGTAATTTCGATTTTGTGTCTTTTACAGTTCCAACGAACTGAGAGTTTCGTGTGGCTTTTGGGTTGTTTTCCCCAGGTGTAGCGCCATTTCTCGGCAGCACCCAAGCACATTTGGAAGCGCATACATTGTAGCTCCAAGTTAAGGTAGCGCCGGCCAGGCGGCGATCTTTAACTAAGCCCTTTCTCTTTGTTTGGGAGATCGACTTTATTAATATTTCCGTCAATTTGAATAAGATCAACAAAGAAGAAAAAAATACACATTATGTAATAATTACAAGAAGAAGAGACCTTAGTAATTATAAGAAGCAGAGCTTATTAATTGCAAGAAGAAGGCAATTTAATTATTGAATATAAGAAGAAGTAAATTCATTAATCATAAGAAGAAGACGCCATATTAAGTATAAGAAGAAGAAGATGCCATATTAAGTATAAGAAGAAGACGCCATATTAAGTATAAGAAGAAGAAGATGCCATATTAAGTATAAGAAGAAGATGCCATACTGATTATAAGAAGAAGAGGCCATAGGAAGAAGATGCCATATTGATTATAAGAAGAAGAAGCCCGAAGAGTAGTATAATTGATGCTATTATAAACTCAGGAAAGTATGAACCCCCCTCAAGCAGATTTGCTTACACTTAAAACAAGCTCAACATGCCCATATGAGCTTTTTGCTCAAGTGTGGAACCCTGTCTAATCCAAGATTTTTGTAAAAAATGCCCTCGGGAATTTCTCGGAAAGTATGAACCCCCCTCAGATTGATTTGCATACACTTATAAAAGGCACTTCTGAGAGATTGTTGTCTATAAACTTGTTAAAAATATGCCCCTCTTGATATTTTTTTTGCCCACACATAAAAATAGGCCAAAAATACTCATATGAGCCACCCACACCCACCCACACATATTTACTTCCGGTCTACTTCCGGTCTATTTCCGGTTATACAGTGTAAATTAGAATAAACAAAATTCAACAAGACAGGACACAATATTACAGGTTAGAACCAGTCCAAACAAAATTCAACAAGACAGGACAAGAATAAACAAGATTAGACAAGACAGGACACAATATTACAGGTTAGAACCAGTCCAAACAAAATTCAACAAGACAGGACACAATATTACAGGTTAGAACCAGTCCAAACAAAATTCAACAAGACAGGACAAGAATAGACAAGATTCAACAAGACAGGACACAATATTACAGGTTAGAACCAGTCCAAACAAAATTCAACAAGACAGGACACAATATTACAGGTTAGGACCAGTCCAAACAAAATTCAACAAGACAGGACAAGAATAAACAAGATTCAACAAGACAGGACACAATATTACAGGTTAGGACCAGTCCAAACAAAATTCAACAAGACAGGACAAGAATAAACAAAATTCAACAAGACAGGACACAATATTACAGGTTAGAACCAGTCCAAACAAGATTCAACAAGACAGGACACAATATTACAGGTTAGGACCAGTCCAAACAAAATTCAACAAGACAGGACAAGAATAGACAAGATTAGACAAGACAGGACACAATATTACAGGTTAGAACCAGTCCAAACAAAATTCAACAAGACAGGACACAATATTACAGGTTAGGACCAGTCCAGACAAGATTCAACAAGACAGGACAAGAATAGACAAAATTGGACAAGACAGGACAAGAATAAACAAGATTAGACAAGACAGGACGCAATATTACAGGTTAGAACCAGTCCAAACAAAATTCAACAAGACAGGACAAGAATAAACAAGATTGGACAATTAATAAACAGAAATTTTGATTAGCTAAAACAAACAAAGTTTTGATTGGCTAAAGCAAGCAAGGTTTTGATTGGTCCGACAAAACTATAAAAGCCAGAGCACAGTGCAGATTCTTCACCATTGCTGGATCGGCAGTGGAACCCACAAGTGGGGGGCAGAACCTGAACAGGCTCCACCAAAGTATAGGAGACTTGAAGCATATAATTTGGCGGAATAACCCAAGTAAGGTCATAGAGACAATATACACTGATACAATAAAAGCCAATTTTTGGCAAAACAAGGGGGGGGGAAAGGATGGAAAAAAAACTGCGGTGCGACCAGTTCCTCTGCACGGATCAATACTCGGGGCAGTTTCTCAGATTCCCGCGCCGCGGAGCTGCGGCACGGCCAGTTCCTCTGCACGGATCAATACTCGGGGCAGTTTCTCAGATTCCCGCGCCGCGGAGCTGCGGTGCGGCCAGTTCCTCTGCACGGATCAATACTCGGGGCAGTTTCTCAGATTCCCGCGCCGCGGAGCTGTGGGATCAATACTCCCCGCCCGGGCAGTTCTATTCCCGCGCCGCGGAGCTGTGGGATCAATACTCGGGGCAGTTTCTCAGATTCCCGCGCCGCGGAGCTGTGGGATTAATACTCCCCGCCCGGGCAGTTCTATTCCCGCCAAAGTGGTTCCTAAATACAAAACTCAAGAACTAATTGACATAGAGCTATGCAGTTTTTTTGTCTGCACTGAACCCAACTGATATTTTTTATTAAGCATAGAATTTTGATTTGATTCCCAAGAAATTGTATATAAATACCAAAGCCAAAAATATTAACACACACACACATACACACACACACACACACACAAAGCACAGTGCTGAACCCAACTGATATTTTTATCCAGCATAGAATTTTGATTTGAATCCCAGGAAATTGTATATAATAAACAACAACAAAAATGCCAAGTCAAAAATATTGTAATCAATGCAATAAGAATATATCCAGCCCCAATTGGGCCAAGCACCAAAAGATTTGTAACCCGGACAAATACGGAACTCCCACAAAAATATGCCCCAAATGCCATAGAAAATACAGCATGCAATACTTCACATATACACATAAAGATACTTGCTCTGCACAATCATCAATATTGTCCCCACAACCATCCACATCTGGTCTGAAAAGAAAGCATGAAGCACCTCTTAATGCCAGAGCAGCAAAGCAGCCACGCTATGAACCTATCCATAGCAGTTTTAATGCCCAACTTAGGGATTACCGGTTTGTATCAGAGCCAAGATGTGGCATTGAGAATTTTTTGAACAGTATAAATTCTGATCTGCAGGCAATTCTTAATGCACAAAATGGCTCTTATAAGCTCTCCCTCAAATTGTTTACACAATATAAGAAACCAAATGGCACAAAATTTACACAGCCCCACATAACAGAAACTGTACCGGTATATTCAAATGCAAATTTAGATAAAATAATAAGCAGGTTGATAGATCAATTGAATATTAAATACTCTGAATTTGCAGCAAAAGAGTCTGGATGGAGCCTATGCGGCTCTCCACACAAGTTATATGTTAATATTTCTGAATTCAGCCCATTACAAGGATCTACATATCTGCCATTACCTGATAATATTAAAAACAGAAGAGCCGTGGTTAATATAGAAAATACCGACCAGAAATGCTTTTTGTGGTGTATTTTAGCTGCTTTGTATCCAGTTTCAAGGAATCCTCAGAGAATAAGTTATTACAAACAGCATGAACATGATTTTGACGATGCAATGGAGGGTTTAGAATATCCAATGTCTGTTCAGAATATTGATAAATTTGAAAAAAAGGCCAGGCATATCAATGGCAAACAATTATCTATTAATGTATTTATTTGTTCCACTGGCAATTGCCCGATAGAACCTCTCAGAATCAGTACAATTGATGATGAATCTGCTATTCCGATTGATCTGCTCTTAATTGAAGGGGATGGCACATATCATTACACTCTGATACATAATCTTGAAGCTATAGTCAGAACACAACTAGACAAATCTAATAGAATATTTAAGTTGTGCAGAAGATGTTTAACTGTATTTGATGGTCAAAAAATGGTAAATGGGGTTCGTGAAAAAAATGCAGAAATTGCTAAAAACAAGTTAATTGAGCATCTGAAATACTGTGGCAACCATAAACCTGTTCATATGGTGATGCCTAATCCAAGTGAAAATTGCAAATTCAAAAAGTTTGAAGCCTTGTTGGAACACCCAGCATATATTGTCTGTGATTTTGAATCAAATCTCAAATCTTTTGCATTCTGCAATCCAGATCCTGAAGAATCTTCAATTACACCATAACAGCTACATGAACCTTCCAGTTTTTGTTATATAGTTATACGGGATGGTGTAGCTAGTGAGCCGCGCTTATACTTGGGACCAGATGCCATCAAAATATTTGCACATAGAATAGAAAATGAGTGCCGTGACATAGCATCTAACATCTTATTAAAATCAAAACCCATGTTGCCTTTAACAGAGAAACAGATTGAAGATTTCAACAATGCAGAAAAATGCCCGGTATGTGATTCTGAATTTTCAGATACAAATATCAAGGTGAAACACCATTCTCATACAGATGGTAAATTCTTAATGGCCCTGTGTAATAGCTGTAATATTAAGATCAAGAGACCAAAATTTGTCCCCATATTTTGCCATGGAGCATCCAATTATGATTTTCATCATTTGATCAGGTACGAGGGGTTTGACAAGCAGAATTTAAATATTTTAGCTGAAAATGATGAGAAATATATATCTATTAGCAAAATAATTAAAGTTAATGGTGTTCCTATTCACATAAGATTTCTTGATTCTTACAGAATTTTATCTGCTAGCCTGGCCACACTGGCCACTCAATTATCTGATGATCAATTCAAAATCACATGTGCTTTGTTTCCAAATCAGGACCTGAAATTAATTAGGCGGAAGGGTGTATATCCATATGACTATGTTACAGATTTTTCTAAATTTGATGAGTGTTCTTTGCCACCACAAGAAGAGTTTTACAGCAAAATCAGAGGATCTGGAATCACTGATGATGATTATCACCATGCCCAATTGATGTGGAACAATTTAAAATGCCAGACATTTGGTGATTATCACATGGCATATTTGAAACTTGATGTGACCCTCTTAGCTGATATAATACAGGCATTCAGAAAATCTTCTATGCAAAATTATAGACTGGATCCAATATATTTTTTCAGTGCCCCGAGCCTAGCATGGTCTTCAATGTTTTTGAACACTAAAATGCAATTGGATCTGATCCCAGATCAAAATAAGTATCTGTTTATGGAGAAAGGTATAAGAGGGGGGATGGTGCAATGTTCTCAGAGATATGCCAGAGCAAATAACAAATATATGCCTGATTATGATCCAGCACGGCCATCAAATTATATAGTGTATGTAGATGCAAACAGCCTCTATGGTCATGCCATGATGCAAAAACTGCCATATGCAGGGCTTGAATGGGTTGAAGATTTCAATATTGAGGATCTTAAGAATTTTGATGACAGTGACTATGGCCTCTTCTTAGAGGTTGATCTGACAATTCCTGATGATTTGCACAATAAATTTTCTGATCTGCCCCCAATTCCTGAGGTTCAGTGCTCACCTGGCTCTAAACAGAAGAAGCTCATGATGACTCTGGAGCCGAAACAAGGCTATGTCATATATTACAAAAACCTCCAGTTCCTGATGAAACATGGTGTTCAAGTGACCAAACTTGGCAAAGTTTTGAGGTTCAGGCACTCAAGATGGTTGAAATCATATATTGATACAAACACGGAGCTTCGAACATCTGCAAAGAGCCAATTTGATAAGGCCTTGTTTAAATTGATGGTCAATTCTGTGTATGGCAAAACAATTGAAAATGTCAGAAAACATACCGATGTTAAAATAATTACTGACCCCAGCCTGAGCAAAAAATTGGTTGCAAAGCCTAATTTCAATTATAGAAGAATTTATGATGAGAATATGGCACTTTTCAACATGAAAAAAACAAAAATTAAGTTTGATAAACCTATTTATGTAGGGGCTGCAATATTGGAATTGGCCAAATTACATATGTTAATATTGTATTATGATGTGTTGAAACCTTTTTATGGTGATAATATAAAATTGATGTACATGGACACGGATAGTTTTATTCTTGATATTAAAACAGAAGATGTTTATCAAGATATTGCACAGCCTGAATTGTTTCAATACTTTGATACCAGTGAACATACAGAGATTCAACCCCACAACAAAAAGGTGCCCGGCAAGTTAAAAGATGAGACACTTGGTGATGTTATTGTGAAATTTGCTGGGTTAAGTGCCAAGATGTACAGTTTTAAAACATGTAGTGCTGTTGTCAAAAAGGCCAAGGGCATTGGCAGAGTGACTGTTGACAAAGAGCTTGAATTTGAAGATTATGAAAATTGCCTCAAATCCCAGAGTTTAATCAAAACATCAGAATCCAGAATTCAGAGTGTGGATCACTTATTGACTAGCAATATTGTAAGAAAAGTGGCTCTGGACCCACGTGATGATAAGAGATGCATTTTGTCATGTGGCATACATACTCTACCATGGGGTCATTGTGATTTGAAAAATGGCAAACAATGCCCAATTACAGAGCATGATTTGAAATAAATAAACATGCCCATGAACTTATTTGGGTTCAAAAAACAGGTTATTATGGACCTGCCAACACCACAACCCTCTCCTGATATGCTGTCTAAACTGAGTGGCTTGTTAATTATTCATCTGAACAGCATACTTACAGATATTGATGATCAAACAGGCAAAATATTGTACATATTTAACAATAATTTAAATCATTACCAATTACCTGTAGGTGGGCAATTGCAATTTATTACAACTCCTGAGGGTGATGTTAAAATTTCAGTAGGGAGAAATATTTACAGAATTAAGCACTCAAACATGGTTTCTGGCACTGTATATACTGTTTCTGCTGGTGACTGCTTATATATTGAGGTCCCTGGATCTTATGACAAGCTTATACCCTTTTTTATAGAATTAAGAATCAGATACTCTATAATAAATAACTACTAAACAAAATGCCTAATGATATTTTTGGCCATACAAGACATGAAGATCACAGTGATGAGATTTTGATGCTTGATGTCAGAGTCAAGAAATTAAGAAGTGATTTACAAGCTTTACAAACTACACTCAATGCCAGTCTTCAATTAGAAATTACAAATTTGCAATCACAATGCATGGACCCTCTTCTTAAAATTGATTCTGAACTCAAATTGCTGCTTCAGAAATATACTGACCTGGCCACATTAGATAATTTTCAAAGTTTAGAAGAGGCTCTAGCAGCTCTTCAAGCCAAATTTAAGACCCAAGCCACCAACTCTGAGCAATTGAAACAACAATTGGAAGAGCAGATAAATAATGTCCAGACACAACTCCAAACAATTGTCAAAAGCATAAAATCACAAGAAGATTTTGATCTAGTGATTTCCACTCTAAAAGAACAGATTCAGTCACTCCAAATACCTAATCTGGACCCTCTGAACAATGCCATAGCCGAGGTTAAAGAAAAAATTGAGACACTTGAAAATTTTATGAACAATTTGCCATCTTCTGATGCTTTGAATGCAATAACTCGGAGTGTAGCAAATTTTAAGCTGCAACTTGAAACATATGAAGATTTTGGAAAAATTCAAAGTTCCATAACCCATCTTGAAGGTACAATAGCAGCAGTGCAAAGTGATTTGGCAAATGTACTAGAATCCAGATTGCCTGGGATTGTAGATACACTTGTCAGTGTCCAGCAACAAATCACAAAGCTTGAAAACCTCAACACTGAATCTGAACTGTCTCATTTTCATCACTTGATAGATGATATCCAAACAAAACTTGAAATTTTACAACAATCAACACCCTCTCAGGCAGATATAGCCCTGCTCCAAAATGCTATGCAAAATGTGGCTGATGCTTCTGAATTACACAGTGTAAAATTGGCACTTGAATTTTTGCAAAATACAGTATCAAATCTTCCTACATCACAGGAACTTAAAAATATTAAGAGAGCAGTGAATAGGATATTAAAATCAGAAGATATCAAGAATATCCAGGCAGAGATCAAACATCTCACTCAGACAGTGGCCACTCTACCAACAAATCAACATATTAATGAACTGCATGCCCTGTTTGAGGATATCAGAAGGCAAATCCATGATCTTACTGCTCAAAATTCAAAATTGGCAGTTGTTGAAAATTTGCAGCAAATTGTAGCTAATATCAAGCAACAGCTAGTGACCATGGAATCCAATCAAGCAAATGCCCTGTCTGTTTTTGCCACCCAGCTCCAAGAAATTGTGCAACAATACAAAAAACTTGTTGTGGACATAAAAATCAAGCCAGGCCATGATGATGTTGTTAGAACCATCAATGAGCACCTTGAATCTGTAACAAGCAGATTGCTCACAGCAGAAAAAGAAATAACAGGCATAATCGAGAATCCAAAACATTCAGTAATTCTTGAATTGTACAGCATCCCCAACAAAGAATATGATTCTCCATTTACACCAGGTGGCAAAATATATATGCTGTCCCCTGCACAATTTTATTACCAATTTTTTGTTGGGGGCACATTGAGACCAATCAAGATCAAATATTGGCTTCAGCCACAGGCACACCACTACCCCACCTTATCAATAACAAATGCTGATAACAAAGTGAAAATCACCAGTGTAGAATTGGAGGATTTTACAGATCCCAATACATTAGAAACATCTTATGTTGAAGATGATGGCTCTTTGGAATTTAAAATACAAATAGGGGACAAATTATATTTAGAAAATCCTGCAGTATCAGCTGCTGAACACCCTATAGTTGCAATATTCTTGTTTACATATTATGTCTAGACAAATTATTGTTGATGAATTACACAGACAGGCCAGACATAATTTTAAGAGACTCCCAGTAGTCACAAAAAGCATAGATGATTTATGGCAGAGCGACTTGATTGAAATGGCAAGTGGCAGTTGAAAAACTTAGACAAAACCAACAAGGGCTACAAGTATCTACTCACTGTAATAGACACATGTTCAAAATTTGCCTGGGCTGTGCCACTCAAATCCAAGACTGGAACATGTGTCACAGAAGCCATTAGAACAATCATCAATCAGAGTGGAAGATCCCCGCGCTATTTGCAAACAGATAATGGCAAAGAATTTTATAATTCAGTGTTTCAACAATTTATTAAAAGCCAGGCAATAAAACATTATTCGAGTTACAGTGACCTCAAAGCCTCAATTGTAGAGAGATTCAACAGAACCTTAAAAAATCTTATGTATAAACAATTTACACTTCAAGGTAATTATAAATGGTTTAATATTCTTCCAGAACTTCTACATAAATATAACAACTCGGTCCATTCCACAATCAACATGAAACCCTCTGAAGTAACTTCATCTGATGAGCAAAAATTGATCAGCACTGTTTATTATCCTAGATACCAGCCAACAACAAGAAAGGCCAAATACAAGGTGGGGGATCAAGTAAGAATCAGCAAATATAAGCACTTATTCAAAAGAGGCTTTACAAGAAACTGGAGCACTGAATTATTTACAGTGGTTCAAGTTAAACCCGGGACCCTTAACACATATATAATAAAGGATAACCGAGGAGAAATTCTCAAAGGCAGGTTTTATGAACAAGAGCTCAGCAAAACTAAACAGCCTGACACATATCTCATAGAAAAAATCATCCGCAGAAAAGGCAACAAGTTACTTGTCAAATGGCTAGGACTTCCAGAACACAGCTGGATCGATGCAAACAAAATAATAATATGAGCACCTGGGATGTTATAAAGAGGTTGCCAGAACCTGAACAACAAAATAAGAGAAATGGCAAATTGATACCTGATAATATTAGGTGTCTTATTGTTGGGCCATCTGCTTGTGGTAAAACTACACTAATGGTTGATAATTTTTTATTGGCACCCAACTGGTTAGACTGGAAAAACAGGCACTTGTATGTTTTTTCTAAGAGCTTGGAACAATTAAAATATCAGCAGCTGATGAAGCTATATGATGGATTGGATATAGCCACTTTTGAACCAGATGTTAAGCCACTTGATGAATGTCTCGATAATTCTGTTGTTGTGTTTGATGACATTATATTGGATAATCAAAACAAGGTTAGGAATTTCTTTACACAGGGCCGGCACAAAAACATTGATTGCTTCTACCTGGCACAGACTTTTTCAAAAATACCCAAGCAGCTGATCCGAGACAATAGCAATTTTATATGTGTGTTTCATCAGGATCATACCAACCTCAAACACATACATGATGAATATGTAGGTGGGGACTTGAGCTACAATGATTTTTCCAAGTTTTGCAGCAAGTGCTGGAGCCAGGACAGTTATGGGTTTGTCACAATTGATATGACAAGAACACCCAATAGTGGCAAATACAGAAATAAAATCAACAATTTTCTAGACATTGAAACATAAATAAATAACCATGAAAAGGCCAATCATTGATGATCTTAAGTTAAGAGATTATCTTGTAAAAAGATTTAAGGGATGGAAATCAGAGAACCGTGGAATTTATGAAAAACACAAACAAACAGAACAGCCTGTAATTGATGCTATTAGTGAATTAGGTAAGAATATCAAAACTGTTACAGAGCAAAATCAAAATTTGCTCACAGAGCTTGTACCTGTAGCTGCTAGGAACATATTAGATTATCCATTCACCCCACTTTCCAGTATTCATACACCTAGTCCTATTGCTCCTAGAAGAATTGAAGCTAGTCAGGATCCTATTGAATTGGGTCTTCTTGCTCAAAAATATTTAACCACACCTAAAGACAATAAAGATGAGGTTTTTGGCTTATATGCTGACACAGAGCTTGATGGCAGCATCATACATAGAATTGGCAATTTCAGAGTAACATTTATGGGAGATGATATAATTGTATATTCAGAATCTCGACTTGGAGAAAAAGGTGCTTTTGTTAAGTACACCGGCACACCTGGATTATGGGAACTGATGACTAGGAAAAGGCCTGGCAGCTATACAGATCAGGATTATGAGGATTACAAAGAAATATTAATAAAATCAGATGCTCTATACCAGAACAATGATCCCACACAAAAAAGAGTCAAGTCTAGCAGTGGAGCAAAATACAACAACTTAATCAAGCCCATATGGTCACAGATCAAGACTGGTAGTGGAATCAAACAATACAACACCCTGCCCAAAGAATTTGTGTGGGTTGATGATGTCAGGAAACTTGTAGATAGGCTATTGGTGATAGCTGGGGAGGAAAATGCTGGGAACCACAATTTTTACAATGAAAAGGTTGGAATTATGGACATGATAAGCACCAAATTGTCTAATTTTATAGTGAATGACACTAAGGGGATTGGATATCTTATAAAAATAATTAATACTCTACCACCTAAATTTTGGAATATTTCTGAGGGTCGGGGCCTTGTTAATGACATTATAAACAAGTTGCCATTTGAACTACATATTCCAGGCTATCAGTATTGTGGTCCAGGCACAAAATTGGATCATAGATTAAACAGAGGTGATCCTGGTGTTAATCCTTTAGATGTTGCTTGTAGAGACCATGATATTGCATACAACACACATTCTGATCTTGACAAGAGACATGTTGCAGACAAGAAATTAGAAGAGGCTGCATTTGGCAGATTTGTAAGCAAAGATGCTTCTTTGAGTGAAAAAATAGCAGCATTGGGAACCACCATAGCTATGAGCACCAAACAAAAACTGGGGTGGGGGCTGTGAATATGTATATAATAAACCTACAATGAAGGCCAAGGGTGTTATGTATCAAATACCTTATGCAGGTCTCAAATCTCTTAAAACTATTGACAGTCTTTTGACCAAAAAACAGCGCAAGAAAAAAAATTCTTGTATTGCAAAGGGTCATGGTATGAAATTGTTGCTTAGTACCCCCCAATTAAAAAAATTACAGCAATCAAGAAAAAAATCACATGTGGGGGGATTTATATTTACCATCCCTGCCATCTTAGCTGCTCTCGGGGCTGTGGGGAGCTTGGCTGGGGGATCAGCCGCCATAGCAAAAACAGTAATAGATGCCAAGAAGAATAGGGCAGAATTAGATGAATTGAAGCGCCATAACCTGGCAATTGAGAAACAAGGCAAAGGTGTTAAGAGAGCCATGAATAAGTTTAAAAAAAACAAGAGCCGCTTACAAACCAAGATATTGAAGCTTTAATCAAGCCACTCGGCATCAAACATTTTAGAGGTGTGTACATGTCTGATTCTTTGCCAGAACAACCACTCAACAAAGAGTGTGGCATTGTTAATTTGGATGAGTACAAAAATCAGGGCACTCACTGGATCTGTTATCTTAAATATTTAAAAAATGAGGCATTTGTATTTGATTCATTTGGAGGTGTTCCACCTGAAAATTTAATAAAATATCTAAAATCACCTAATCTTTATTACAATAATGCCCGTGTTCAAAATTTCAAAGATGTTAATTGCGGACATTTGTGTTTATCTGTTCTTAGATACATGTCTCAAATAAATAAACCATCAATTGAAGATTTTCAAAAAGCCTTGTGGTATTTAAAACATCATGGGGGTATTCCATCTCACCAGCCAAAATTCAATATTGAAACTCAAATTGCATGATGACATAGTGTATCCCAAAACAATAGCTCTCAGAGCATTTTATGGCATGTACCTAATCCCTAATATTACACACCACAACAACACAATTGCAGTAGGGGATGAAAAAATTGTCATCACTCCAGGGCAATATAATCTCTCCACTCTAAATGCTCAATTACCCAGAGGTATAGTATTAAGTCAAAATTCTGTCACTCACAGAGTAGAAATTGTATCTGCTACAGAAACAGTGGATCTGGGTACTATAGGAGAGCTGTTAGGATTTGAGAACAACACAAAACTTGAACCAGGCATCAAACACACTGCTATGAATATACCTAAATTCTTAGCCATAGAGACTCTGAATATTCACTGTAATGTGGCTGAGGGTATGATCACCAAATCAAATGGCATAGGCACTCACAAACAAACCGGCATCATTGCAACATTCAAACCTAATTCTGAATTTATAGAGCCCATCATCTACAATCCATCCCCAACATTATATTTTCCTGTGTGTCATAATAGAATAGATTATATTGAATTGATGGTCACTAATGAAAAAGAAGAATTAGTTGATTTTGCTGGAGCCACAACAACTGCAATCATAGAAATTAATATTTAAATAAAAATACATACAAGAAGAAAATGGAAAATATTGAGAGTTATGAGCTACAATCATTCCCCCCAAACAGGAGGACATTTGCAAATTTAAATCAACCCAACACAGAGATTGAGGTTGATCTTGATGTGGGGGATGGATTTATACACCCCCACAGAGCAGATCTATACATCAAATTTGATGTTGTAAAGCTCGATGGAACAGATTATCCGGCAAATTCAAATATAAGACTTGTAGACAATTTTGTGCCACATCTATTCTCTGAAATTGAGATCAGAAAGCATGGCGTTGTTATAAACAGAGTGGATTATCCCGGCATTACCTCCACAGCTTTGGCCACATTGAAATTATCCAAAACCGAGGCTTCATACTACAAAATAGGTGGATTTGAGGCTGGTGATAAGATATTATCTAAAAACCACACAGTGCTGTTCCCTATGCGCCTTTTGCCAGGATTCTTCACGGATTACAAAGATATTATGTGGAAGGGTGGTTTAAGAATTACATTTAGAAAAGCTGCAAATGATAACAATGCTTTGATGAGGTACAGTACATTAAACTCTACAGGGGAAGCTATGCCTAATACCCTACCAGATGCAGGCAAGTGTATTATTCAGACTATGGAGTTAAGAATCCCTGTTGTTGAATATGAAGCCAGTTATGCTCTTAAATACAAAGCTGATATAATAAAAAATCCACAGGTTCCTCTGCAATTTTATACATATCAATGTGTACAGAAGCCCGCATCTGGTTCTTATTATGAATTTGAACTGGCCGCACCGCAGGTTTTCCCCCCCCTTCCCTCCCTTTTTTTGCCAAAAATTGGCTTTTATTGTATCAGTGTATATTGTCTCTATGACCTTACTTGGGTTATTCCGCCAAATTATATGCTTCAAGTCTCCTATACTTTGGTGGAGCCTGTTCAGGTTCTGTCCCCCACTTGTGGGTTCCACTGCCAATCCAGCAATGGTGAAGAATCTGCACTGTGCTCTGGCTTTTATAGTTTTGTCGGACCAATCAAAACCTTGCTTGCTTTAGCCAATCAAAACTTTGTTTGTTTTAGCTAATCAAAATTTCTGTTTATTAATTGTCCAATCTTGTTTATTCTTGTCCTGTCTTGTTGAATTTTGTTTGGACTGGTTCTAACCTGTAATATTGTGTCCTGTCTTGTCTAATCTTGTTTATTCTTGTCCTGTCTTGTCCAATTTTGTCTATTCTTGTCCTGTCTTGTTGAATCTTGTCTGGACTGGTCCTAACCTGTAATATTGTGTCCTGTCTTGTTGAATTTTGTTTGGACTGGTTCTAACCTGTAATATTGTGTCCTGTCTTGTTGAATCTTGTCTATTCTTGTCCTGTCTTGTTAAATTTTGTTTGGACTGGTTCTAACCTGTAATATTGTGTCCTGTCTTGTTGAATTTTGTTTGGACTGGTTCTAACCTGTAATATTGTGTCCTGTCTTGTTGAATTTTGTTTATTCTTGTCCTGTCTTGTTGAATTTTGTTTGGACTGGTCCTAACCTGTAATATTGTGTCCTGTCTTGTTGAATCTTGTTTATTCTTGTCCTGTCTTGTTGAATTTTGTTTGGACTGGTCCTAACCTGTAATATTGTGTCCTGTCTTGTTGAATTTTGTTTGGACTGGTTCTAACCTGTAATATTGTGTCCTGTCTTGTTGAATCTTGTCTATTCTTGTCCTGTCTTGTTGAATTTTGTTTGGACTGGTTCTAACCTGTAATATTGTGTCCTGTCTTGTTGAATTTTGTTTGGACTGGTTCTAACCTGTAATATTGTGTCCTGTCTTGTCTAATCTTGTTTATTCTTGTCCTGTCTTGTTGAATTTTGTTTGGACTGGTTCTAACCTGTAATATTGTGTCCTGTCTTGTTGAATTTTGTTTATTCTAATTTACACTGTATAACCGGAAATAGACCGGAAGTAGACCGGAAGTAAATATGTGTGGGTGGGTGTGGGTGGCTCATATGAGTATTTTTGGCCTATTTTTATGTGTGGGCAAAAAAAATATCAAGAGGGGCATATTTTTAACAAGTTTATAGACAACAATCTCTCAGAAGTGCCTTTTATAAGTGTATGCAAATCAATCTGAGGGGGGTTCATACTTTCCGAGAAATTCCCGAGGGCATTTTTTACAAAAATCTTGGATTAGACAGGGTTCCACACTTGAGCAAAAAGCTCATATGGGCATGTTGAGCTTGTTTTAAGTGTAAGCAAATCTGCTTGAGGGGGGTTCATACTTTCCTGAGTTTATAATAGCATCAATTATACTACTCCGAAGAAGATTGGTCAAAATTAATAAGAAATAAAAAATAGAAGAAAATTACTGTATGAAAATACTTCAAAGTTAATTAATATTTGTATATAATTATTCAAGAATATAGTACGAATTGTACCCTCCGTAGTGGGTTAAATCTGTTGTTTCCTTTCACATATTCTTAGCGTTAGTAACCTTGGTCTGTGCCCAGAGGTATCTCATTGTCTCTCCCCTGTGCTAAGCTGGTAGGTGCTTACCTGAAAGGACGTGGCAAGACTAACTGGAGAAAATGAAATGTAGTGTTATTGATAGTGTGTTGGTTAGAGTGCAGAGCTTTCATCAGCGAGGCCTGGGTTCGATCTCCACCATGGGCAAAATCTTTAATTTTTTTCTAGCAGTGAACAACCATATTATATTGTTTTCTATGCATTGTGACGAAATTTAATAATTTAATCTGCCCTTTCATTCTTCTAATAGGTTCACTATCACAAGGGATATCGAGATTCTCTATCTTGGCGAAGGATATCTTTTCAATGGTTCCGTAGCTACGATTCTCCAGTCCCTTCCATCCACTTGCCTTATTTATCTACATTCTCCATATCTACTCACGAAACACCATGAATGTAACGAAAACACACAGATATAGTTAGAACAAGAAACACACCTCGCATCGAAGGTTCCAAGCTCGAGTTCTGGATTTTTTGCGGGTTGATTACTCCTGTGTGTCTATTTATCATCTTCGTCTAAAAAAAACATTCCTCACTATTCCCGTGATTAACCTAGGGAGAGACCAAAACTACTCACATAAAAAAAAATACACTGACTGGAACCTAGGCAGTGCAGTGTTATTGTTAGTGTTGGTTAGCGTACCGGGTTCTCACCAGAGGGATCTATGTTCGATCTCAACCAAGGGCAATTTTTTTCCATCAACGAAGAAATGTGTAATATTGATTTCCAGGCATTTTGACGAAAAGACACACATGAAATTTGATCTATTAATGTATCAATTTGTTCTTCTAATAAATCCTCTGTCACAAGAGGTCATAGAGATTCTCTAGCGAAGACAAATATATGTAATATTTTCTCGAAAAATTCCACAGCTACGATTTGTTACTGCCCTTCACCCGTTGGCTTTATTTACATCGTTTGTTCAAACTAACTCACGATATATCTTAAAAAATACACACAACAATGGGAACATTATCCCTCTGATAGTGAGAACCATAGAACCCCGAAAATTACCAATATAAACAAAAGACTCCAGAATAGAAAATATTTCAAAGTAGCACGTTTTACAGTAATATCCGAATTATTATCAAAATAGTTTTATTCAGTCCACTACTTGACTACACATGTCACTGTGTCTCTCTTCGAGTGTTGGTTATCATGTCAGGCTACCTTCCGGACAACCTGTGTTCGATTCCAAGAATAAGCATGATTTTTTTTCCTAGTTATCTCGCTTGTAATACTTTTAAAAATGTGTATTTTAGTTTTTGTAACTTTTAATTTATGTTGCACTTCGAATGTTGGCTATCTAAAACCTGTAAAGATGAAAATTTGCAAACATGTGTATCGTTCCGATGAAGTGAATGAAAAGTTGCAGTGTATTCATGTAAGTGCTGGAACAAGATAATGATTTATTAGCGCAAAGGATGCAACCACAATTGAGATTCTCTCCTGGATGTGGGTGGTAACATCAAAGCGAAAACGTCATCCCTAGTGACGATACTTGACTTAGCACTGACAGTAGCCTTCTTCTTTCAACTTATCAATTTCCACTTCACAACAAAAGCGTTAGGTGTTGTGAGAAGTGGTCGTGCTTTCTATGGCATCGAACTTCCATGCTCACGGTCGCAGGTTCGAGTACAACTTTGAGCGTGTGCTCTTTCTTTTTCTTAGAAAATCATGTGGGAACTATTAACGATTTTTGCTTTTTTTAATATTTTTTTATTTAACCAAATGATGCGCACCTCTACCCGCATACATTCCGTGGTAAGCGCGTATTGCCCTAGCTGCTAATGTGGTACGCTAGGATGTCAGTTTTACATCGTGTTTTGTTATAGTTTCCCCTTTTTTGTTTTATTTCTTTTGCATACAAGATTCAAGACAGATTTACATACTGATTTGTATAGTTTGTTTAATGTCGCATTTTTACAACTTTTAGCTAATCACGACGAGGAACCATTAACTTCTTGCAATGTGTTATCCATATAAGATACATAAAAAACTTCTATGACCTAGTACAAATGTTAATTTATTAATGTCCACATTTCTTCTTTACTCTGTCTAATACACACGAATGATAGAGAGCGCATCAGGAATTTCGTTTTCCATTACTACGCTGTCTGTAATGCAGTGTTGCTTTCATTCGAAAGTTATATAATAGATAATGATAATAACCCGTGGCTCTACAGCACTGGAAGGATCTTGGCCTATATCCCATCTGTCATTCTCCTCTCACAATCGTACCTAGAGGTGTAGACATCATTAAAAGTTATAATTATTCTAATTCCTTACTAACGGTTGATTCACTTTGTGATGTGACTTTTTAGCAAGTCAAATAGCACATTGCTTGTTGAAACAAGGGATTTTGTGGATACTTCTGGGTAGTGGTAAAAGTAGCCGTGAGTTTTAGCGCACCTGCATAGAATGTCAATGGCCGTACGTTCGAATCTCGTTCACAATGTGCGTGTTTTTTTACTTATTGAATTCTAATTTATGAACCACAGAAAATAATTCGTGAATTCGGAAGCCACGTGATGAGAAGGACAATGACACGAATGCAGCAAAGGGAAGTGAATCGCAATCAGTTCGTGATACACAGCAATGGCTAACATATCGTTGGTGACTCGGGGAAGAATAATTGGGCAATGGGAAGCAGGGCGAAGCAAAAAGAGTATCTCGGAAGAAATGGGGATTTCTTTAAACACTGTGTAAGTGGGTACGGAGATATGAAGAAGAAGGAGAAGGTGGATTGAAAACCAAACAGAGGCGTTTCAGACAAAAGTCAACCACTCAACAGGAAATAGATGCAATTGTTGAGGAAAGTAGGCGAGATCCTTTTAAGTCCGCAACAGCTAGTTTGCGGTCATTGCAACTCGATTGCTCGGAACGGACTGTCCGACGAAGACTAAGGGAGAATGGGCTTCGGAAACGCATTGCTGCAAGGAAAGTAAGTAATCTTGCAAGTAGCGAAGGGGAGTGCTTGTGGAGCTCAAGCCCCCCCTCAATATCTTATAAAATATCTACTTTAAATAGTGTATAGTGGTAATTAATTTTACTTCATTTGCAGGATTAAACATCTTGTTTGAATAGAAATTATGTTTCAAGTCCATTATATGCACAGATAAGCTAATCGGGACTGGATCTGCAGTTTAAAGTAGGATCCGAACCACTGTGCAATGTTCCTCCACCAAGTAACGAACTCGCAACACCTTGATTAAACATATTGTAGTATAATAAGTTGTAATGCACGGAGAAAATCAGCTACAGTGGTTCTACCTCACTTTCTCGCCTTCAGTTGGCGGCTGGTGATAAGGGATGATCCCTCTCCCGAAATAAAATTTTGGCATAAGCAATGTATAGGTGTCATTGACTGAACGCTATAATTTTAGGTTATGCAAGTACGCTATAACTGAATCGTAAATAAAAATGGACTGAATATTTGGGCATGTTTCACGAATGAGATTTTCAAAGTAATATTATTTCGCAACATTAGGTCAATAATCCAGTATCAGGAGAAAAAAAAATCATAACAATATATTTTTTAAAAAAGTTAATGAAAATCAGATGCTAGTAATAGTTCAGATTTTCCGTAGCAATGAACAATTATATTTTTGTTCCAATCTCATGAAATGAAACCAACATAAAACCAAAGCGAAAATACTCCCAAACACTCTGGAAGATCAACCTAGCTGCTATATATTTTTAGGATATACATCAAGGTGTATTGAATTTTAATATTCTAATTTGGTGGGGGGCGTGCAAACAGATTACTTAGTACAGCATTATGTCTCCTTCTCTACTCACGTCTTGTTTAATCTCTCCCATGTCTAAATTTGTTTATTAAGATTTTATTCTAGAAACTTTGAATGTAAGCTATAAGCTATGGCCAGGCCGTCTTATAGTATAACGGATTACGTTTTACACCCATACAAGCAAAATTACTAATTTGTATGTTTTACCTTTATATGATCAGATCGTAAAGGATAAAATGTTATGCATAGACTTTTAATTTCCTCTTTGTTACAAATATTTAAGTTTACGAAAGTTTTTTTTGCAACTGTTTACATTTTGCGGATAAATGTGCACCATTCGTGAGCAAAATTCTTGCAGATTCACGTTTTGTTCCCTTATAATTCTCTGTGCCGTATCATTCTGCAAATACAAGGAATTACCATTCAGTAGACCTGCCAATAATAAGCTCTAGGAAGTCTTGAAGTGTGACATACTAAAGTGGAAAAATAAATGAAAAAAACAACAACAAAAAGAAAACATAAAAAATTGTTACACTAGTTGTGTACTTTCAAGGTTTAGGTAACTATTGAAGCACTGTGATTGGTCTTTAATCGGTACGATAGATGGAAGATAGAGTTATTTTAGTCTAATAAATTCCACACGACATTACAATAAATCTAATTTAGTTTTGATTCGCTTGATATACCAACGTCAGCAAATGAGAAGGAGACGTCATGTGTAGGATATCTGGTGTTTCGTAGAGAAATAAGAATTTCTAACGACCATTGTGGTTCATTTCATCATTAGATGTGAAATTGAATTCTCAAAATATACTGAACTCAAAGTACAGTATTTGTGAAATTTAGTTTTAGTGCTGTAGTTAGTCTCCAGTGTTTCATGACATCTCTCTCTAACCTCCTGGTATTTTTTCGTTCCTTCTTTTCAGATAATCATACAGTTATTAGACAAACGAAAATCGTAGGTATCTATTACATAACCAGGTGTAAACATATTAATTCCCAGTAAATTTCACTAATAGAATATTTTTTTATTTGTTATCTTTTACTCGTTGCCAATTCCAAAGACCTCCATTTTGAAATGGTCTACTGTATCTGCTGGAAACTCTGTAATCAACATATGAAAATAATATTAATCTTCTCTACGTGTAGTAAATCTCTCACTAACTTCCGCAAGTTAGAAATTATTCTTGGAGTATATTATTTTTCGAATGCAATGCTTGATATTACGTATCTCCCTTCAGCTTCGTTCTAAATCTTTGTCTGCTTCTGTAGAGATTGCTATGTTATTTACACAAAAGAGCAATACGTAAATAGTACTGAACAACAATTGAACTATAAACCACCCTCTACATATATTACACTCCAATTAATATTGATGTGCAAGAGCTGGATATTACCCCTTAAATCATATCTAATTAGAATACACTCAAGAGTATATAATCCTGAATTCCCCAATTAATACTAATAATGCTTATATTCTCATTTTCCAGTCATCAAAATCCGATACAGAATATTTCATTGAATCGAATTTCAGACCCAAAATATCCTAACATCACTTTTCTTAATTAAACCTGTTACGCTTTGCTAATTTTCGGGCTGCTATTACTACGTTTAGTAATACATGTTATTATTACTATTATTTTTGAGTTCATCATTATTGGAGTTGTGTTGAATATTTATTACATGGAGTGGAAAGAGAAGGAAATGTTATCTTTAAAATGGGGCAAGTTCCATTCGAATTATACCGTTGTCTCGTGACATGTAGCTATTTACAATTTGTCGAGTTAATTTCAATATGCATTTCTTCCTGGCTCACCAGCCATCCACCGGATCCCGTACCTGAATTCCACCTAGTTGCCCGCTTCCTGGATAGCTAACACTCTGGCGGCCAGACAATACAAGATACGAGGCCGAACACGTAGTGCCCACCTACAGACAGGGAAGGATATCACTGTGTTGCTGTGGATGGATTTCTGCCTCTGGTGTTGGAGAACTTGTCGATGAATGTTCTACCATGAACACAGATGAATACACCAGTTTACTAGAGGACTCTATGATCCCTAGTGTTCGAGCAATCTTTCCAGCAGAGGAAATGCCAACTATAATCTTCATGCAAGATAACAGTAGCGTGCATACATCACGAGACACGATAAATTGGTTCCAGGAACATCCTGAAATTGAACTTTTGAAATAGCCAGCCAAGTCACCGGATCTTAATCCCATCGAGAACATATGGGGAATAATCAGCCGGGATTGGGATCCAAGGCAATAACATTCTTTGGAAAATTTGAAACAAGACGTGCACGAAGTTTGGGACAGTATGCGTCGGCGTCCTCAACTATGTTCGAGGATGGTGTCTAACATGCCACAACGTCTGCAGGAAGTAATTGAAAATGAAGGATGGTTGACCCATTATTAAACACTTCCTCATGTTATTTTCTTTCCATTTAGGTGTTTATATTTTAATTATTTTGCTCTGAATTTCCTTTTTGGGCGCGTGCAATTGGAATTACAATTGTGTGATAAGTTGCCAACTTTAAAAATAGCAACAGTACTGAATTGGATTAATGTAGTTAAACTCGTATATTCTGAGTTTTTCACATGGATTCTGTCGCAACGGGATATGCATTTATGTTGACATACATTTGTTTTGTGTTATAATATATGTGACAATTGAATTATGTCAAAGGGATTGCCAGAAAATAGTTTTACGGACACAATATATATCATGTTTTCATCCAGGATTGGCTGATTTATTTAAGTTATTAATATCGCGGATAATGCCGTATATATGGAAGAGTTGCTTCACAAAAGAAAGTGATGTGATCAAGATATGTATTTTCAGTTAAAACTCCGACCTCTCTTAACAATTAGGATCCTTCATTTCAAGTTACCCAAATATCGGTAAGATTGTTCTTTTTCTCCTTAATAACAAAATAACCAAAATAAACAATGATCCAAGAATTGGATGGCAGTAGTAAATATAAACCCAGTCCGTCAGGTTCGTTCCCAAACAACATTAAATAATGGAACGTAACGTGGACCGAGTATTATTCCATGTCGAGAACACGAGACATTACGATCGACAATCTTCATCTCGTATTTCTCTTTGGCATCACTACTCAATTTACAGAAATGTATACCCGTGACTGGTATACAAGCCGCAGAATTGCAATGCTGGTTGGATTGTCTAGTCACAAGGCGCTTGATGGTCAGACATGGATGGCTTGCTTCAGTGCTTCTTCAATAAGGTCGTTACAAGCCAGAAGTGTCCGTGACGGTACCAAGTAATGACATTTTCAACTTCTTGCAAACTGCCGCTTATTTTCTCTCTTATTGAAATATCTGTCTTTAAATTCTCTTTGATAAAGCAACCTATTAGGGTGTGCCTAGGCACACTCGGCACACCCCGTAGCTACGCCTATGCTCGTAACACCAAACAAACGGAGACAAAGAGCAGGTTTTCAGTGGGTGGCTTACTAATTGTTGTTTTGATTGGTACTACACCAGTAGTAGATCTTCACCAAGTCACTGGAGATGGGGTTATTGGTAACACACACACATACACATTCAGTGCTGTCAATGATTACAGTGCAAACAATCTACTTAACTAGAATTGTAATACCTTGTATAATCTGAACCCAAAATTGTTGATTCTTTCACTAATAGATGAACCTAATTTGTGGTCACATTGTGTTCCATGGATGATGAGGAAGAGCACGACAAGAGCTAGAACAGAAATAAAGTAACACTTACTACTTGAATCAGGTATATTATGAATATCAGGGTATTCCCAATTAGCGTAGTGGACAACTCTATCGCCTTGTACTCAAGGGGTTGCAGGTTTGATGCATTGTTGAGCGGTAAGGGTCCCGCTTTAAATTCTAGACTGTTCGGGAAACAGCACTTCGGTTCAAAATGCAAATTTACAGCAGTCATTTATGTTTGTTCTTTAATATCAAACATCAGAGACATGTTGCATCATCACTGTTTAGAATCTTTATACAAGCTCAGTATAAAATTATACTTGTATTATTTTCTTTAATCAATTCAGTGTGACTAAAATGGAAGAAACAGAAAATCTCATTTTGGGACTTATGTACCTTTCCCTGAACATTATAGAATTGTAGATTGTATCTGAGAATAATAAAGTTAAGAAAATGATGCATTTTCATCAGGTTCGAGTAAGATCTTACAAGAAACATTGTCTAAATTTAGAATATATTCACAGAATTAATGGTTATCATAGAATAGAACACATGCTTACCTATATGTATTCCCCGAAACCAGCCGCACCTGTCATTCTTTGCCCACATGGTTTGCATTTCTCTTCCGGAAACTGCAGATTGTTGCATGCTGAAACAATGCATTTATAGAAATGGTAGAGTGTTATCAAGAACAGAAAGTATCATTCAATGTTGAAGTTTTATGAAAAGATAAAACTGAAAAATTTAGTGCGGAAAATGAAATTATACCTTTCAAGGGCCTTTTCATACTACTTCCGAATTGAATGATACTTTCAATTTCTTGGTAACACCCCTTCATGCTCCCACATTTTAGAAGCTTCATTGTAAGTAATAGTTCATAATTTCCTTTTGTCAAGAATTTCTATCAATCGTAAGAACAAATCAAAAGAACATGACTAATTAAGATTCTAGTTAAAAATTTAGGTTAGTTTTTCCAATTTCTGGAGATTATAACTGCATTTACTACTCCGTAAAAATCGTTTCAGACTTGATTGTAAAATGTTTGTAGTTGTCTCACTTGATTACTATCGGCAAGTATCATAGATGCATGATGTAATTTAGGCTGTAAATTGTTTAATGGACAGTTAACTTTCGTCCAACAAAGAACAAACCATGAATCCATGGTTTATGAAAAGAAATCAATTGAAGCTAGTTAGCCAATGTAGACTTTTTACTGAATTTTGACTGCATTTTTATGGTTATTATTTCCACTTTAGCACAACAGTAGGTATACTTTTAAGTTTTGTGAGGATACTTTGAAAGCAGTTAAGTATTGTATTTCTTGTATTTGAAGATCATATGACTTTTTATGATAGTTTGTTTAAATTAAATCTTATCACAATAGTCACCGTTTCTTCACTCACTGTCAGTGGTCGTATTGAAGGGGGAAAGACAAATAGGAAAAGAATTCCCACTTCTATATTTTCTATAATTTCTGTTACAATTAATGAATAATTCAAAATGATCATTTGTATTTTTTAAATTCAAGTTAATTTTACACTAATAAGTTAGTCCAAATTGTCTGTTTTTATATTATATTTTATCTTAAACTAACAATTTGCAAAGCAATTTTTTAAAAATTTTCTTAGTTTATTTATGAATTCTATTCTTGAAAATTGCTGTCCTGTTAAATTTATATTGCTGTTTGCTTGCAGTATACACAATTAAAAAATTCTACATTTGTCTTCCTCCAAAGTGAATTCTGATAGAAATCTGACTGAGATGAACACAGGGGGCACTGAATCTGTATCAATGGTTGTGTGTATGATTCAGTGTTTCAATTCTGTGTAAGTATTGAAACTAAAACCAACGTGTTTTTATGTTCGTATATAATAATAATAATAATAATAATAATAATAATAATAATAATGCTCCTTAATTAAAGTACTTTTTTTTATTATTCACTCCAAGTCTCGACAAATGGAAATTAATCAGAACTAAAATTAAAAAAAGGGATTTTTACTCTCTCTTTCCAGGAAAAAAAAATCTGCCTACGCATTTGACATTTACTACATGTCAAGTAAAATTCTCAGGATCAGAAATTCTCCCCTTCTGCATTTTCAATTTTTTTCACTAACATCATTTGCCTGCCATTCACAGTCACTATAAACCTATTTATACCCTGTCCCAGCTAACTGTGGAGCAAGGCAACGCATAGCGGCAGAGAAGCGAAGGAAATCGAGTGGCCAGAGCGAAGCTGTACACGCTGCTGGGAAGGCTGGTAACTGCAGTCGCTTTCCCCCTTCCACGCAGTCCCGTTTCTCTCACATGTTGATTGGTGGAGCCGTCTCGCGTCACTACTTGCGCAGAGACTTGTTTTCGATTGCCTGCTCCACAGTTAGTTAGTTGGGACAGAGTATAGTAATGAAAGTTAGCGTATTTGGAACACTCATACTTATTTCTTTTGTTCAAAAGAGTGTTTATAAGTATCTAGCAATGACTGAAAAACATGTTATCGTGGTGAATGTAACAACGTTTACCAGCTCAATCCAACTTACACAAGGCTTTGGTGGGTTGCGTATAGAGTTTGTGTCAATTTCAGGGTTACTACTTGCTCTATAGAAACTTGGTTAAAATACAAAAGGGATAAAAAAGTATAATGTATTTAACAATATAAATAATTCTGTATTATATTGCAAATGACAAAATACTTTGTGAGATTGATTTGATTGATTGATTTGTTTTTTATTCGAACCCGGGAAGCCTAATACTTTGTGAGAGAAACAGATTTCGCTCACTTAAACAAAATAGATCCCTTGCTATTTCATCGGTGATACGTCTATAAAGAAGAAAGAAGAGAGGAGAGAAGATAGCTTTACAGGGAACAGAAGAGTGGATCGAAGATAAACATCAAATCAATCAAAAATTGATGCATTGATCGAATTACCAACATGAAAAAATAACATTTTTTAATAGCAAGACGACGAACACAATGGTATGTGACTATAGCTTACGAAGTGTTTCTACCGTCATAGGGGCTTGGACTTATGACCATTATGGTGACAATCCGTTTTTATTTCCTCAACTGTTCATTTTACAGTCAATTACATTGTTACATAATTGTTTCATATAAACTGACAAAAATTAGCAGCCAGTTTTAGTTCTTACATTTTCAATGAATTTTTTGTATATATTATACAGGGTGTATCTGAAGTCACCTATCACCATCACCCCTTGTAAAATCCGCAGTAATGGATTTTCATGGAATTTGATATGGGCCTTGGGGGGACGCCTTTTGGAGTATGTCACGTGGACGTCCGCCATCTTGAATTCAACTTTTTTATTTAAAATGATAGGTGGGTCATGTGATACATGACCATAGGCTAGAATTTCCTAAGGATTGAAAATCTGAAATCAGATTTCATGTAACTTCATTTGGTGAAAACTTATTGGCAACTGAAAGTGATGTTTACTCGTTTGTTGCAGGTGCTGAACCACTACGTTATCAACTGAGGAACGCATCCAGATCGTCAAACTGTGGGGTGGGAGAAGCGCCCGTGCAGTGTCTGCCGATTTCAACCTGCGTCATCCAGAACGTCACCCTGTGTCACATGTTGCAGTGGCACAGTTATTAATCAAATTCGAGGAGACGGGCACGGTCTTGGACAGACCGCGTAGTGGACGACCGCGGACAGTCACGGATGAAGCAACAGCTACAGCAGTGCTGGCCTCCTTCTCGACGTCACCGCAGCGAAGCACACGTCGATAGCAAAGCAATATATTATGAGTCACAGTTCAGTGTACAGGGTGCTACAGAGGCACAAATGGCATCCGTATAAGGTGCAAATGCAGCAACACCTCTCCGAGGACGATCCAGATCTATGCGTGCAGTTTTGCGAGTGGGCTATCGCGCAATTACGGTTAAATCCAAACGTCGCTATGCAGATACTCCATTCCGATGAAGCGAACTTCTAGGTAAATGGGGAGGTGACTAGGCAAAACATGCGCCATTGGTCGCCTGACAACCCCGCATGGTTAGATCCCTCCAAAATGACAGGTGCAGGCAAAATTATGGTGTGGGCAGGTATATGGGGAACACGGATAATCGGTCCTTTTTTCATTGAAGGAAATTTAAATGCGGAACAATACCTGGGGATGCTACAGGAAAAGATACTGCCAGCTCTGATGTCGGAAGATGGTACATTTCTCCCAGGTTTTTTCAACAAGATGGTGCGCCTCCACATTATGACATCCAGGTGCGTCAGTACCTGGATGAACAATTTCCTGGGGCATGGATTGGTCGACGTAGGTCCGTTGAATGGCCTGCCCGATCACCATACCTAACTCCAATAGACTTCTGCCTTTGGGGACACGTTAAGGCTATGGTGTATGGTGTGAAAATTCGTCATCTTCGTCATCTGAAACAACGTATCATGGCTGCCTTTAAGCAACTTTCACCAGATACCTTGCTCGATGTCCACAGACATTGGGAGAAGCGTCTGCACTCGTGCATTGCCCATCACAGACAACACGTGGAGCACATTCTGTAACAGGTAAACATCTGCCAATAACTTTTCACCAAACGAAGTTACATGAAATCTGATATCAGATTTGACATCCTGAGGAAATTCTAGCCTATGGTCATGTATCACATGACCCACCTATAACTTTAAATAAAAGAGTTGAATACAAGATGGCGGAACCAAGATGGCGGCCGTCCGCGTGACATACTCCACAAGGTGTCCCCCTAGGCCTATTATGTATCGCCCAAGGGGTGGTAAGGTACTTCTGATACACCCTGTAGTTTGCATAAGTTATTTTTCTGTCACTCAGAATGTATTATTCGTATTCACTTTGTAACTAAAGGTATTTTCTGCTGTAACGGCGGCCGATCCTAATGCTGGCAAGGGAAGTGGGGAGCAGGGAAGCGACCAATCCAGCACTATAAGAGACACAGCAGCCAGTATAACGTGGTTCACGTAGTACCTTTTCCCGCCGCGCCGTAACTCTCGGCGCCAGTGTTGTTGTCTGGTTGGTCTGCGGCGTAATCCCCGCTCCCCACTTCCCTTGCCTGAACTAGGACCGGCCGCCGTAAGAGTGCAAAAGACCTATAATAACAAATGTTGTCTGCTGTGCAAAGTTTCGAGATGTATTTCAGGTACACCCAACGGCAAGAGAAACAGTTGGCGAATTGTCCACTACCATTTCCATTCGGTCTATATTACACAATGTGATGATAATGAATTGAAATAATGACGGCAATAAGGAGAGGGCGATAAATGTCTGCTTCGAACCAGTAGTTTTATTCCTTGGAACAACACAGGATGTAGAGTGAAAGAGTAATGAAAATCGCGGTGGACAATATTCCTACCATTATCTTTGCCGTCGACTGCACGTGCTGATAATCCAGTGAATTGCTCTGTGTTCTGTAGCAGGGTAGTAGGAAAATACAACACGTTTGGTGACTGGAGTAACTGATAGTCGATAGATAAAAACAGTCAATATCTGCAGTGTCGGTCAAACATGTTGTGCCTTGCCACAGTTCATTATACGATGTTCTATTGCATCGCCCCTTGAACACGTTTCACAGACAGGTGCGAGACCGAGTCCGTGTCGTTTTGCTTTGCAGTCTATTATCTCATGAACAGATTGGTTGACTGTTGGAGAGATGTTTTGCACAGAAGATTGCGAAAACTTTCCACCAGTTCCATTGGTGGTATTTCTGAACTATTTGCGGCTCATGAAACTTTCGTTTGCTGTATTTACTGTATAATTTACGTACTGTTAACTGGAAAAAATCGGTCTGATGTATGAGTCCATATATGTATTCGGTGCGACTTCCGTATGCATTTTTTGAGGTGAGGATACTTTTAGTTGCTTCGCATCTGCTCTGTATTTGTAAAAATTGAAGTCTCTGTTGTTTGGATCGGGGAGAAACAGTGCTATAGTTTTTTTTATCCCTTTATCGACGAGTCCTACCCCCCCCCAACACACACCTTGCAGGAGATGTAGGCTGAGTGTCTTTTGGCTCACTCTAGAAAGTTCTCCTGTCCATAAGAAACGATTTAAACTTTACGTTATTCGTGCTATGATGTGTGTATCACATAGCAAAAATTGGATAAGATATATGCCTTTTCGATTTTAACTCTCGTCCAGAGGTTCAAAGGTTTTTGTATAAATATAGGTATGGCATAGTTTATATATTTTGGTAAACTTTATCATATCTAAGTTGTATCATTATATATACCTAGGCAGAAAGTTTTTGTGGTATTTACTACAGAATCAGATTCGATTTCGTTCTTCTAAAACTTTTACTGCTGTCTTGTTCTGGCGTTGTACTGTAACATCGTCGATGTATGTATCGACCGTCAAATCTGCTCCTGGGTTGTGTATATAATGCTGTAGAAAAGAGGCCAATGCCATTAAGAAAAGTAGTAAGATTGAGAAACTGTCTCGAGGAAGCTTTCTTCTTACCGCACGTTTGGGAGACATGAAACCATGGATTTTGAATTTTAAATCGATACTTGTTACTAAAGTTTCAACATTTTCGTACATTTCCTTGGAAGCCCATACATTTTATCAGTTCTAGTATGCAATCGTGCCTCACTCTGTCGAACGCCTGGGAATAGTCCACTGAAACGTGGCTTTTGTGTAGTTCCTCGTCCTGGGTTGCTATTATTTTGTCTCGTAGTGAATTCAATAAAGTTATGTATCTTGTTGGTTCCTACTATGCCGTATTGATAGGGTGTAACCACTAGCTTACTCAGGAGCAGTTTTAATCTATTTAATCTGATTCTTGCCATTTGGCGTCTCTTTTCTGCCACTTTTGGATAATCGCGACGATGAGTGATAATATAATGAAATTGATGAAGGGACGCACACAAAGAACACACATGCCCCGGCCGGAATTGGAATCCGGTACCCCTGTCGTCGTACCCGCTGTGTTAACCACTCCACCACGGAGGTCGGATTTAATCTAATTGAGACATATCTGGTCAGTATATTATAATCTATATTAAATAACGTTATCGGTCGGTAATCTTACATGCGTCTGGAATGCTGACTCTTTGAAATTCAAATAACTATGTTTGTCGTACTGTAACATTCTTTCCCCACTTTTCCCCCCACTTGTGGGCCTCAGTCGCGCAAATGCCACTAATGGATTACCTTTGGAATTACTATGAACACGATATATGACTTATACGTAGATATCCGTAGAAATCTCAGGAGCCTTGGAGACTCGAAACTTCACACATCCTGTAGCCGAAACCCAAAGCAAGCCGCCTTAGGCCACACGGCCACGGTGCGGGATAATAATAATAATAATAATAACAACAACAACAACAAAAACAAATAATGAGCATGCTATTGTTCGTAATATTTGATTGCTATTAATGATAATATATTGCTATTATTGTTGCATGAAACAGTTCATAGATGGCGTAGAAATAAAAATATAACGAGATACATTCATTATCTAGCCTATTTCTAGCTAAGACTACAAGAAATTGTGCAGAAAGTTAAAATAAATAGAACATGCACAACTGATAAGAAATAAGGCTGAATTTCTCGCTGATGAAATATGAAAACCCTGATTATTGTTATTACTATTTTCAACATTGTTATTATTATTATTATTATTAATTTTGTAGCCAATGATCATGGTAGGAAAATTATCCATTAGTAATTTTTAACTATTTTTAACTACATCCTGTGTTGTAGATGTACTTTGCTTGTTGACGTTATTATTTCAATTCATAATCATCATACTGTGGAAAACAGAGTGAATTAAGATAGTGATGGACCGTTCGCGTACTATTTTTTTCCCCCTTGAGTGTACATACACACTGTGAATGTAAAACTAATTCACACCAATCGAATCGTAGTTTTGTCAAAGTTCGGCTAAATAAACTTCACACTATACAACAAACGGCATACAAGTACGTATTTTGTTTATTTAATTGGAGTTCTTGACAAGTCTTACAGAGCTGGTTCCGGACTCCCTTACACCCCATAAATTCATCCCTGTCTTGTAGCAATTTCATCTAATTATGATGGTTGGCTGGGAGCAATAAATTAGCATGGACGTCTTATTTTAAAAGTACTTATACAGCTTGCCACACTTGATGTCCGTGGGCTATTGCGGGAGGCAGAGTAGAGACGTTGCCAGAATTCCTGGTTGCAATGCCTTGGCTAGAAGCAACTTCACAAGGGACGCATATTGGCTGTTGCAATCACGTCACTCTCCACTGTGTACTGCGCATACGAGTTCTTATCCATCATATGTGGCAAGATGTATACATATTTAAACTAACGTTCCAGAATATGGAAAATGGCTTTGAAATTGAACGATAAATATGGCTTTTGCCCTTTGAACTTCATGAAAATGAATTCTCGAAAGAATATTATAATATTACTATTATATATACTAACACAATTTAACAAAATTATTTTATGTAATTTGACGACAGGAATGTTAGAGCAATATTTTATCCCTCCAGCACATTAAAACTCCACTAATTTCGTCACATGTTTACAATGTCTGTTCTGATTGGCCACTCTCAGCATTTTCTAAATAAATGAGTACGAGACTAGCTGGTAAACAAAACGAGTTGATGAGTAAATAATAAGGACAATTTCCAGTTGAGCGCCAAGGACGGTTTTGTTTTAATTAGGAAACTGATTAACGTTGACAATTGGTTGTAGTATAATACCGATATTACAAAATAAAACCAGTATTTTTGAACTCTTTATTCTCAATGTCTTCACATGACCTGAAAAGTTGATCAGTTCTGATGATGAATCTCAGTAGGTCTCTTTAATGTTCCTATGAAGAGAATAGTTCCGGTTGTCTCATCTCTAATAGTAAATAGAAAAGGATGGTCTACTCTCATCTCTGTCTCTGGAACGTTTAAGTCTTCATTGGATTCAACCTCTGCACAGGAAAAAAGCAAAAATCATAAGTACTAGCATTCTTAAATTAATGTATCTCTAAAACTGGTGTCAGAATTCTAGAATGTGTTGAAAACAAAACTAGATGCCAGTGAAAGCAACATAAATACTAATTACGTGTACTAGTACATGATATGGATTAATGGGCTTAGTAACAATGAATTAAATATCTATTACACGTATTGCATTGTACTTTAGATTAATTATGGCGAAATTACATTTTATGTTGTAATTCATAGCAGTCATATTTCCATTCTTACAAAGAATTATTTTAATTTAGTATAAAAATAAATAATAACCCATGGCTCGACAGCCCTCGCAGGGCTTTGGCCCATCTCCCGACTGCCAGTCTCCCTCCCACAATCCTACCTAGAGGTGTGGAGATCTTCAACCGGTAATGGGGTGACGTGTGGTCAGCATATCGAACACTTAGCCGTTATAGGATAATTCGGAGACCGGGTTACGCTACTCACCCGTACACCCCAATTTCCTCACGATGATGGGTTGCCGCCGGTCCTATACACAGGTCGAGAACCCAGAGACTGACCCAGGCAGCGGCCACGGAGGAGGACTTAATTTGGTATATAATATGAATATTCTTTTTGAGGAGAAGGAAGAAATATATCATGCATGCAATACAATTTTTTTTCTCATGATTCTAATGTAAGCTTTTCTTGTTAAATACTTATTCCTTTTTTCCCTCAATTATTGTTCAACGCAAAGCATTTTTTTAATTGTAATTTCCTCGTTATTCCCCGGCAGCAAAAGTTCACTTATTATGACGAGTTTGGTACACAATTGGCTCAAGTATAATTTTTATTACACGTATGTGTTTATTTCATTCATTAACTTCCGTACTATGAAAAATACTTTATTCAATTAACTTGCTAATTACTCTTGAGGATACGTGCGTTTATTTTTATAATAACCTTGTTTTTGATAGACGCACGCAGGCACGTATGTAGAACTGAGTTTCGGGAGGGGTCCAACAACTAAAACAATAATAACAATAATTTCAAAAATTAATATGTTACACACACACACACACACACACACACACACACAGATATATATATATATATATATATATATATATATATATCTTAGTATTAAAATAGGGCAATTAATACTACTACTAATTATATTACTGTTACCTGAACAGGTAAAAAGATGATATAGGACAGCGAGTGTTCATTATGTATACACCAAGATATGTATAAAAATTGTTACTTTACGAGAGAAATTAATATAAATAAATTAAATGGATTATTTATTACATACCAAAAAGACTGTTAGGTCCAGCTGATGAAAAGTAAATTCCCTGATCGTTATTGAATGAATAATATTATTGGTAGTGGTACGCATACATTTGCGAAGTCGCTGTCAACGCAGAGCTGTATAATCACAATCCAATCCCTGCCTTTATGTATGATCTGCGTACATATATGAACTTAATATTACACGACATTAAACAAGTATTATGCTCACTCCATTTTGGATTTAGTAACTCTAAATCTCTAAATTCGTCCTTCTCCAAACAGAATTGTGTGACAAAATACGTTCCTGAAGTTGAAGAAACTCTAATTTGCAGATTAACATTTCTGCTTCTGAAATAAAAACCTCTAAAGGAATAACCAATGCATTTTTCATCATTACGTTACATGACGATTTAGCTTTCGATTGCCTTTGGTTTGAAATTTCTAGGTGTAATGGTGTCGATTTTATTCCCATATGGAAGACAATGAGATTTTTGGTGGATGTTAGTATGCCATTCAGTGAAGTCTAAAGTAACTATCCATCAATTTTCAGGTTTCGACTATATCTTGCAAAGTTAGAGCTACCGTCTACTGAGCTACCTGAATAAGACAAGTTGAATAATTACCATGGGTTCCAGTTTCATCTTCCGAAATCTCCACAGTCGATTCATGCTGTACCAGATCTAGATGATCAACATCAGGACAGATGTCACTGAAAGCTCCCGGATCAAACATGGAAGATAACCCCATCTGAAACAAGCTACGTGAGTTAGGATTCAAGTGTCAAATTACAGATGAAATCGGGTATCTTTTTGTGCTAATTATAAAACATGCATACGCCAGAAATCATTATAAAATAAATTTACTGTAGTAACATATATTTAACACGTAAATCAATATACAGGGTGGTCCAGAAGTATGGAGAAACCCGAATAAAAGTTGAATGACATACTGTTCCTCAAAGCTAGCACTGCATGTTTGTAATAGGGGTGGGGGAAATGTTATAGGGCACATGACGATCAAATCAGGCTAGAATTTCACGAGCAATGCAGTGGTGGAAGTTAGTCTAGGGAGAGAGGTTCGAATACCATTACACATGATGTTGATCACGGATACTCCGCATGGGTTGAATTTTGTGGTGACCTGTTGTTTCCAACAATTACAGTCTTATGCTTCCACTGAAATGAAAAGTCCTTCACAGTGACGAGGTTAATTTTTATGTTCATAGGAAGTTAATAAACAGAATGTTCCATGCTTTTTATCTGATAGCCCACTTTAGACAGAAACATCCTCGCCACGTTCCCATAGCATTGTGGCGCTCCTTCCTGTTGAAAAATCTCCAAGTACCTTCTTCCGTAAGCTAGGTTGAAAATAAACCTGTTAATTTAATAAATCCAGGTAGCCCTCAGCATTTTAGGTTCAGTCGATGAAAAATGGACTAACCAATCGCGTTCCTCAAACCATACAACACCGTTGACTTACCACTACTAACCATTCGGCTGTCATCTCTGCAAAATTGGTTTTCAGATAAAAAGCATAAAATATTCTGTTTATTAACAAAATTGGTACAATAATTCATTCATAACGTATTACTGGTTGAAGATACGTCGAAATAACCTTCACCACTGCATGTCTCGTGAAATTCTAGCTTGATTTGATATATCAACCCATTCCCATTTAAAATTTTGAGGTTGAATTCAAGATGGCGGGGTTCAAAATGGTGGCCGTCATCGTCATATGCCCTATAACATTTCCCCCCACTCCAGTTACAAACCTTTAGTGTTTGTTTTGCGGAACAGTATGTCATTCAACTTTCATTCGGTTGTCTCCAAACTTTTGAACCACTCTGCAATCTAATGATGTGTCTAGTAACATTTTTCTTCTCTTTCAATAATCGAGAACAACCTTGTCATATATTTAGTAATGTTATTACTGCATAAAATAACCGCTTCTAAATATTTTGTTACTAGACTGTATAGTAATATTACAGCGCCTTGAACACGATGTGTGGAAAACGACCCAAAAAACTGGTTCCCGAGACGGATGACAACATAGATGGCAGTGAGATCAGTATCGTTGCTAATTTTCTTACGAAAGTAATGCGGCTTAGTTAGTTTTTGAAATATATTGTGTAGATTTGTTTGTACGGTACGTGAATTGATGGAAACAGTTACAGTTGCGGAGTGTTGCAGTCACGGAATGACATTAATTTGGAAAGAAATGGAAAAGAAAAAGTGTTGAGAACTCCCCCTGTAGCGCGTCGCTTCGGTCTGAGTACCCTTCCTTTACGAAGCTTTCCGACGGAAGTAACAAGTAGCATGCGAATACGACATATGAGCATGTGCTGAACGTGACGTTTGCTGTTTGCACCCTCATGCGAAATGAATGCTATTTTACAGTCTGGAAGTGTCTGTGTCATTAGTCACATCAGTGTGCATATCCCGTGTCGCTTGTCCCATTGGTCTGAAAGTTTCCTTACACTCATGTCGATGGCACTAAGGAAGTTTTGTGGGTCTCTCCTTGTCGTTTCATGCAATCATCATTATTATCATCGCCGCGATTAGTTTCAAGCGCAAAAAAGAAACAGTAAATATAAAAAAAATCAAATGCTTCAGTGTGTATATCTTTAAAAGAAATGATGATGATAGACAATGAACTGAATTTAAACACAAGAATTTAGTTACCAAGAGCATTTCATGAGTATATTTTCTCCCATATTATTAATGAAAGTAACGATAACAGAACGTGGTCGACTGTCTACAATTTCCGTTAATATATTCGCAACCACTGTACCATTCATAGAAATGCTTCATGTAAAAGAACCTCACTTTGCAGCGAAAACTCCATTTACTTCCATTATAAGCAGACGAATACCATGCAGCGAAACGGACACCAGCGCCTCTAGCGGTATCATATCTGAGTGGAACCCGCCAGAGCGCCCAGAACATTGCCGTTTTCCACACTAGCTACGTGTTCAACGCGCTGTAGTAATATTTAAGCACACTCCAGACATATTTTGGTTTTGGATATTTTAGAAGAATTTCGATGATGAAATAATAATAATAAGTTCCTATCATGATGATATGATCCATATTTTTACCTGACGTCACATCTTTAAAATATGTCACGAATATATTTATTTTGAGCAAAGAAAGCGTAATTTCCGTGTTATTATATGTAATATTGCACCTTGTTTGTAATGTATATCTTTTGTTTAATATTTATTGTATTTTATGCCCTATTATGAGTAGTTCAATGTATCTTTAGATTTGCGAGAGTGCACTATGTGAATATGTATTTCTAAACTTGTATAGATGTCAGTTTTGTTGATATCATCCTTTTGTAGATAGTGAGTGATTCATCTGTACTTGAATCTGTGTTCTCGAAAATAGTATAAAAGCGAGGATATTGCATAAGAAATAGCACACATTCGCCACGGATCGTCAAAGATTTTAGGCTAAAAAAGGGCTCCTCGGTGTTGTGTATACATCTTGGTATGGTAGCTCAGGGCGCAAGCTAAGCTATGTGATCAGTGGCGTACGCAAGGGGGGTTACGGGGTTTAAACCCCCCCTTGAGCTTGTGAAATATTATGAAAAATGCTGTGGAAAAAAATTAAATGGGCAATTTTTCACAGTCAAAGATCTGGGACAATAATATTACTATTACTATTACTACTACTACTACTACTACTACTACTACTACTACTAATAATAATAATAATAATAATAATTTGAATTATTATTTCCATGCAGCATGGAGAAAAGCACAGCATTCCAAACACACGCGTCTTTCAGAGTGATGCCTTGAAAATAAACACGAGTTTATGAGGTTAGGTTAGGGTAACTATGATTTAAATGAAAAAAAGTTGTTTTGTATCTCAGTTGCAACAATGTTCAATACACTGCCGTACGGAGGATTTTTTTTTTTTTGGAGGGACTGGAATAGTAAATGTGGATATCACATGGCTTCGTTTTGGAGGGCAGGATGCATAATAAAATATTTCGTATTTTTGGAGCTTTTCAGTCTGTTAAAATTGTATTCTTAGACAAAAATGGTAATCGGGATTCACTTTAAAAGAGGTTTCGCATTTACACATTTTGATTTTTTAAAGTTCTTAACGGATTTTTATTTGAAAATTCTGAGTTTCTCAAAATTTTGGTAAAAAAGGTAAAGTGTTCCCCTGTGCATAGCACCACACCATGAAGGCGTGTAGGGGGTGTGGGGGTAACGCCTCACACTTTCTTGATCCGGTCGTGAGTGGGGGTGATGTGATCAGCATCACGCCCCTGACCGCCTTTACCCCCCAGGGTTTCCCCCAGGTACCCATGTTATTCGACGCTGGGTAGGCGCCGGGGCCGCTTCCACCGTTAGAAAAGTTCCCGGATTTGAACCGGCCGGGGATCGAACCCGGGACCTTGAGCATGGTAGTCAGACGCGTTACCGACTTTTTTTTTTTTTTTTTTTTATTTCACAAACAATTACAGAGTTACATCTATTTTTTGTTTACAGTCAACAATCTTGCATAAATATCTATTTTTTGCTTACATTTTTACCTAACTTTCCATGTTTTACATTCCTATAAATAATACACTTCTTAAATAGTTTGCATATAAATATGTACGGGCATCGGCCTCAATTTGTAAGTAAACTGATTGAAAGTATTCGCACAATGTTTGTTTACACATGATGCCTTTTGGTGTACAGGCATAATAGATGTAGTGTGCTAATAGCCACTGTATTGCTTGTAATTTTCTTAACGGGAAAAGCATAAAATCTGGGAAGAGGAGATGTTCCACTGTAAAATATGCAGGAGGTTTCCTACATATACTGCCGAGACAGCGGCAGAGGAATTTCCAATTGTCTGTCATTTTAGTACAAGTTGTTAATCTATGTCTGAGGGTATCTACTTGATCACAACTTATGCAATTAGGTTCTGCCTCTAGATTAATCCGATATGCTCTTTCTTTAGTTAATATTGTATCATGAATCACCAAGTACCATATCGAGCGCACGGAGGCTGGAATATGTTTTGCTGTTAAGTTGCGCCATACATTCGACCAGTTAATACTAGGTTGCTGGTTCACTATTCTGGGTTTGACCTTGAGCCTGTCGCACTGTTGACGATACAATAATTGCACTGTAATTGCTTCAGTCTGTATTTGTGGACTAGTTATCAAAAGATACACAAATTCTAATACCGTTGATCGGAAATAACTTGTATCACTGTCAAATTTTGGCAGTAATACCGGTGCTGTAAGTTCGATGTCTCTTAAATAGGCATGGAGTATATATCCGGTCAAGTTCGGCGTATCTTTTAGCGCTAGTTGAATATTTCTATGATTGAGGAGAGCCTGTGCTTGTATTTCAATATTCATTAGATTTAGTCCACCTGTTCTTAATGGTAAACACAAAGTGGTATAGGCCACTCTAAGTACATGGGACTGCCATATGAACTGTGTGACCAGCCGTCGTATTTCTGCTGCACTTGCTGGTGGTAGTGGTAATACTTGAGCCACATACCACACTTTTGAAAGAAGAAACACGTTGCTATAAGTCACTCTAGAGATTATGGATATATTCCTTCGCTTATCACCAAACACTGCATGTCGTAATCTTGATATCACCCCACTATATGTTCTACTTTTCATTTCTTGTATCGTTGAACAAAACACTACCCCCAAGATTGTCACTTCATTCGCAATATCATAAGGTGAATCTTGATAGCAGTTTATTGGGTTTTTCCTAGCTGCAAAATTTTGGATTTTTTATCGTTTACTTTTAACCCTGTTAATTCTTGCGTTGTTTTTAAGATAGCCTGTAACTTCTGCAAGTCGTTGTCATCATTTATCAGAACAGTTACGTCATCTGCATACGCGAATGTTCTAAACGATTTTCTGTAGACTTCCACTCCCCGCACCTGTTCTTGCATCCACCGTACAATGGGTGTAATTGCTAAGCCAAATGCAAAGAGTGATAATGGACACCCTTGTCTTAATGATCGCTTCAGTGGGAAAGACGTTGACAGTGTCCCGTTAACATTAAGGCGTACTCTTGCATTTGTGTAAAGCAACTGAATAGCTGATACAGTTTTTTCTCCTAATCCTACTTTTCTTAACAACGTAACCGACTGAGCCACCGCGGCCACTAGGAGCTGGAACACCATCGGCCACCCCTCTACGTACGCCAGTGTTCAATGAATATGTATTTTTTTTGTGTGTGTGTGAACAATGAGAATTAACTGAAGAAAGTTCTTGGTTCGTTGTAAGTGGCTAATGTACAGACAAAGTCTAGGCGGACAAGAATACAGTCACCAGTCCGCCTTCCCATTGTTTACCGCAGCACGTTTGAATATGTCTCTAAAATGTCTCACCTTGTTGACTAGACAATTAAGTAGTGGTATTGATACTACGGACAGCGCCGGAAAGTATGAACCCCCTCTCATGCAGATTTGCTATACTTAAAACAAGCTCAACATGAGCATATGAGCTTTTTGTTCTAGTGTGGAACCCCTCTAATCCAAGATTTTTGTAAAAATGCTCTTCGGAAAGTATGACCCCCTCAGATTGATGAGGCTACACTTATAAAAGGCACTTCTGAGAGATTGTTGTCCATAATTTTGTTAAAAATATGCCCCTCTTGGGCCACACTTAAAACTAGGCCACCCACACACACACACACACACACACATATTTATTTCTGGTTTAAGTTCAATTGGATACCAGCTTCAATTTGTTTATCTAATATTAAAATAATGTATTGTGCAGAGCTCTTCTAGAATTGCTCCGTGACAACAGGACCATCTATGTGCAAATGTCTGAACTCGGTGAACACTTGGGAACAAGTCAATTTTTTTCATTATGTCAATATTTTTAACTCTTTTTGCCAGTAATAGGGAAATGGTAGCAAGCATTAGACAAAGTACTTTGGAGCTGAATATTCCTTTCTTAAGACGTCGTATATTACTAAAATATCTTTAATTCACATATTTCTCATACCGCTGTATCTTGTTCTATTAGGTTTTTTCAATAAAATTGCCTCTTCAAGAAAATTGCTCAACAGCAAAAGAGGTACCAATAGGACAAGCATACAATGATATGGGGATATGTGAATTGTTGGTTTCTTCGATTCAGATAAATGGATTGAATTGGAACTGGGATATTTTGCATTTGTTACATTCAGTTTCTTTGTTGTAATCTGTTCATATATAAAATCAAGCACCGAGAGGGTATAAGATCAATACTTGAACAATATGTGCGCATGACGGCCCCAAAGCGGTGGGATCGATACTTTCCGCACGGTGCACAGTTCTATTGCACGGTGCACAGTCCTATTTGCCTGCATTGAGTCTTATTAGAGCTCCGGCAGTTTTATTCTGATCGATTAGTTCCAGACAATTCCGCTTCCCCGGCGCTGAGGCATGGCGCTGCGGTATGGATTGCATGTACGCTCAGCAGAAAAACGGGATACACTCAGAAGAAAGTACTTCGGCAAAAATGTTAGAGAATAGCTCATGTTTCTGAATACACCTCCACCCTACCCCTATACACACCTACCCACATCCATACATATTTACTTCCCGGTCCACTTCTATTGCATTAATTGATTAAATAGTTATGACATAATGTGATGATGTGTTATATTCTGATTGGTTTAAATAAGCAGTGTTTCTATTGGCTCTGTAAATCTATAAAAGCCAGGGCACAGTGCAGATTCTTCACCATTGCTGGATCGGCAGTGGAACCCACAAGTGGGGGGGCAGAACCTGAACAGGCTCCACCAAAGTATAGGAGACTTGAAGCATATAATTTGGCGGAATAACCCAAGTAAGGTCATAGAGACTGATCCAATAAAAGCCAATTTTTAGCAGAGGGGCCAAAGTGGTTCCTAAATACAAAACTCAAGAACTAATTGACATAGAGCTATGCAGTTTTTTTGTCTGCACTGAACCCAACTGATCCAGTATAGAGTTTTGATTTGAACCCCAAGAAATTGTATATAAATACCAAAGCCAAAAATATTAATACACATACACACACACACACATACAAAGCACCGTGCTGAACCCAACTGATCCAGCATAAAGTTTTGATTTGAATCCCAAGAAATTGTATATAAATACCAAAGCCAAAAATATTAAGTGTATACACACATATATACATACACACACACAAAGTACAGTGCTGAACCCCAACTGATATTTTTTATTCAGTATAAAGTTTTGAATTGAATCCCAAGAAATTGTATATAATAAACAACAGCAAAAATGCCGAATCAAAAATATTGCAATCAATGCAATAAAAATATATCCAGCCCCAATTGGGCCAAGCACCAAAAGATTTGTAACCCAGACAAATACAGAACTCCCACAATAATTTGCCCCAAATGCCATAGAAAATACAGCATGCAATACTTCACATATACACATAAAGATACTTGCTCTGCATTGCCCTCTCAACCATCTACATCTGGTCTGAAAAGAAGGCATGAAGCACCTCTTAATGCCAGAGCAGCAAAGCAGCCACGCTATGAACCCATCCGTAGCAGTTTTAACGGCCAATTAAGGGATCACCGGTTTGTATCAGAGCCAAGATGCGGCATTGAGAATTTCTTGAACAGTATAAATTCTGATCTGCAGGCAATTCTAAATGCACAAAATGGCTCTTATAAGCTGTCCCTCAAATTGTTTGTACAATATAAGAAGCCAAATGACACAAAATTTACACAGCCCCACATAACAGAAACTGTACCGGTATATTCAAATGCAAATTCAGACACAATAATAAGCAGGTTGATAGAACAATTGAATATTAAACACTCTGAATTTGCTGCAAAAGAGTCAGGATGGAGCCTATGCGGCTCATCACACAAGTTATATGTTCATATTTCTGAATTCAGCCCATTACAAGGATCTACATATCTGCCATTACCTGATAATATTAAAAACAGAAGAGCCGTGGTTAATATAAAAAATGCCGACCAGAAATGCTTTTTGTGGTGTATATTAGCTGCTTTGTATCCAGTTTCAAGGGATCCTCAGAGAATAACTTATTACAAACAACATGAGCACGATTTTGACGATGCAATGGAGGGTTTGGAATATCCAATGTCTGTTCAGAATATTGATAAATTTGAAAAAAGAGCCAAGCATATCAATGGCAAACAATTATCTATTAATGTATTTATTTGTTCCACTGGCAATTGCCCGATAGCACCTCTCAGAATCAGTACACTTGATGATGAATCTGCAATTCCGATTGATCTGCTCTTAATTGAAGGGGATGATACACACCATTATACTCTGATACATAATCTTCAAGCTTTAGTGAGAACACAACTAGACAAAACTCATACAATATTCAAGTTGTGCAGAAGATGTTTAACTGTATTTGATGGTCAAAAAATGGTGAAAGGGGTTCGTGAAAAAAATGCAGAAATTGCCAAAAACAAGTTAATTGAGCATCTGAAATACTGTGGGAACCATAAACCTGTTCATATGGTGATGCCCAATCCAAGTGAAAATTGCAAATTCAAAAAGTTTGAAGCCTTGTTGGAACACCCAGCATTTATTGTCTATGATTTTGAATCGAATCTCAAATCTCTTGCATTCTGCAATCCAGATCCTGAAGAATCTTCAACTACACCATACCAGCTACATGAACCTTCCAGCTTTTGTTATATAGTTATACGGGATGGTGTAGCTAGTGAGCCATACTTATACATGGGACCAGATGCCATCAAAATATTTGCACATAGAATAGAAAAAGAGTGCCGTGACATAGCATATAACATCTTATTAAAATCAAAGCCTATGTTGCCTTTAACAGAGGAACAGATTGAAGATTTCAACAATGCAGAAAAATGCCCGGTATGTGATTCTGAATTTTCAGATACAAATATCAAGGTGAAACACCATTCTCATACAGATGGTCGATATAAACAGGCCCTGTGTAATAGCTGTAATATTAAGATCAAGAGACCAAGATTTGTCCCCATATTTTGCCATGGAGCATCCAATTATGATTTTCATCATTTGATCAGGTACGAGGGGTTTGACAAGCAGAATTTAAACATTTTAGCTGAAAATGATGAGAAATATATATCTATTAGCAAGATAATTAAAGTTGATGGTGTTCCTATTCACATAAGATTTCTTGATTCTTACAGATTTTTACCTGCTAGCCTAGATACACTGGCCACTCAATTACCTGATGATCAATTCAAAATCACACGTGCTTCGTTTCAAAATCAGGACCTGAAATTAATTAGGCGGAAGGGTGTATATCCATATGACTATGTTACAGATTTTTCTAAATTTGATGAGTGTTCCCTGCCACCACAACAAGAGTTTTACAGCAAAATCAGAGGATCTGGAATCACTGATGAAGATTATCACCATGCTCAGTTGATGTGGAACAATTTAAAATGCAAGACATTTGGTGATTATCACATGGCATATTTAAAACTTGATGTCACCCTCTTAGCTGATATAATGCAGGCATTCAGAAAATCTTCTATGCAAAATTATAAGCTGGATCCAATGTATTTTTACAGTGCCCCGGGCCTAGCATGGGCCGCAACGTTTTTGAACACCAAAAAGCAATTGGATCTAATCCAAGATCAAGATATGTATCTGTTTATGGAGAAATGTATAAGAGGAGGGATGGTGCAATGTTCCCAGAGATATGCCAGAGCAAATAACAAGCATATTATGCTGCCTGATTATGATCCAGCACGGCCATCAAATTATATACTTTATGTGGATGCAAACAGCCTCTATGGTCATGCCATGATGCAAAAACTGCCATATGCAGAGCTTGAATGGGTTGAAAATTTCAATATTGAAGATCTTCAGGATTTTGATGACAGTAATTATGGCCTATTCTTAGAGGTTGATCTGACAATTCCTGAAGATTTGCACAATAAATTTTCTGATCTGCCCCCAATTTCCGAGGTTCAGTGTTCACCTGGCTCTAAACAGAAGAAGCTCATGATGACCCTGGAGCCGAAACAGGGATATGTCACATATTACAAAAACCTCCAGTTCCTGATGAAACATGGTGTCCAAGTAACCAAAATTGGAAAAGTCTTAAGGTTCAGGCACTCAGAATGGTTGAAACCATACATTGATACAAATACGGAGCTTCGAACATCTGCAAAGAGCCAATTTGATAAGGCATTGTTTAAATTGATGGTGAATTCAGTGTATGGCAAAACAATTGAAAATGTCAGGAAACATACCGATGTTAAAATAATTACTGACCCCAGCCGGAGCAAAAAATTGGTTGCAAAGCCCAACTTCAATTATAGAAGAATTTATGATGAGCACATGGCTCTTTTCAACATGATGAAAACAAAGATCAAATTTGATAAACCTATTTATGTAGGGGCTGTGATATTGGAATTGTCCAAATTACATATGTTAATATTGTATTATGATGTGCTGAAACCTTTTTATGGTGATCGTGTAAAATTATTGTACATGGACACGGATAGTTTTATTCTTGATATTCAAACAGAAGATGTTTATCAAGATATGTCACAGCCTGAATTGTTTCAATACTTTGATACCAGTGAACATACAAGAATTCAATCCCACAACAAAAAGGTGCCTGGCAAGTTAAAAGATGAGACACTTGGTGATGTTATTGTGAAATTTGCTGGGTTAAGTGCCAAGATGTACAGTTTTGAAACATGTAGTGGCGCTGTTGCCAAAAAAGCCAAGGGCATTGGCAGAGTGACTGTTGAAAAAGATCTCCAATTTGAAGATTATGAAAATTGCATCAAATCCCAGAATTCAATCAGAACATCAGAAAATAGAATTCAGAGTGAGGATCACTTGTTGACTTCAAATATTGTAACAAAAGTGGCCCTGGACCCACATGATGATAAGAGATGCATTTTATCATGTGGCATACATACTTTACCTTGGGGGCATTGTGATTTGAAAAATGGGGATCAATGCCCAATTCCAGAGCATGATTTGAAATAAATAAACATGCCTATGAACTTATTTGGGTTCAAAAAACAGGCTATTATGGAGCTGCCAACACCACAGCCCTCTCCTGATATGCTGTCTAAGCTGAGTGGCTTGTTAATTATTCATCTGAACAGCATATTTACAGATAATGATGATGAAACAGGCAAAATATTGTACATATTTAACAATAATTTAAATCATTACCAATTACCTGTAGGTGGGCAATTGCAATTTATTACAACACCTGAGGGTAATGTCAAGATTTCAGTAGGGAGAAATATTTACAGAATTAAGCACTCAAACATGGTTTCTGGCACTGTATATACTGTTTCTGCTGGTGACTGCTTATATATTGAGGTCCCTGGATCCTATGACAAGCTTATACCCTTTTTTATAGAATTAAGAATCAGATACTCTATAATAAATAACCACTAAAACAAAAATGCCTAATGATATATTTGGCCATACAAGACATGAAGATCACAGTGATGAGATTCTGATGCTTGATGTCAGAGTCAAGAAATTAAGAAGTGATTTACAAGCTTTACAAACCACACTCAATGCCAGTCTTCAACTAGAAATTACAAATTTGCAATCACAATGCATGGACCCTCTTCTTAAAATTGATTCTGAACTCAAACTGTTGCTTCAGAAATATACTGATCTGGCAACATTAGATAATTTTCAAAGTTTAGAAGAAGCTGTAGCAGCTCTTCAAGCCAAATTTAAGACCCAGGCTAACAACTCTGAGCAATTGAAACAACAATTAGAAGAGCAGATAAATAATGTCCAGGCACAGCTCCAAACAATTGTCAAAAGCATAAAATCACAAGAAGATTTTGATCTAGTCATTTCCACTCTAAAAGAACAGATTCAATCACTCCAGATACCTAATCTGGATCCTCTGCACAATGCCATAGCCGAGGTTAAAGAAAAAATTGAGACACTTGAAAATTTTATGAACAACTTGCCATCTTCTGATGCTTTGAGTGCAATAACTCGGAGTGTTGCAAATATTAAGCTGCAACTTGAAACATATGAAGATTTTGGAAAAATTCAAAGTACCATAACCCATCTTGAAGGTACAATAGCAGCAGTACAAAGTGATTTGGCAAATGTACAAGAAACTCGATTGCCTGGGATTGTAGATACACTTGTCAGTGTCCAGCAACAGATCACAAAGCTTGAAAACCTCAACACTGAATCTGAGCTATCTCATTTTCATCACTTGATCGATGATATCCAAACAAAGCTTGAAATTTTACAACAATCCACACCCACTCAGGCAGATATAGCCCTGCTCCAAAATGCTATGCAAAATGTGGCTGATGCTTCTGAATTAAACAATGTGAAATTGGCACTTGAATCATTGCAAAATACAGTATCAAATTTGCCTACATCACAGGAACTTAAAAATATTAAGAGAGCAGTGAATAGGATATTGAAATCAGAAGATATCAAGAATATCCAGGCAGAGATCAAACAACTCACTCAGACAGTGGCCACTCTTCCAACCAATCAACATATTAATGAACTGCATGCCCTGTTTGAGGATATCAGAAGACAGGTCCATGATCTTACTGCTCAAAATTCAACATTGGCAGTTGTTGAAAATTTGCAACAAATTGTAGCTAATATCAAGCAACAGCTAGGAACCATGGAATCCAATCAAGCAAATGCTCTGTCTGTTTTTGCCACCCAGCTTCAAGAGATTGTGCAACAATGCAAGAAACTTATTGTGGACATAAAAATCAAGCCAGGCCATGATGATGTTGTTAGGACCATCAATGAGCACCTTGAATCTGTAACAAGCAGATTGCTTACAGCAGAAAAAGAAATAACAGGCATAATCGAGAATCCAAAGCATTCAGTAATTCTTGAATTGTACAGCATCCCCAACAAAGAATATGATTCTCCATTTACACCAGGTGGCAAAATATATATGCTGTCCCCTGTACAATTTTATTATCAATTTTTTGTTGGGGGCACATTGAGACCAATCAAGATCAAATATTGGCATCAGCCACAGGCACACCACTACCCTACCTTATCAATAACAAATGCTGACAACAAACCAAAAATCACCAGTGTAGAGTTAGAGGATTTTACAGACCCCAATACATTAGAAACAGCCTATACTGAAGATGATGGCACTTTGGAATTTAAAATACAAATAGGAGACAAATTATATTTAGCAAATCCTGCAGTATCAGCTGCTGAACACCCCATAGTTGCAATATTCTTGTTTACATATTATGTCTAGACAAATTATTGTTGATGAATTACACAGACAAGCCAGGCATAATTTTAAGAGACTGCCAGTAGTCACAAAGGGCATAGATGATTTATGGCAGAGCGACTTGATTGAAATGGCAAGTGGAAAGTTGAAAAACTTAGACAAAATCAACAAGGGCTACAAGTATCTACTCACTGTAATAGATACATTTTCAAAATTTGCCTGGGCTGTGCCACTCAAATCCAAGACTGGAACATGTGTTACAGAAGCCATCAGGACAATCATCAATCAGAGTGGAAGATCACCGCGCTATTTGCAAACAGATAATGGCAAAGAATTTTATAATTCAGTGTTTCAACAATTTATTAAAAGCCAGGCAATACAACATTACTCGAGTTACAGTGACCTCAAAGCCTCAATTGTAGAGAGATTCAACAAAACCCTAAAAAATCTTATGTATAAACAATTTACTCTCCAAGGTAATTATAAATGGATTAATATTCTTCCAGAACTTCTACATAAATATAACAACTCGGTCCATTCCACAATCAACATGAAACCCTCTGAAGTAATTTCATCTGATGAGCAAAAATTGATCAGCACTGTTTATTATCCTAGATACCAGCCAACAACAAGAAAGGCCAAATACAGGGTGGGGGATCAAGTAAGAATCAGCAAATATAAGCACTTATTCAAAAGAGGCTTTACAAGAAACTGGAGCACCGAATTATTTACAGTGGTTCAAGTTAAACCTGGGACTCTTAACACATATATAATAAAGGATCACCGAGGAGAAATTCTCAAAGGCAGATTCTATGAAGAAGAGCTCAGCAAAACTAAACAGCCTGACACATATCTCATAGAAAAAATCATCCGCAGAAAAGGCAACAAGTTACTTGTCAAATGGCTGGGTCATCCGGAAAACAGCTGGATCGATGCAAACAAAATAATAATATGAGCACCTGGGATGTTATAAAAAGGCTGCCAGAACCTGAACAGCAGAATAAGAGAAATGGCAACTTGCTGCCTGAAAATATTAGGTGTCTTATTGTTGGGCCATCTGCTTGTGGTAAAACTACACTAATGGTTGATAATTTTTTATTGGCACCCAACTGGTTAGACTGGAAAAACAGGCACTTGTATATCTTCTCTAAGAGCTTGGAACAATTAAAATATCAGCAGCTGATGAAGCTATATGATGGATTAGATATTGCCACTTTTGAACCAGATGTTAAGCCACTCCATGAATGTCTCGATAATTCTGTTGTTGTGTTTGATGACATTATACTGGATAATCAAAACAAGGTTAGGAATTTCTTTACACAGGGGCGACACAAAAACATTGATTGCTTCTACCTGGCACAGACTTTTTCAAAAATACCGAAGCAGCTGATCCGAGACAACAGCAATTTTATATGTGTGTTTCATCAAGATCATACCAACCTCAAACACATACATGATGAATATGTAGGTGGGGACTTGAGCTACAATGATTTTTCCAAGTTTTGCAGCAGGTGCTGGAACCAGGACAGTTATGGCTTTGTCACAATTGATATGACAAGAAAACCCAGTAGCGGCAAATACAGAAATAAAATCAACGATTTTCTAGACGTTGAAACATATATAAACAACCATGAAAAGGCCAATCATTGATGATCTTAAGTTAAGAGATTATCTTGTAAAAAGATTTAAGGGATGGAAATCAGAGAACCGGGGAATTTATGAAAAACACAAACAAACAGAACAGCCTGTAATTGATGCTATTAATAATTTAGGTAAGAATATCAAAACTGTTACAGAGCAAAATCAAGATTTGATCACGGAGCTTGTACCTGTAGCTGCTAGGAACATATTAGATTATCCATTCACCCCACTTTCCAGTATTCATACACCTAGTCCTGTTGCTCCTAGAAGAATTGAAGCTACACAGGATCCTATTGAATTGGGTCTTCTTGCTCAAAAATATTTAACCACACCTAAAGACAACAAAGATGAGGTGTTTGGCTTATATGCTGACACAGAGCTTGATGGGAGCATCATTCATAGAATTGGCAATTTCAGAGTAACATTTATGGGGGATGATCTGATTGTTTATTCAGAATCTCGTCTCGGAGAAAGAGGTGGTTTTGTTAAGTACCCCGGCACACCTGGGTTGTGGGAACTGATGACTCGGAAAAGGCCTGGCAGCTATACAGATCAAGATTATGAACATTACAAAGAAATATTAATAAAATCAGATGCTCTATACCAGAACAATGATCCCACACAAAAAAGAGTCAAGTCTAGCAGTGGAGCAAAATACAATAATTTAATCAAGCCCATATGGTCACAGATCAAGACTGGCAGTGGAATCAAACAATACAACACCCTGCCTAAAGAATTTGTGTGGGTTGATGATGTCAGGAAACTTGTAGATAGGTTGTTGGTGATAGCTGGGGAGGAAAATGCTGGGAACAACAATTTTTACAATGAAAAGGTTGGAATTATGGACATGATAAGCACAAAATTGTCTAATTTTATAGTGAATGACCCTAAGGGGATTGGATATCTCATAAAAATTATTAATACTCTACCACCTAAATTTTGGAATGTCTCTGAGGGTCGGGGCCTGGTTAATGACATTATAAACAAGCTGCCATTTGAACTACATATTCCAGGCTATCAGTATTGTGGTCCAGGCACAAAATTGGACCATAGATTAAACAGAGGTGATCCTGGTGTTAATCCCCTAGATGCTGCTTGTAGAGACCATGACATAGCATACAACACACATTCTGATCTTGACACGAGACATGTTGCAGACAAGAAGTTAGAAGAGGCTGCATTTGGTAGATTTGTAAGCAAAGATGCTTCTTTGAGTGAAAAAATAGCAGCATTGGGAACCACCATAGCTATGAGCACCAAACAAAAACTGGGGTGGGGTTTGTGAACGTGTATATAATAAACCTACGATGAAGGCCAAGGGTGTTATGTATCAAATACCTTATGCAGGTCTTAAATCTCTTAAAACTATTGATAGTCTTTTAACCAAAAAGCAGCGCAAGAAAAAAAGCTCTTGTCTTGCAAAGGGACATGGTATGAAATTGTTGCTTAGCACCCCCCAATTAAAAAAATTACAGCAATCAAGAAAAAAAGCACATGTGGGTGGATTTATATTTACTATCCCTGCCATCTTAGCTGCTCTCGGGGCTGTTGGGAGCTTGGCTGGGGGATCAGCTGCCATAGCAAAAACAGTAATAGATGCCAAGAAAAATAAGGCAGAATTAGATGAGCAGAGGCGCCATAACCTCGCCATGGAGAAAAAAGGCAAAGGTGTTAAGAGAGCCATGAGTAAGTTTAAAAAAAACAAGAGCCGCTTACAAACCAAGATATTGAAGCTTTAATCAAGCCACTGGGCATCAAACATTTTAGAGGTGTGTACATGTCTGATTCTTTACCAGAACAACCACTCAACAAAGAGTGTGGCATTGTTAATTTGGATGAGTACAAAAATCAGGGCACTCACTGGATCTGTTATCTTAAATATTTAAAAAATGAGGCATTTGTGTTTGATTCATTTGGAGGTGTTCCTCCTGAAAATTTAGTAAAATATCTAAATTCGGCTAATCTTTATTACAATAATGCCCGTGTTCAAAACTTCAAAGATGTTAATTGCGGACATTTGTGTTTATCTGTTCTTAGATATATGTCTCAAATAAATAAACCATCAATTGAAAATTTTCAAAAAGCCTTGTGGTATTTAAAACATCATGGGGGTATTCCATCTCACCAGCCAAAATTCAATATTGAAACTCAAATTGCATGATGATATAGTGTATTCCAAAACAATAGCTCTCAGAGCATTTTATGGCATGTACCTAATCCCTAATATTACACACCACAACAATACAATTGCAGTAGGGGATCAAAAAATTGTCATCACTCCAGGGCAATATAATCTATCCACTCTAAATGCTCAATTACCCAGAGGTATAGTGTTAAGTCAAAATTCTGTCACTCACAGAGTAGAGATTGTATCTGCTACAGAAACAGTGGATCTGGGTACTATAGGAGAGCTGTTAGGCTTTGAGAACAACACAAAACTGGAACCGGCCATCAAACACACTGCTATGAATATACCCAAATTCTTAGCCATAGAGACTCTGAATATTCACTGTAATGTGGCCGAGGGTATGATCACCAAATCAAATGGCATAGGCACTCACAAACAAACCGGCATCATTGCAACATTCAAACCTAATTCCGAATTTATGGAGCCAATCATCTACAATCCATCCCCAACATTATATTTTCCTGTGTGCCACAACAGAATAGATTACATTGAATTGATGGTCACTAATGAAAAAGAAGAATTAGTTGATTTTGCTGGAGCCACAACAACTGCTATCATAGAGATTAATATTTAAATAAAAATACATACAATGGAAAATATTGAGAGTTATGAGCTACAATCATTCCCCCCAAACAGGAGGACATTTGCAAATTTAAATCAACCCAACACAGAGATTGAGGTTGATCTTGATGTAGGGGATGGCTTTATACACCCCCACAGAGCAGATCTATACATCAAATTTGATGTTGTAAAGCTCGATGGAACAGATTATCCGGCAAATTCAAATATAAGATTGGTGGACAATTTTGTGCCACATCTGTTCTCTGAAATTGAGATCAGAAAGCATGGTGTTGTTATAAACAGAGTGGATTATCCCGGCATTACCTCCACAGCTTTGGCCACATTAAAATTATCCAAAACCGAGGCTTCATACTACCAAATAGGTGGATTTGAGGCTGGTGATAAGATATTAACCAAGAGCCACACAGTGCTGTTCCCCATGCGCCTGTTGCCAGGATTCTTCTCGGATTACAAAGATATTATGTGGAAGGGCGGGTTAAGAATTACATTTAGAAGAGCTGCCAATGATAATAATGCTTTGATGAGGTACAGCACATTAAACCCTACAGGGGAAGCTCTGCCCAATACCCTACCTGATGAAGGCAAATGCATTATTCAGACTATGGAGCTAAGAATCCCAGTTGTTGAATATGAGGCCAGTTATGCTCTTAAACACAAAGCTGATATAATAAAAAATCCACAGATTCCTCTGCAATTTTACACATATCAATGCGTACAGAAGCCCGCATCTGGTACTTATTATGAGTTTGATGCTACAAATTCATTCTCCAGTATTCAATATGACATGCCTGATTTTGTGGTGGTACTGTTTCAGACTGGAAGACACAATAATCAGGAAAAAAATTCAAGCAAATTTGATAGCTGCAACATCAAGAACATATATCTTAAAAATGGCAGAAATGAGGTATTTCCTAGAGAAAATTATAATTTAGACATGTCCAAGGATGATTTCCTCAAATTATATGAGGCATTTTCGGCTTTCAAGAGGGTCACTACTGGCAGTACTGACATGTATTACGCACCAGATGAATTCAAGACACAGAGACCCATGTTTGTAATCAACACTTCAAAAAGAAAACAAGTTGTGGTTAATGACAGGACAAACATTAAAATTATCTGTGAATTCCATGAGGCATTACCTGATGACACCATATGTAGTGTTATTCTCATAGGGGAAAAATCATATGTTTATGATGTAAGAAATGAGAGAGTCACGGAACAATTCTAGAAGAATTACATTATTTTAATATTAGATAAACAAATTGAAGCTGGTATCCAATTGAACTTAAACCAGAAATAAATATGTGTGTGTGTGTGTGTGTGTGTGGGTGTGTGTGGGTGGCCTAGTTTTAAGTGTGGCCCAAGAGGGGCATATTTTTAACAAAATTATGGACAACAATCTCTCAGAAGTGCCTTTTATAAGTGTAGCCTCATCAATCTGAGGGGGTCATACTTTCCGAAGAGCATTTTTACAAAAATCTTGGATTAGAGGGGTTCCACACTAGAACAAAAAGCTCATATGCTCATGTTGAGCTTGTTTTAAGTATAGCAAATCTGCATGAGAGGGGGTTCATACTTTCCGGCGCTGTCCGTAGTATCAATACCACTACTCAATTATTCAAACGACAATAAGCTTAACTATTGTAAAATGTTTTGTTGGTAAGAACAGCGAGACAATCCAGATGTGAATTATCAGGGACATTTATGCGGGGAAGAAGCCGGAAAAATTCAAACCAATTCCGGGAATCGAAGCCGGATCTTCCACGTGATTGTCAGACACTCCACCGTCCAGACCACAGCAGCTCCTTGGATGAGTTCCATACTTTGATTATTTCATTTTATTTTAATATATTTTCTTGTATTTATGGATCTTCTTCACCCTTGAAATGTCTCACCTCGTTGACCAGACAATCATTTCGTAACAAAGAAACAAAAAAAATGCTCCCAGGATTTGATAAAAATCGAATGACTAGAAAGTAATTTCGTTCTAATGTTTTCATAAATACTATATTTATGTAGATCTCTACTACTTAATAGTAGTAGTAGTGGTATTAGTAGTATTATTAGTACTAATTTAGCTAATTAATTAATTATAAGTATTATTAATTAATTGTGATTATTATTATTTAATTAAAGTATAATAAAACAATGGTAATGTGAATTTGGAAAAAAGTTTTAGAAATAACACCCCCCTTGATGAAATCCTGCGTACGCTACTGTATGTGATCATAGGTATGCCGATGGCCATGCATTGATGCTATGCACAATACTACAACCATTCTACGTTAACAAATAAAGCTAATTTGGATTAAAAGGCTAAGAGCAAACATTGGCTCAGTTATTATTGCATATCTCTTGATGTGGTAGTTCTGGGCGCAAGCTAAACCTATGTGACCATAGGCATGCCGATAGCTACGCAATGAGTATATGCGTTTTAGTTGAGTCAAGTCATCGTCAAAGCGAAATCCTCACCTTCGTATTAAGCTGTTTGCATTATAATCGCAATAAATAAAGAATAAATCCTTTCGTTTTGTCTAGTGCAATAATGTGTGCTGTGAAGCATTGTCTTTGCCTAACACTATCCCTGTACCTGAGAGGAGTCTGTGTACTTCACCGAGTCTCATCGCTGGGTAATACTGAGTTATGAATAATAAGTATAATACAACGTCATAAAACCAAATTTAATAATAATACGCTTAATAAAACCTGAACGTATCAATATATTATTTAATTCATTTTCTCAATACTAAACTAAACTGTATATAGTCATATATTTACCCATTTGTCTAAAGTAATCTATTTATTACAGTGTTATCGATATGGAGCATCTTTCTACGAATCATAATAGCTTCCATACCAGTCGGCATAATCTACCAGGGCAACTGGAATGGCGAGGTGAGGTTGGCCCAAAACCGGGGCAGTGACGAGCGTACTGATACGGTTATCAGTAATATATTATTAATATAATGCCATAGCGGAAAGTAAAATAATAAAAAAAGAAAATCATAGAAAAAGTTCTACAGTGTTAGCTGTTAACGCCACCATACAGAGGTGTAAATGAATTTCACATAGTATATTAAGAAAACAATACTTTTATCTAATTTTCAGTTCTTTACGGAATATTCAAGAATGCAGAAACAAAAGCAACATAACTATTATAAACCGATCTCCGTGGAGGAGTGGTTAGTGCAATGCGCTACTACGCCAGGGGTGTCGGGTTCGAATCCCATCATCAATTTCATCACTCATCCTCATCTTCGCGATTAGCCGAAAATGGCAAAGAAGAGACGTAAACAAACCTAATCCAATCAACCCTAACTATAACAATGCTGCTTTTAGACTTGCATCATCTTCAACTCAACCTTGTCTGCTAAAATCAGTTTATTTTTAAATATAGGGTAGAATGGCGCAATGGCCTGGATTGTCGTACTTTCTCACCTATTGCTTTCCTGTTTGCAAAATATTAAAGTACTTATACTTTATTTTATTAAAAGTACACTCTCAAAGAAAGGATTATTCTTACAGACTGAAAATAAAATAACACCCTCGACAGCACTCACCTTCTTTAAAAATGGGCGAAGTTCTGATTCAAAAGTTACGTTCAACCTTGGCATACAAAGTTGTAGCTTACGAGGCCGTAATTCATGGTCAATAGATTTCAAAGACGATTGCGTAAAGCCTCGTACCAGGTCATCAACTCCATTTACATTGTTCGGTAATATCGTAATTAAACTTAGTTCAGGAACCTGAAATGGGACATTCCATATTTTGAGAACAAGATAACACAAAATATCGACTTGTAATAGTATTCAAAGTTCTTTGGAAAAATAAGCTTCGATTTTGGCAGATTAGAAGTTAGATGGCCGAGTGTGCTAAGTACTCGACTTTCAATCTCGCCACCGAAGTTGACGGGTTCGAGTCCAGACCTCGGCATGGGTGTTCCTTGTGTCACTTTATCAGATTCATTTAACCATCACTCATTTGTCCTGTCGTCGCTATTAGCTAGATATGGTGCAACATAAAAAAAACAACAGGAATACAAATCTCTATTTATGCTCATGGCCACTGACAGGATTTTTTTCGGGAATGGGCTGGAATTTTAAAGGTTGAAATTTCGTAACTGCATTATTGGGGGGGATTATTAAGGCTTAGTCGATACCACTTTGAGCCGATATCCAAACCGATTCCGATACTCTTACCGATACCGATATTTGAAGATTGTAATACAGTAAAACCTCGTTAATCCGGACTAAGGGGGGGATAAGTTGATCGGTTTGACGAAAATACGAATTAACTGAAATAACCTAAAAGAACAGTAGAAGCAACAAAACACATTTATTATGGTGTATTTAATGGGCATAGGCCTAAATACACTGTACAGTACAGTACCAAGTCTACGGGAAACAGAATTTCATCAGTGATTGACTGCCTTTTCTTTGAGAAGTTCTCTTGTTGACTTCTAGTCCCATTTAAAACCTTGCATTCTGCTTTTTTTATTGCCTTTTGCTTGTCCGGATTAAGCGAAGTCCGGCTTATCGGGATCCGGATTAACGAGGGTTTACTGTAGTTAAAAGTTGTTCAAAATATTGACGAATAGCTAGCGATCAGTAAGGACTTCCAATAATATGCATCAGTTTATTAGACTTTTGCTTTAAGACTTGGAAGAATTACATCATAGTATAAAGTATTAGAATATTGAATAATTTCTAGAATGATTAGACTCCCGCGAAAGTACCGGGCTCCATTTTCAGCACGTACCGGTAAATAAAATCTAAGTGATACTTTCGGCTACCGACACCACTGGATAAAATTTGTTTAAAGACAAAAATGATAATCCGGGGTTGTTTTAAGAGGGGTTTCAGTTACCACTTCGGTTTTTCCCAAGTTCTTTACTGCTAGCTTTTGAAGATTTACATTTTCTCAAAATTTAGGGAGGGGCTGTAGTCCCATCAGCTTCCCCCTGCGTACGGTATTGCTCATGGCAACGATTAATGTAAAATTCGAACTACTGTGCAATTGGCTTCCACCGGTAATCGATGATTTAAAATTAGCTCTTCTCAAATCATATATAAATATTCATTCGAGTTATCACCTTGTTCAAATGATGCAATAGCTACAATTAATTTTTAGAATTATTTCCTGCACAAAAACTACTGGAAATTTTTAAAGCAAATCAACAGCTCCCAAGGAGTGTTTTGTCGGAAGATATGCCCGCCCGCACATCCTTTAGAAATTATAAATGCAATAGATGTGACAGATAAATAGAAAACAACTGAAAAAAAAACTATGAAAAAATTCTTCCTTGCATGGCTTCAATTTCTGGCCTGTTGCACGTCTCGTCACATTGGATTGAGAACTTTAAAAATTATTGCTCATGGCACACAGTTGGCTATACTGCTGTATCTTTAGCTTGAACAATTTTAAAATTTAGGGGTTTACATTCTACATTGTGGAAATTTACAGAATAGGAAAGTAGTTATTTAGTATATTAATGTATATACTCATGTGAATATACTCGTATTTGTAATTTGAAGTCATTGTTATTTTGAATTTATGGTGACTTTGTCAGATGGTCGGTATGCTGCAAACTTAGTCATAATTGAATTTCTGTTACACGATAATAAATAAATGTATCGTATCTTTGCTTCAGGATTATTAAATACAGATGTTAACAGTAGATGACTGCGCAACAATTAACATTCGAATGAACTATTAGCTTCTTCAAATATGGATCTGCTGATTAATGCATTGTTGGGAACGTTATTTAATTTCCTTCATAAAATTTGAAGTAATGAGATAGCTATGTACATTGTCATATCATACCTGCAAGGGTATCTTCATTACTTGTGCTCTGAGTAGCTTGCTGTATGTATAATGATAATGACCCTCACCACACATCATTTTCGATTTGATAATTTCGTCCTTTGTCACGTGGAAATCTGCTTCTCTGGTGTCAGTTACGCGAAGCGATTTTGACCAACTTGCACTGAAGAAAATATAACTTAGTAGCGACACTGATCCACTAAAAACACCCGCAAGTAAAATGGAAAATATCTTGTTTCACTCTGAATCGTGTAAAATGTATAATAAATATGAACTTGTTTGCTATAACGTATTACAAATCGGTATAATAACGTATTTTTGAACTCTGGAATTCCAAAGAATAACAACTAGTCGGTAACTATAATTTTCAGAAACTAACCTTTATATTCTGGCTTAGCTATCATTTTTAGCAAATTGTGAAGAGCAATTTCTGCGTCGCTATATATTTTAGCGTAAGTTGTCTTTGGAGAAAGAGGTGGGATGGAAATCCTGAATGTTTGGTTACAATCATCATCTCGGTGGAAAACAGTAGATTCGAAAATTGTCATATTTTGCTAAAATGGAAGAATTCCAAATTATTATCGCTTCAATTATCATTTAGAAATGAATTAAACACTGACATTGATTAATCTTTAATGAATAAGCTATCATAGACACATTTAAAGACACTTCAGAATTTACTGAAAACTTAAGAAGAAATTATATGATTAGTATGGAAATTAATTATCATATATATTTGAGTTACAAGTTAAATTTCACGTTACATTATACACGTTTCATAAAACTGGTGCAATTATCATGATATTCTAACTTAACTTTAAACTTATTTCTTTCGGCGACGTATGTATCGTTTTTCTAATTTTATTTCTCCTGCCGAGATGTGTGCTTTGAACACGGAAACTATTAATGTATACAACTTGTAACAAAGAAGCGAGCTATCCTGTACTTTTAGCATTTTGATTTTTTATTATACTGTATACTAGTACTATGATTATTTGTGTTGCAGATATTCTAGAAATTTATAACAAATTATAATTCTGCACACCCTTTTTAACTGCCCGAGCAAAATTTTACATAAGTTTATACATATGTTAGAAACTAATTACACAACATTTTTAATTACTCTTTGATTGAAAAGTAATTAGTAACCGCAATGACAGAATTACAGTGTGCTGTAAATTACTTGAAACACATAGAAATCTTTGATAGCTTTGTCGGATGTTTTATTTTCATTTTTCACTGCCTTGTTCTGGCCTTCTAAGAGATTAATGACAACTTGTAGTGGAATAATGTTATCTTCTTCTGGATTCACAATAACGATTTGGGAAATTACTGTTTCATTTTGCGATTTGTTAGCGACATACTAACCATGTACTGCATTTCTTGTAAATTCTATAGGTGGTTGTGCTTCGAGTGTCATAGCTTTTGACAACCATTACCAGTTTATCATCTTCCACTGACTCAACTGATACGTACAGTACCCGCCCAAATTATATCATATTTTTGTTTATTGAGGACAACTTTTTTGAACCTACTTCAATTCATCTGCTAATTTCGACATATTATTAGTAAGGTATATCACATAGTTGAAACAGGTATACAGCATTGAAAACTCATTTTCAAATTGTACAGAATTTATTTTGTCATTTTGGGCAAAGCCCCAAAAAAAACTAGTCGTCATTATTACACTCAAAATTAGCCTACTATGCCTACTCTGCTGTGCTCTAACAACTTCAACGTGAACAATCAGTTAATACTTCGTAGGAAATCCCTTGCTATCAATCACAGCTTGGCATCTACGTGGCATGGAATCGAGGAGAGTATCGATGACAGACTGGTCGATCTTCTCCCACTCCTCCTTCAGCTGTTTGAACTTCTCATCCTCAGAAGTGGCTCTGGTGCCTCGGAGACGTCGGCTGAGCTCCTCCCAGAGGTGTTCTATCGGGTTCAGATCGGGACTCTGGCTGGGCCAGTACATAACTGGCACTCTGCGCTGCGCGAACCACCCCGTGACATCCTTCGATCGGTGCTTAGGGTCATTGTCTTGTTGGAAAACCCATCTTCTGTCCATGCTGCGACGTGCCCACGGCAGCATGGTATTTTCCAGGATGTTCTTGTAGACATGCCGATCCATGATTCCATTGATGCGTTCCAGGGGGCCAGTGCAGAGGGAAGAGAAGCACCCCCACACCATGACCGATACACCACCGTGTTTCACTGTAGGAAGCTGATACTTATGGTGGAATCTGGTGCCTGTAGGACGTCGTACCCACTGTATGCCGTCAGTCCCGAACAGTAGATACTTCGATTCGTCAGTCCAGATTACGATATTCCACTCACGACAAGTCCAGTTCAGATGTGCCTTGGCCCACTCGACACGTGCCTTCTTATTCTTCTCGGAGACAAGCGGTTTCTTAACTGGCCGACGTCCATTCAGTTCGGCAGCCTTCAGCCTCTTCTGTATCGTCTGTATGAATGGCTGGCGATGTCCTGGACTCGCTAATTCCCGTCCAATATCCACTGCAGTAAGTTGGGGATTCTCCCGAGACAAGCGTAGTATGTTCCTATCCGCGACACGGTCTGTGATGCGTGGTCTCCCAGTCTTCTCCTTCTTCACGTATCCTCCATAGACCCGCCACCGCTTCAGAAGTTTGCTCACAGCCGACTGGCTGATCGAAAACTGCTCTGCTAGCTCCTTCTGAGTCCTCCCTTGGCGATGGCCTGCAACAATCGCATCTTGTTGCGCCTTGGTGAGATCGAGCGCTTGCTTTGTTTTACCCATCACTGAAATGATTAATATAATACACTTCAACAAAATAATTACAGATTTAGATAGAAAAATACTTCTAAAATGAAGATTCAAAAAACACGGAAAATCGCCATTTTCGAAAATCGGCGAAAAAATCAATTCTGCTTTTTACCATTGCAAACCACGCTGGCTACGGTAACATAATAGACAGTTCAAAGTGATGTGAAAATTTCATAGAGATCGGGTAAGTCCCCAAAAAGTTATCCTCAGAAAACCTGAATATGATATAATTTGGGCGGGTACTGTATATAGCAACCTCGACCTGTAACAGCACGGCAAGACTATTGACTGTGCAGTTCTGCAAGCGATAACAAACACTTGATATTCATCATTGTCTTGTGTGGAACTCAAGCACCACGGGGAAAACAGAATGATAACAACTCCTAATCTGACTTACCTAACCTATTGACGTAACCATACCAGGCAAGCAACTTTGCACACGGAAAAATAAACATGTTGGTAGCTTGGGCGGGACTGAACCAAACAAGGCTACAACCAACTTTTCAAAGCAGATTTGTCCACACACCTTCAAAATCAGCAACCAAGAACTTTATACAGGAAAAACCCAAACTTACAAGAGAATTAAAATCATTAAAGTTATTGACAATAGTACAATTAATTCTACCTTCAGTGGAGACAGTATTTCTGTAAAATCTTCGTCAATGAGAGCTTCATTATCCGAATAATGAAACGCATCTTTTAAGTCAATCTTGGCTTTAGAGAAAGCATACTTATAAGCATAAGATAATGCTCTATAAAGGTAAAAAGGAGAAACAACAATATTTCCACCTTTCTTGGAGACGTGCTGAAAAATAAGGAAAGACAATTGATAAAAACGAGAAAACAAATAACATGTTGGAATACCAAACTGAAACATATGACCGCGCGTTGGGTGATATTTACCCAGACAATGTTTCTACGACCCTACTAACAGCCAAACTTTCAAGGTCCCGGCACTCGGAAGGGCTCACACTGTCTGAATCTCACGTTGCAGGCGTAAATGTTCTTGCTTATCAGTACAGTTCTGTTCGTTTTAGCGTTCAGTGTAATTTCTCTCTAATTTAATTGCGTCTGTGTGTGTGCGAGCGTTTATGGGTTAGTTTTTTCTGTGGAATTCCAGTGTGTGTTTAATAACCCTAAAAATAGAGTCTGGAAACAATCCTCACACTATAGATGAACCGAAAGACAATATACGAACAGAACGTAAAGCATTACGGAAGAGGAACTTTTGCGTGTCAATCAAAATTTGATCAAAATATGCCGATATGTGTGAATGCAGTTGGCAACCATTTTGAACAACTCCTCTAACACAGGTTAGGTCTCAGCCCAGAGCCAAAATGAAGGCACTGTACTTAAATAATTGCAAATGTAAGCATGTGATTTCATCATTTTTGTCAGAAGAGGAAATTATTATTTGTAGTTTTCAACACACAGTTCTGTGGACTCCAAATGTTGAGGCAGTCACAAGTATTATAACTTTTGTCTCTGATACTACGGTAAATACACCAGTTTAGATAAAAATATATGTTTTATTCATAACCTTTTGGTACAATTTACTCATATTGCTAAAATCCACCTGTACTTGTAATTGTTGAATGTACTTAGTCAGAAATCACTATCTCGTTCATATTTTAAGAAACTGGTAAACAGTGTCAGCCAAATAGGAAACATTTTAGACAATAATACTGTTGATTATAATCAAATGTAACTAAAATCAAATTGTATTGAACGAGTTATTTTCTGCGAGCGCTAATTTGTTTACCAATACTGTTTTGAAGTTCACCATGATCAGAAGTAACTTCAAATTATGACGATGCCACTAGATTCAAACTTGTAAGAATATTGAGTATATTTGTAAACTGAATATCTAATATATTAAGTAACATTTCATTTGGCTCTGCTGACCCGTTACAGTTTTAATGATTGTATAGTTTTATGTTTCTATGGCCATTATCATTTAATGTTTGAAATATGTTCATATTCATAGCTATGGACCAATTTTAAGCAACAAAATACAAATTTGCTGTTTAATTTTATTAGTTTTCTTCTAATAATATGTAATTTTTCCTTATCACTCTCTACCGGAAGGCAAGTAAGATATTCTTCTTTAACTTTGAATTCCGATATTCGGATCTGAAACTAGAAATCTCTTCATGTCTATATGTCTATATATGTATAACGTACATTCACCACGCAACCACATGTTATTGTCTTTATGTGAGCAACAAATATTATTGATTGTACATATACCTTGTGTAATCTAATTGCGAAATCGTTGATTCTTGTACTAATAGATGTCGTAATTAGCTTCTTTCTCGATGAAATAGAATCACATTGCATTCCACAGACAATGAGACACAATAGAAAAAAGACTGGAATATAAATAATAATATAAGTTTTCATATAAATGAGGCATATTAGATATATTGGAGACATTATTTCATAAATGTATAATTATATCTAGAAACCGTAGCTTTCGCTTAGTCCTTTATGTATAAACTACTGCCGCAACAATACCAACAGCGTCCTTCAGTAACTTAAATCTTTAATGTTTGCACTATTTAATTCGGAAATAATAAAAATTATATATATTGCTTGTGGACAGAAGGTAAATACGTATACGAGACTCTGCTGATATAAAATAGTGTAGAACGAGGAGCAAGCACATTGCTTCTTGAACTTCGAATTAAATTTAGATGTCACTGGCAGCGGTGTTATGAAAGTAATTCCCTATTTCTCAAATTCCCTGCTTTGCAAAAGTAAGCGCAATTGAAATATTCTTACAAATTGAGGTGTTTGTTTCAGAAAAGCTTCCCAGTTTCAATTGTATGTTTCAGAATTGTACCTAATATATTCTAGCTTTATCTTATAGACTTCTGTATTAATGTATGAAATACCTTAGATATTTAAAAATTCGAATTCATTTGTAATCATGCGCCTGTTTTGAGAAAGCAGGAAGTTTAAGTTATCTCTATTATCTCATCGTCACCCAAAGGGTTGCTAGGTGCTAGGATTCCCTAGTGTTAATGAATTCCTCGATTATGAGTTCTTTTCAAGTGTTATTACTCTTAACAATATATTTGCAAACAATGCACGTTGCACTCAAGCCGTGGCCAAATTTTCGTGTATTGAGATATAACATAAACACACACTGCGCCAACGCATAAATGCCAGTACCATCGAAGTTGGACGTAGGAAGCGCGTGGAAAATATTCTAAGAAAAGGAGGAAGTTAAAATCGAAAAAAATACACATTCATAATCATTTTTACAGGTTTTCATCAGAAATATTTTAAAAAGAATGGAGAGAAAATATCACAGTGAGCGAAAAGCAAGAAGGAAAAACTGGAAGAAGGGAAATAAAAGATGCGAGAGAGAGAGAGAGAGAGAGAGAGAGAGAGAGAGAGAGAGAGAGAGAAAGAGTAAAGAAGAAAATGGAAGAACAAAGAAAGAAATAGTAAAGATTAATAAACAAGGGAGGAGTATTCAAGAATAAATAAGTGCTAAAAAGTAAGATCAGAATCTGAAGCTTAAAGAAAAGATTCTTTAGCTTTTCCCTTTTCCAGGGAAAAGATAGAGAATTTATTGAAAATAAAAGGGGAAAGGAGGAATAAGTAATACCATTCCACGGGAGAACACAAATAGCCTCTTAAACTTTCCCTGTGCACACCCCTAGTGGTAAGTAATAAATTGTGCTTACTTCAAACCATGATTTCTCCTGTTCTCTTTGCGAACCCGCTGATGAGGAGTGTTGACTGGGGTTTCTGGCTGTTGTGCTGATGCAGTGGAACCCGATGATGCTTGGTAAGACAGGTGGTGGGTCATTTTTGCTACTGTCGTAGGAAGGGTAAATAAAAGTGTAAGGTGGATTACAAGTGGCAACTGTTACTGACATGCTGTAGAACAGAATAGACGAATCAGGACATCTCACGGTGGTGAATGGACCAAGTCATTGGCTACTCGTCGGTGTAAGCATACAAGGACATGGGTTGATGTGACGTTAAATTTCTGATCGGGATAGATGATAAGCATTGTAACGTAGGTGTTCGTGATCGATATTGTGAATATTCAGATCAATCTGGACGCCAGATCATGTCCATATCCTGGGCCCTGATTTCTTCATAGGGCTTTCAGATATGACGTTTTCGTGCATGTAGTTTTATGATACTTTAAAAATCAATAATGCATACACACAGTAAGAATTTTCACGAGTTTAGACCAGCATGCAATGAGAAAAATGAAAATTAACTGGGACTTCTGGTAATAACATACAAAAATAATCTAAATTAATAACATAGAAGTTATTGAAAGCAGAATTTGATGTTACCTGTTGGTAGTACACAAAACCAGGCATAGACATCCTTCCTCAGACATTTAGTCATGATAATCTTTTGCACTTTTCTTCGGCGAAATGTAATTTGTTGATTGAATGCATTTACTAAAAAAAAATAGTTAGGACGGACAAGTTTTATTCTATCATTCACTATGGAAATACAAAACTGAAATTAAAAGTGAATATACCTCTTTCATACTCCTATAAGTACGCGGCTTCGTGTAAGTAGCAGCTAAGTGTCATTTCACAACGATGTTCTACTAATTGTGAATGGAATACGTATAGTAGAATAAGACTTTTTACTGTGTTTGTATTGCGAAATTTTCAATAATAAAAAGTTAAGTTTAACTGCTTTTACAATTCCATGAAATAATACTTTTGAATTGGCGTAACTTGGCTTGGTATCGTACTTAACTCTACTGCCATCTGAAAGTCTCCTTGGATACCATTCATAATGTTAGGCTAGAATTTAGACACGAAATGGCGCTGTAAATTAGTGTACTGAGCGATTAATTTTTTATCCAACGAATAAGTAACCGTAATAGATTATTTCTAGAAAATTAATGTCCAAACACGTGTGTTAACTTCATTTTTTAAGTGAATTTTAATAGTTTATTTTCTAGGGTATTGTTTTCGTTTGCACACACGCAGATAGCTTTAAGACAGCATTAAATTTCCGAGTTCTAAAATGGATGGTATTCAACTTGACGTCATCACGTAGTGTACTGTGGGAAGAAATCGGGCAAACAGATTCGCACGTGCTAAGGAAAGCTTATGAGAAGTCTTCTTGCAGCGAGAAAATTTGCATTTGACCACTTTACAGACTGTAGAGCTTCAGATAAGTTGAAAAGTACACATTTCCCATACAATCATGATAATCATACCTTGAAGCACTTCGGAAAAGTCTATACGCACAATGCTTACCTGGCATGTTTTGAAAGCAGGGTCTAATTTGTTTGCCCAAAATATGGCGGCGGAGCGTGATTTGGCGCAATGAATTGTGGGGGAAATTGCTCGGTGAATATCATCCATCAAGACCTTTCCATCATCTAACAGGCGTGAATTTATTTTAGCAAACATCTAAAACAAACCTTGAATGTATTTCCCCAAGTAGGTTATGCCTGAAAATCCTAAGATTTCTCACTCCATATTGGTATTATTTGTCTGTAAGTTATGTTTC
>NC_139232.1:66126569-66271941 GCF_977018435.1 Lepisma saccharinum
AACAAAATCTAAAAGTTCTAAAATTTGATACAGGAAAGTTTACTGATGAAAGAATTAAGAAAGATTACCAAATTAAACTGTCAAATAGATTTGATGTTTTGCAGGATTTAAATGATGATGAAAATATAAATGAAACAGACGTAAATATGAATTGGGAGCACATACGTAATGCAATAGAATCAGCAGCTAAAGAAAGTATAGGATACCATAAACCGAGGAAAACTAAGCCATGGTTTGATAATGAATGTCATAATCTAATAGAAATAAGAAATCAGGCTAGACTTAGGTGGTTAAATAACTCTGATGATACAAATGTAAACAATTATAATAGAATAAAGCGAGAAGTAAAAAAAGAGATTACTTGAAAAGTAAAATTAACGAAATTGAAACAAACAGCAAAAATAAAAATATCAGAGATTTATATAAAGGTGTAAATGAGTTTAGAAAGGGGTGGCAACCTAAAGTAAACTTGATAAAAGATAGAGACGATATTCTAAATAGATGGAAGAACTACTTTAATGACCTTTTAAATGTCCATGTAGGAGATAAATCAGAAGTAAATGAAGTACACACAGCAGAACCTTTAGTTCCAGAACCTAACTTGACTGAAGTTAAAGATGATATTAAAAAACTAAAGAATAACAAAGCACCTGGCATTGATTTAATACCAGCTGAGTTAACTAAATATGGTGGAAATTCATTAACATGTCAAATTCATAAATTATTTTTTTTAATATGGAATAAAGAAGAAATCCCTCAACAGTGGAAAGAATCTATAATTGTTAATGTGTTTAAAAAAGGTGATAAAATGAACTGCAATAATTACCGTGGAATTTCTCTACTCTCAACAACATACAAAATATTGTCTAACATTCTTTTAACAAGACTAACACCATATGCTAATGAAATTATTATCAATGTGGATTTAAACGTAACAGATCAACTACAGATCAAATTTTTCACATCCGAGAGACACTATCCTATTCCGCATCCGTCGTGTCTAACGACCATTGACAGGAAACCTGTCGGTCCTCTTTGTAGTAAAAATGCGGTACGCCACACGCAGGTCGACCACCGAAAGTGACAACTTTGGAGCAGCATGGTAACATCTAAACATCATATTTCATTAGCATGCTTTTCATTCCTTCATTGTCAACTCTGTAGCCCATGTTTTATGCATGGATTTCGAGGTGCGATGATTTGCTTCTTACATCGAGCTTATCATAAATAGACTGTCGATTAGTGCAGGCCTTGTGATCGTGTCGTACAGAGTTTATAAAATAGTCAGGCCAAATCGATCAACGCGTTTCAGCATGTCGATCTAAAGAACTTGTCGAAACAAAACTTCGAAGAAAACAGTTGTTGGTTGGAGCCTTAGTTATTGACTCACCTTAATTTATTCACACAGTTCTAATTTATACACAATGGTTGTTGAAAGCGGACGCATAAATTAACAAAATTTTTAGACGTAATTGAAAAATACAGGATTCACATTAGGAAAGCCATGGAATTTGGTGCGGTTAGGAAAGGGGAAAGCAATGTAAAATAATGAAATTACTTAATTCAGGACCACCAAGAAAATTTCAGCAACATGAATTGAGCGAGACCATCCACGAAGCAAGTTTAGATATAGAACAAGCGATTCAATCCCCGTTACTCTTTCACGAATAGCGGACCTCCGTGGCAGAGTGGTTAGTACAGCGCGCAACGACGCCAAGGGTCCCGGGTTGAAATCCCAGCTTGGCCATGGGTGTTGCTTCATCAGTTTCATCATTGACTCATCCTCATCTTCATGATTATATCACTGTCTATCGTTGGCCACTTATTCCATTAATTTCCCTACTACTGTATAAACCTCAAAACGCAATAGCTCGCTACGTAGAAATGTCATTAAATAGAACCACTTTGTAATCACGTTGTAATCCTGAATGGGATTCTATGCTGTCGAATATTTTAATGGTTCCGATCACCTCTAAACTGTAGTGGTAAATCCCTCTCCTGCACATAGCAACAAGCAATGAAGGCTCAGAGGAGGGGGTGGAGGTAGGGGTTTCACACATTCACGCTCAACTGTGGACGTGATGTGATCAACACAACGCTCTGGTCGCCTTTACTCCTTCATGTCCCTATTTTATTAGAGGGTGGTTGAACCACAGAACTAGAATCGAACCCGGGTCTCCCTCGTGGCAGCCATACGCCATACCGGCTGGACAACAGCAGCTGTGCTTTAAACTGTATTGTGCATGAAAATAATATCTACCAGCACACTCGCTTGAATATTTGAAGTGACATTATCCAGTGAACGTCTGCTGGAATCTCTCAAATTGCATTTGAAGGCTAATTCCGTTAACTGCTGCACCCGTCAGAGCAGATACCGCAAAATTAGACGCTTCAGAGAGAATAATTAAGTTGTTCGCGCTTGGGGAATATGGCATAAGGCTCCCCCGTCACATTTCCGACATCCGTCGACATATGGTGCACAGTCCTTAAGCGCTAAACTTTAATAGCAGTAGTTTATAATCAGGAGTTTGTGGTTAGGCACATCTTCCTAAGTGTGTGCACGTTCCTACTAATATTTTTACTTTAAAATACAGTGTAGATATATTATGAGCTCCACCATGCTCGCTTTTTTGTAATTAAGCTATTCCAGCTGAAAGTTCTAAGCAACGAGGAGAGGGAGGCATAATTGGATGTGTCGGTGACAAAGTGGAGGTTTTTACAACTCTTGTACCAACTGAACGAAGAGTAGCATTTTAGGATAGGATATTTTCACAACACTGCAGAAGTTTATTCTAATGTCGGACCAATAGTGTTCAATATGGTATCCATTCGAAAATACTGTGCAGTCAATTCGCAAGCGTCCGTGTAGTGAAAGCTTTAATGTAAGAAGAGCCGTAAATTTTGTTAGACTTGGCTTTCTTTTACTTGGAGCAAATAGAGTTTCTTTATTGATTTGCTTTATTTTACTTCGCTTTTTGTGCCACTTCTGGATAATTTGCGAAGATGAGGATGAGTGATGACATGATGAAAATTGATTAATGTATACTCACAAACATCCAAGCCCAGACCGGGATTCGAACCCGGGACCCCTGGCGTCGTAGCGCGATGTGTTAACCACTCCGCCACGGTTGCCGGCGCAAGTAGAGTTGCATTCGTGCATGAGAGGTATGGCATGTACTGTATAAGGGAGCTTCCGGACCGAAGAAACAAGCTACAGGTGACAAGCGACATTTGTAGTAGCTTCGGAAGCAACCCTCAGTAGCAGGCTCCGGGTGTCGCTCGTATGTCGCTCGGGCTGGGCTGTTTACTAACAAAATAACGCAATTGATGTGAACAATTGCGCATGAAAAGCTTATTTCTCATGTGTTAAATATTACGCGGGCGGAAATAGGTCGATTTTCTGTCTCGATGTGCGACGATGACAAAAGCGTTCGAAATATTCGACCGTGAGACGCAACTTGAAACTAACTGCGCATGCGCTCTTTCTCATTCGAACCACCACTCCGTATTTAATTTGCCTCAACAAAATCTACATCAGAAAACCTGACAAGTAGCAAGGCATCATAAAACAGCAATACTAAGACAAAACCATATGGACTGAAACTCCCCAAAAATATAACTCGTCAAGATAGTGACTGACTGACTGGTTGACGTTCTATTCCCAGCTGCGGCAGTTCTAGGCAAAATCCAATCGTTCATATGAACACCCACAGCTAATGCACCGGTACGTTGTTATTTGGAATTCCACGTCTAGGTCAAATGTATCGCCTTGAATCTGTGTACATAAACCTTGCGATAGAACCACCGGCAATTCAACAGGAAGGTGAACAGATGGGTGGCAGAAGCAAACACAAAACTGGATACGCTCATTAGGTTTCTGGGTTATTTCTCTGCCAATAAATAGGACGCAGATGTTGAATTACCTCCCCGGTAAAGAAATTGCAGCTATGTAATTAGTACTGCTAATATAATCATCAGTGAGCTGGGAGAATTTTTTAAACAGACTTGACCTGCATTTGCCCCATAACCTACCTTTATTTTTACATTTTTACTTCAACACTTTCTCAAACAATAATTACTTTCTCCCATCTATACCTTAACCCACCTTCACATACCTAACCTGCACAAGACACCTGTAGCATCCATACGACTTATAAAATTTAAACAATAAAAAAAAGAGAGAAAAAATGGGAAACCGACATTCGCGTAAAAGATGCAGATGGGATGCCTTTACCAGGGTTTGAACTTGGAACCTCTGGTTTCATATAGCACGTTGCGATGACCAATCCGCCAGGGAAGGTGGCTGCTATGTAACGGTAATATGCTAGATAGTTATTAAATAATCAAAGCAAAGGAATATCCATAGCCCCACTCTATTTATTCCTTACACACTTGAAGAAGCAATATATTTTATTCTTGTCTGGTCCTCAAGATAATTGTGAACAAAATTAAGTCGTTACAATACACAGGATTATCAAGGAAAATGCTCAAACATGAAGTTGCTAACGATTTTTTAAAATTTGAATTTGAGTTTAAAAGTTTGGGTGCGTCAGCGCTTAGGCTATATTGCGTCCGTCACATGATACGGGGTCCAGCCCCTTACCGTAACTAAAATAGCATAACTGTAATGTCGTGTATCTAAAAGATTAAAATATTCTGACTTCGGTTAAAAGCTGAGGCTGTAAAACGGCACTCAGCACACATAAGGACAAAAACAGGACAACACACGCCAGAACCTCGTTAGTCTGCAAAATGCAGTCCAGGATGTACTACGTGGAAGTGAGGTTGACAATTGGGTGTACTACGTGGAAGGTTGCCCCTTACACCCCAGTTCTTAACTAGTTGTGATGCCACGGATGCAGTATAAGTACTGTAATCAACAGTAACTTTACGACGCTTAAATTTGTCACTTGAAAATTTGCAACATGGGGACGAGCTAAATGGGCAACTCTTTCCAACATGTTTCCAGGGGTACCATTGCGCCATTCGAATTATATGGAGTTTTTCCTGATATCTCATGGGTATAACTGACCCCTCTGGACCCCTCCGCGAGGAGAATTGCATTGGGTACCCTTGGAGCCCCCTGTTCCTGCCACACTGAGAGGAGAGACATTTACTTGGCTGTCTTCTCATTTGTGAATTTACGGTTGCACGTACGTAAACCAAATCGAAGTGGAATGTGTTCGCATCGTTCAGACTCTGTTGAGGATGTTGAGGACTTTAACGTCTCCAAAACTGATAGTCATCGCTAACAAGGGATCTGAATCTTGCAAATAGAGACGATCCATCTTGTCTTTTTATTTGAAGAGTGACGCATCAAAGAACTTTTCTGGAGCTTCTCCACCAACGCACTCCTTCCGGCTGAAGAAGCCTTATTAATATTCAATAGTAGTGCCCGAGGAAGAAAATGGTTACACAAACGGAAATAAAAAGGGAAGAAATTGTGGAAGGTTACAGAAAATTGACTACATGGATAATGGAGTTGAAACTGTGAAAACTTTTTTCAGAGATCTCTCTACACCACCGCCTACAGTTTGAAGTTAGTCAAGTTATTGTTAACTTCCTTGTATTTAGAATTTCAATTTTTCTTTGACATGTATTGTATTGTCGTTAATGTTATCATTATTATTCATTTACTCATGACTGGCCCAAGTACAGCGTTGCTAACAACAAAGTTTACGCACACTGTAAACTCCTATTGATTACACAAAAGGGACATCTTGATGTATTCCCAAACAATATGCTCCTAAGGGAATACCAAGAAGTGTAGACACAAATCGTTAACAATTCAAATGATACTATAAAGAATACAAATATAATACATCTAAAGTATGACACGTAACATAAAGTCCGAAATAATGCACTCATAATAATTTTATTATCTGTTAACTCTGTTGCCTTGTGATAAAGATGTCCTGGGTTTGATTTCTGGTCGAGGTATGTATGTAGCGTAATATGGGGCAAAACTGCGCAGTTTCTGTTCATTATGTTCTATTGAAGTTATGAATGTATAGTAACATATGAAAAAAGTAACACAGAATGCACTATCCTTTGCCAACATACAGTAAATTTCCGAAAGCCCAGTAAACAATATTTCAACATAAAACAAATGAAAAGCATGACCATGTAAACGCGCAATCTTACCCGCAGCGCGGGGTAAGACTGCGATCACGTTCGGGTAAGAATGCGCATCGTACTAATACTTTCTAAACAGAGTCACATTCGAATGAAGGTTCTATAAAAAGGAACACAAATGATTAAAGAAGGTTCATCTTTCATGTGAGAAGCATTTGTCGTGCCATCCTATCATGTGGCACACTGAATCCAATCCTCGACTGGGAGTTCGCTGTACTTCTCATCACAACCAGGGCAACTGTACTCTTTGTTTTCACGTTGCCAGCTTGATACGTCTTCTTCAGCAAGGATGTTTGTCTTCATCATCATACCAATAGCAGATGGCGGTGCCCCACCAAATAGTTCTGCTTTCGTTCTCTTCCGTGGAAAGAGTTGTTTAAGTTGGTTAAGTTGTAAAAACTTAAAATTCCTCTCTCTTTCCTCTCTCAACACAACGAACTAGCAACATGTCTTCACTAACATCCACGGCTAGCTTCTATCTCGGGCGAAGTGATGGTAGACCAGTGGTGCCATCCGTGTATGATTTTCACCTTTAAGATACGGTTCGCAGTCTTACCCGACGCGCAGTCTTACCCTTCTCTAATCTATATATAGGGCCTCCCCGATGGCGCAGTGGTAGAGTTGTCGCCTTGTAATCAAGGGGTCCCGAATTCGATACCCAGTGGAGGCACATAGTGGTTCGTATCCCACTTTAAACTGTAGGTCCAGTCAAGATTAGCTTTACTGTGCATAAAGTGGACTTAATACAACAATTCAACAATTCCATTTCTGTGTAAAGTGCACCTAAATGCATTGTATAAACAATTTTCTTGATATCCTGAAATTACAAAAAGAACAATAAAACCAATAAGTATAATAACATATAATTAAATGATATTAGTGTTTGTAGTATTGATATGATACACTTATACATCAACCGAGATGTGACAGTACAAAGAAGATGAGACAATTTAAAATACAAGGGAAGGGGCAGAGAATTGGATGAAAGTGGCTGTAATGTTAACGTTCAAGGTACCATCGCATTATTACCTTTGAGTGGACGCGATAAATCCATGGAAACAACAGAGTATTACAAAATATTTATGCAAAATTTTACGTATGGTAAAAGGGTTGTTGGAAGCCCTTCACCCTGTGTGGGCCCACAGGAAATTACAAACATAATTAATTGGACCAGACTTGAGGGAAACAAGGGTGCTACACCACGGCAAGTGAGCAAACGAGGAAAGGACAAACAACCTTTGTCATCGTCCGTCCCTGGTCCCTTCCCCCATCCCTCTGGCGCCGTTGGTAATGAACAGAGAAAATGAAGGGAAGGATTTGTTCAATTTTTGACTCAGCATAAATTCACTCACAGGATGGGATGATTTTAATTAAAGACCTGAAAAAAAAAACATTTTATCAACGTTATTGAATTGAGTAGAGTTAAATTGCGAAAGGACGCTGAAATCAATTAACCGGACCAATTTTCCATGTCAAAGCCAAATAACAACAAACACTGCTGTGGAAATTTGTATCAAAGGGAAACCAAATTTTCTGTAAACGTTATACAAAGAGCAATCACAAGCAAACATGCAACACAACAGTTGATGGAAAATTAACCAACATGGCCTCCATAAGAAGGAAGGAGGGACATTATTATGTAGATAATTAACTACGTATGGGGAAAACAGTACACGAGTATAGACGAGTGGTTAAGTTGAGTGACTCGTCTGACGTGCTATTTCAAATCATTAACTCAAGGCAAATTCTGGGATGGTGCTTTGACGAAAACCAAGAACGCTCCGGCCTATAACTCGTTGGTTCCAACTATTGAATTGGTTTTCAGGAAACGAATGCCGTACATTGTGGTTTCAAACTAATACGAAGAGCGAGGAAAATGTTAGGATCAATGGCGCCAACGGTGAAGTCAGAATCGCTCTCAAGACTGGTATCGTAGTGTACCTCCCATTCATGAGTTACACTTACCTTTGCAGAAGGCAGGAAATACGAAAGAATGCGTCTACTTCAGCAAAATTCATTTCCAGCTACAGGAGAGGTAAAACGGAGGGAGGAGGAGAAAGTAGGAGGAGTCTGATTTTGGAGGATGCAAGTTCGGTCTTGGACTGGACAGTCGGTCTTTGGCTTGGAAGGTGAACGTTAGTTTTGGAGAGTTGTAAGGAGAGGGAGATAGGAGTACCGCTTCGTTTGTTTTTTTTGTTTTTTTTGTAGGTTAAATGATCTTGAATCCTGAATAAATATTCATGCTTTCTATTCAATAAGTGGGAAGTTTGATTACCGGGCACTTTTCCTGCAGTTAATCGATTCTAGGTTTAACTGGGTCCCTGGTACTGCTGGTGGCAAACCCAAGTGAAGCGGATGGATTTGCTTACTCCTAAATCCTTGAGCGAAAAATACAATTTTGACAACAATCAGGGACATTGCGTAAACTTTACAGGAATGTACACAGATTGAAAAGTTGGAAATTATCCTACAGTGATATTGTATTGTGCGGAACAATACTTTTATGAATTTATCCATATCATCCCACTGCAAGACACCGATCCTCCTTCCCCCAAAATACACTTCGACTTCAAATCATACTAACCTTTCTTGTGTAGGATATATAAGGTTAGTCTTCCCCTTCCCCCTCCTAAATCCTGGTTACAATATGTGCTTGAGGAGTAGCTATAGGTTGCTGATTACATGTTCATCTTATTCATCCAATATTAAGAATGTATGGAATCTTGTCTATATGCCCATCATATACGCTTCGTGAACTGGTTATTAAGATCCAAAGTTCGTCGTAATATCGTGCTGCAGACACCGAGTATGTTCGTATTCATTTTGCAACAATCAGGATCGATCTTGCATTAATTGCACGACTAATGCTTCACACAAAACCACTTGTGCTGATTTGACGAGGGAGCTTATTAATTCAAATCCACTGTTAGAGTGGACAGCACTCAATTAGCAAAATGGTTTTGGCATCAATCCAGATGTGCGGGGGAAATATCTCTCTCTCTCTCTCTCTCTCTCTCTCTCTCTCTCTCTCTCTCTCTCTCTCTCTCTCTCCTCCCTCAGATGCTTCTCACAATTTCGAAATCTTGGTTATCTTGTCCGAGGGAGAATAGAGAGAGGAATTTTAACTATCGTACTACTACGTATATCTCAATCTGTCACGGACAGATGTGACAGAGAATAAGATTCCTCGATTCAAAAACATTTTTATGGAGTTTATGTGTGTGCATATTCGTACATATATGTGTATGTATGTGTGTGTATTGATAGATAGCTTAAATTCGATACATTACGAAAAAGAAAACATTTAAATAAATACTATCCTATATTTCCAGATTTTGAAATTGGAAAAATATTTTATGTTTTAGCAGTGATATGGCCATCTGTAATACTCGTAATAATATTGTATTTTTGTATTTTTCTTATTTTGCGTCACTTTCCTTCAGTGGATGCTCATACCAATGATAAGATAACATTAATGAAGGAACGCTTACAAAGGAACATCTATGTCCAGACTCGAACCCAGAAACTGTGACAGCGAGATCGTGAGGTAAATCCACGTTTACGGGCGCAGAAATGTCCTTATTATTATTAAAAATAATAATGTATTTGCTTAAACTCAAGTGCTTGTATCAAGAGAGTAACTGTTTCATTATGCTGATTATTACTAATTAGAACTTTATAACAATACATACATAATAAAGTTTGTTTTAAATTCACTTTAGTCGTATAGGCTAATCACGACTGACTCTGCAGTTTTAAGTGGGATCCGAACCACCGTATCCGGAACCCCTTGATCACAAGGTCTTAGGGTTACCATTACGAATACATACAGAACAGAAGCATTATTACACAAATACAACGTACTTTTTGGAGCGGCATTAAAAAAGTATTAGTAATCCATTAGCACTCATGTTGTCTTCTGATTAGCTGTTTTTGTTTATTAAAATATTGAACCTCTAAATCTTTAAAACAAATTCAATGACCACAGCGAAGGATAAAGTTACGGATTTTTATCTTGGCAATCGACTGTACAGTCACAATGGGAATCCAGGATCCGGAAAAAACTCGCTTACCTGCATTGCGTGTATCTAACTCTATGACGTGTCGGTTATGCACTAATAAATATGGTATATTTTATTTTTTTTCAGCCTAAAATATAAGAATGTTTGGATTTGCGCGGTATTTTCATTTTTTAACGTAAAATGTGTTAAAATTCGTGAAAAGGGGCACAAGTCGCATTTTATGCAAAATTCGCCTTTTTTCGTGATTTCCAATGAATGAAAATGTGTGTCACTGTACTTACATAACATTTTTTTTTCGGAACATGTAATATTTTTCGGTATTATTGCATTTGCGAAAAATTTAAGACCTTACTCGTCGACTTAGAATTAGGCAATACACATAACGCCATGTGGAGAATAAATTATTTGAGGATTCAGTTTCGCACTTTTATTGCGTGCGACTATAAAAACGGTTCAGCTGCAAGATGATTTTACTTTTTGGAGCAATAATAAACGCCTGCTATAACGCGTATGTTGTTGGGGGACTGTACGGAAAAAAACGCAGCGTCACGTTGAAAGCATATTGTGACAAGTAAAGTGACAGCTGTCATTTAATTGTGGCTGCAAGTTTCTGAATTGGCAAATGACGCACATGTACGGCGCATCAAAAGCAAAGTCATTCCGATCTGCGTGCTAATTTTTCCCTTGCCAGAAAATGTCAAGCTACACTTTTTGGAGCCCTCTTAAGAGGCTTTGTCACCGTTTTCATTTTGCGTTTCGGCTCCAGGGACCATTACGATTATTGACTGCGGGGTTGTTTGAAATCGTCTATGATGGGGAAGTCAAGTGGCGCTGGACGCGATGACGTAAATGGACCTCACGTGTCTCAGTTGTTAGGGTCGCACGCACTTGCACCATCAAAATGAATAGCAGATTATATTGTTGGAAAAAAATAATCTCTTGATGGACCCATTGCAGTTACAGTAAATCCTAAACGTATTGAAATTATTATTATTATTGGAATCAATTCGGAAATTGATATGTCACACGAACAACGTTGTATTCAATTCAAATGCAACAGATACCGATAAACAATCAATGTTGTTGCTCTCTCTAAAACGCTTTTCCTCAAACACGAAGTTCTACGGTGCAGAAAACTCCTCCATCTGTTCATAAAACATGCCATTACCATATTCTGGGTGCCACCAACAATTTTCAATTTAATGTCTCAGTTGTCTCTGTCGGCAAAATTGTTCCTGTGACTGATTCAATTATTATCAAATTATTGGGTATGATTTATTTATTAACTTGGTTTATTTTTACTTCGGTTTTCTCCCACTTTTGCCTTATTGCGAAGATGAGGATGAGTGATGATATTATGAAATTGATGAAGAGACGCTCAGAAAGAACACCCATATCCGCGCCAAGATTCGAACTGGTGATCTTCAGCGTCGTAGCCTACTATGTTAAACGGAGGTCGGCTATTGTGTGTGAAAAACTCAAAAATGTTATGTTACATTTAAATATGACGTGTGGTTGGAATCACTTAAATTGCGAATATTGTACTTAACGGGTATCAAAATAAGTGTATTTAACAGGCTTGCGAAACCCAGTCTCAGAAGAGAAGAAATATCGATCGGAAAATGTGGATAAAATTGTTCACTTCAATGAGAAGATGATGGCGCTTCAGGAGTTGGCACACTTATATCTTACGAGTTGGCAATCTTGCCCGATTTCTTTGAAATTCGCGAATCATATCAAACCACTTATCACAACTTATCACCATTTTCGCTCTTGCATCAAAAGTTTCGGTGGTTTAGTACATTTAGAACCGTCTTTAGGTTGTAAAATAACAATACAGGGAACACAACACCTTAAGCATGGTTTTCATATACGAGTCTCTATCTTCTGCCTTGGAGTTTATGAAGCAAGCGAATGAAAACAAATCCTCTGCGCAAGTAGCGACTTGAGAGGGCTCGACCAATGAACGCGGCTGAAGTTAACAGCCGTTTCCAGCAGTGCGCACTTCTTCGTTCCGCCCACTCACTTTCTCCCTTTCCTTACCGTTATGCGCAGCGTTGTTCCACGGACTCTTGGGACATATTACAGGCTCTTTCTTATCTCTTTACGCTCACAGAAATGATATTTAAGACTGGGAGATTTCAGTAAAAATATACTTAATAGATCTCACAAACGTTACAGTAATAACTGCCATTAAAATACCGCTAACTTAGGAGAAAATTTCACTTAGCCTTAAAAGTTTTTTAAAGGTAATGGTGTGTGTGTTTCAGATGGAAATTCCTTCGCTCCTTGTTCCTCCATCTTTCGGACACCCTCGCAAACTAATATTCCAGCGACGACGACAATGAATGCAAAGCCCGAGCTCCTTTGCCTTCTCATCCTCTAGATAAACAGGCATCTCCAAAGGTGCCGCTCTCCAAACGTAAGGCTCCCTACTCCCTTCTTTTCACTATTCGTTCCAGGACGTCCTGCCGGAAGGGACGCGAATGTTTACAGAGCATACACTGGAATTGTGTTGGCTGAATAGAAGGGCTGAATAGAAGGGCTGAATAGAAGACAGGAATTATAACAATTTGCTCCTTACTTGACGGAAACATCCTGTTCAGAGTTCACATAAGGCCTCTGCCTTTCTCTCTCTCTCTCTCTCTCTCTCTCTCTCTTTCTCTCTCTCTCTCTCTCTCTCTCTCTCTTTTACTGTGCAAATTCGCTTAATTTATTGATTCGGTCAGTCGATCATTAGAAATAAACAACTGTTAGATTGATTATATTGATTTTCTGCATGTGGTAGTTGGATCGGTTTCTTTGTTTGTTTGTTCAGAGCGGAGTAAGGGTGAAAGATTTACTAAACATTTTTCAATATATGCTATGTTATGTGCTATATTAAATTTGATTGAATTGTTGTTTTAAGTCCACTTTATGCACAGTAAGGCTAATTGGGACTGACCTACAGTTTAAAGTGGGATCCGAACCACTGTGTGCCTCCACCGGGTATCGAACCCGGGACTCCTTGATTCCAAGGCGGCGACGCTACCACTGCGTCATCGGTAGGGCCCATTGTGTTATATTAAAGTTTAGTGCAGAAATCAGATTACAAAGCTTTCTTACAGCAGCTTTTATACTTAATATAAAAATAGTAACAAGGCGAGACATAAAAACATTAAAATAAAATGCATACATTAAATAGAATAAAAGAATGTACAAATTAATTCAAGACTAGGACAAATTTTAATTTTTGAAACTATCATATTATTTTCTTGAAGTTTTATTCCCCTTTATTTAGAATCATTCCAATTAAACCACATTTGCTTACTTTTGGTGGGATGTGGTATCTCGTTTGTTCCAAGAGTGAGGACCTGGCAACAGTCGAATGTCGATTAAACTTTGGACGTACGTAATTCGAAATTCAGCCTGTCAAGGAATATCAATACTTAAAAATTTAAGTCAGATGTATATGGCAGTTTCAACCCATAAACTTCACCAGTACTTGCAGAGGATCGTGTTATGTTGATAGAAAAATGTATCTTTCGAATCACGGAATTAGTTGGAGATTAACTTATCGACTGATAGAGACTACACGAAGTGCACCTTAATACTGATAGAACATTACATAACTTTGAGGAATTAAAAGCTACTTTAATTACTCTAATTAATTATTATTTAATTAGGGAATGGTTATTAATGTGATAATTAACGTTTCAAAGCAACTAACGAACTAAAAAGTTTAGAATTTATAGGGAATCTGTTGTTATCTGAAAAATCTGATTGAGTTTCAGTAATTAACCTACTTAGATAGAGAGTTTGAAGAACTGGGCAATGCCCTGTATAAGAAAGAGTACATTGATCGAATCCATTAAAATTGCAATGAGAAACAAAAAATTAAAGCTTTCTTTCAAGAAATGTTCTGAAAATGAGATCTATGACCCTACTAAGGGCTAATTCATCCCAAACTCAACCAGGCATGTGTGTTCAATAGTGGCATATAAAAATAATGAACTTGAAGATTTTACGAGCAATTTCCTGGCCTTTATATGTTCAGTCACGTTAGAGACTTCTCGATGGTGTAGTGATAACGTCGTCGCTTTGTAATCAAGGTGTCCCGAGTTAGATACCTGGTGGTGGCACATAGTGGTTCGGATTCCACTTTGAACTGTAGGTCCAATTCCGATTATCCCTTCTGTGCATAACGTGGGCTAAAATGAAAACATTACAGTCAACATTAGAACGTAGTTTCAGAGAAGATAAAGAAATATCAGTTCGAAATTGATTGTAACGTGATAATATCTAGGTATATAAAGAGAATCTTACTAAGGTTTGTACACATTGCCGCTCAAAAAAGTCATTTTGCCTAAAATATGGTAATGCTTCCATCTTTACGTGGTAAAACGATACCATCAACTTACCAAGGCCCACTCCTTATAAAACAAGTGAGACTGCAGCTAAGAAGAAAAATTTAGTTTATGTTTAATTCAGAATAATTTCCTGAGTAAGCAATTAGACGTTCCACTGTAGTTGTGCAATTTTTACCTACAGATATGAAAAAGCGCCGTAAAATAATCAAGTTTTAAGTTCGATTCATTCATCTAAGCTTTTTTTAACTTTTATTTTTGGAAGATAACGAAAAGCAATGCGCAACGAACATTGTTATAGAACAAAGAGGATAAGAAAATCGGTAAAACCAATCTCGTTTGTTTTCATACAAGCGCGTGACATTTCTTTTCCTTAACTCCACTTTAGTAACAATTGAGTCGTTCTATGATATGATATCAGCCATTTCGCAAATTGTTCCTCATTATCTGCAATTAGATAATGTCCTCTCAAAACACAAGTGAGATATGTTCACACCTCATTGTTTAATCAACACTCATCTTATCGCTATGATAACTACGTAACTTGCTATCTCTTTTTGAAAACCTACTCTGTATCCTCAGCTAATAATATGAACTCCAATAAGAGCTCGTTTATTTTTAATACATATTACGCTATCTTCATTATTGTGCAATTGCAGTTTGATTTACAGGCAGTAAATCACATTTCATTCCAAGCAGTGCCCTTTTTTAAACTTTTACAATGGTTCTGTAGTGAATTAGGTTAGTAATATTAGTCGCAATAATTGCTTGATTACATTACGCTAAAAAAATAATGAAAATCTGTTCGTTTTAATCGGACGTATATAGCTGATTAGCTACTGTTTCCTCGATCACTAACATGGCTGTATTTTTAATCCACCTAACGACGATTGACACCAACAGACATCGCAGCACTGACTAGTTAGTGTCCCTAGATGTGATTATTGACTTAGTGATTGGCGAAGGATATATTGTACAACAGAGAGAATATAGAATTCTGAGACTGAAATCAACGCACAATATATTCGAGAAATAATAATGTTGAGGAAAGTCGCAAAACTTCATTCAAAACATCCTATTTCACAAACTTATATCTACTTTACACATCATACTACATTATTGGAGAAGATAATATTTTTTGTATTTTTGTATTTTTTACGTCGCTTTTCTACCACTTCTGTCTAGTCGCGAGGATGAGTGATTAGTGAATGGAACTGTTGAAGGGACATTCACAAATATAAACCACGCTCAGGCCGGGGTTCGAAACAGGAAATTTTGAAAGTGAACCACTTAACGCGCTCGGCCACAGATCCGGCGAGATGAGCGATTCTTGATACCGAACAATATCGCTCAATAAGGGTGATTCTATTTCATAAGTTCCACCGAATTATATTCATCCCCATTGTCGCGAGAAGTGGTGAAATGCATGTAAAATACAAAAAGATAAACTAACGTAAGGTGGGTTTCATACTTTTCAGGTGATTTGTGATCCATTTTTGAATTTGTTAATGATTGAGTTCAATTTTATTCTTATTTCACTTCTCATGTCTTCAACAGTCTCTCTCAGGCTCTCACCCTCTACTGTCCCTTCGTATGAAAGGTAAAGGTAAAGTTCCCCGTGCTCATTCGCCGTGCATTGGTAGCACATGGGGATGGAAGAAATATTTCCAGTGTTCTGCTTCGTTCAGAATGGCTGCTAAGAGGCTTTCTGTTTCATCCTCTACATGCACAATCTTTCTCTTCGCCGTCAAGTTTGCGATTTGAGATTTATTTTCATAATCAGGAATGGTCAACTTTTCATCAGTGAACTCTTGCCTTTTTTTCATATCAGAATCCTACGTACCAACAGCAAATCCCACAACTTCTTTTACACAAAACCTCCAAGGTTATTCTTAGAACGCAAGGTCATTTCCTGCATGAAGCAGCCGAAGAAGTAATAGTGTTTGTCTTATTCTTGTTTTATTGTTGTTATTGTTTGTGTGTCCGCCTTATTACGTTACGTTTATGTAACTGATATACAACAGATTTATTTTGTAGTCAGGATTCTTCAAAGAACACACGCACACATGGCGTGTTGTCGCGGAAATACCTAGAGGATAACAAAACAAACACTCTATGTTTTGATGCTTGAAATTGACGCTAGGGTTCCTAAAAAAATTCTATCCTGCATGTGTGCAACCAAGCGCAGATTGAATGTTGTCGCTGATATTCATTTTTATGCTTGCGGAAAGCCCCGAGGATAGTATAAAAATAAAACGGTGTTGCAAATGTAGTGTTTACTTTATTCAACTCTTCCATGTATATGTGTAACAATCGGTGAGCATTTGCGTATGTATACTATGAGGTTGTTGTTTTTTGCCTGAGGAGAAAGGCAGTGAAGCGTGCATAATGTTTTTGTGAGGAATATGCTAACATGTATGTGAACACAGGCATGGAATTAAACATTAAGCACACCTACACTGTTTTCACAAATGAAAACAGAAGTAGTCGTCATCCATAGGCGCAGTTGGAACAGGGGAGGGAAACGGAGCGTCATTCACAATACAGCAGCATTTGCTGATGGTCGGTTATCTCGGTAATTACAGAAATACCTCGCTAGCATACCAAAAACTCACTTTCAAATTCACTTTACGCACTGATAGAGTAATCTGGACTTGATTTACTGTTTACGAATCACATGTATAATTGCCATGGCCGGGAATTGCACCCGAGGCTCTTTGATGACAAGGCGATGGCTTTTATCATGCTCTCGAGGCATTGTGGGTGAATGCCATATACTGGGCCTCAGGTTTCTTTGTTTGTTTTTGTTTTTGCTTTAAATTCACTTTATGCACAGATAGCCTAATCGGAACTGGGTCTATATATTACAGTGGGAAATGAACCACGGTTCAATGTGCTTCCACCGGGTATCGAACTACCTACGAGGCTCCTACTGGTCTACTCGCGATCTCGACGCCAAAGGTTCTGAGTTCAAGTCCCGGCCACCTCATGCCTGTAAATACTTGTAACAGGCAAAAGAGGAACAAGGAAAGGCAGCACACATTGATGTTCATTACATTGTGAGTAATGTTTCGGTAACCTTTCTAAACAACTACCTCGATATCTTGGGTATAGCAACACGCAGCATACCTCCGTGGCAGTGGGGTTAGCATAGCGCGATACGACGCCAGGGCTTAAAGAGTTCGAATCCCGGCCTGAGCATAATGTGTTCTTTGTGATTCTCCCTTCATCAATTTAATCATCTCATCATCCATCTTCATCTTCTTGATAACCAAAAGTGGCAGAAAATCGAATTAAATAAATCAATCAATTAAGCAGCACACTTACAGAAGCGCGCACGCAGGTATACACGCGCGCATGCGCAAACTCACATTGAGAAGAGAGAAAGTAATTGAACGAAAGAAAGAGGAAGAAAAAAGAGGAAAGAAAGATAAAAGAGAAGTAAATAGGAAAAAATAATTTCCATAATGGTAGTTAAAAATTTAAAAATATATCCACCATTTTGAAAATGTTCGCCATCTTGAATCCTAACGGCAATTATTTGAGATCTCAATCTTAAATGCTTTCTATTGGGGTTATGCATGTCCGTGCCAAATGATGTGTTTCAACGGGTAGTAATTTCCCCATACATCCCTTACTCTCCTTACTAATATGGAGAATGAGGAAGACAATAGACCAGGCGAACGAGAACAAGTCTCTGCGCAAGTAGTGACGCGAGACGGCTCCACCAATGAACAGTGAGAGAAACGACATTGTGTAATGGACGACGGGAGTTACCCGATTTCCAATGCAGCGTTGCAAACTTTTGAAAAGGATGATACCGAACGCACATGGCAAACGGATCGTATTTTTGTCTCCAGGTCCGTACGATTGGTTTAGGAATTTCTTATGGAAATATTAGGGACAAAACGTCCGTGCATATACGGTCAGGACAGTATGGTTGGCAACGCTGTGCTTTCACCACTATTTTCGTCCTCCTCCTCTGCCGATATGCGCGTCCCTGCTTTACAGTTAGCTGAAACAGGGTATAGTCACCGGGAAGGACAACGCAACACTGCAATTTCGTTGCACAGTTTTCCTTGTGCGAAAGCAATCTGTATGTAAAACGCAGAAGTGGCCATTTCGGTCGACATAAATCGGAACAACCCAATACGTTCGCGAGTTGTTTCTCCTCAACTAAACTTTGTATGCGCCGCGTAACCCTTACGACCCACTCGTTCGAATGAGGATCTGACCTTGCACGGTTTTTACATCATGTAGTTTTCCAGTCACGAGCAAAAGTTGATTCGATTTCGTGAAGGAAAAAAATACACATCTTGACTCTACAGCAGTGAATACTGAGCAAGCCACATTTACGTTCTCAAAAATTAATTAAAATCCATATACGTTCCGAAAAATTACTGAGGGCTAATTTACGTTCAGAAAAAAATATTGAAAACTTGTTTCTGTTGCAAGTAATTACTGTGAATTGATTTGTGTTTTATATAATTATGGAGGACTCTTTAAGCTTAGAAAAAGTACTGATAACTCATTCACGTTAAAAGAAATTACCGAAGGCTCATTGACGTTGTAAATAATTACTGAGGAATCACTTACTTTCCAGAACAAATTACTGAAGAATCACGTTTAAGAATACTGCTGAGGAATTATTTGTAGTCAGAAAAAAATATTAAGCTCATTCACGTTTAGAAAAATTCAAGACGAATCACCTGCGTTCTGAATAATTACTGGGGACCTTTAAAGTTCCCCAAAGAATGCCGAGGTTCTCATGAACCCGCATGAAATTATAAAGAACCTCGAGTATTGCATTATTATAACTAGGGCTCGGAAGTTGAGGACCTATAAATTGCCAAAAAAATACCTATAAAAATACCTAAAATATCAAAAAAGGACTTAAAAACTGAAAAAAGGACTTATAAATGTGATCCAAATTAATTAATAACTTCAGTTTTAATTACATATTTAATGAATAAAAAAATACAAAATTCTGGTGGTATGGAACACACAGTGCGAAAAAAACTATATGAATGAAATGCATCTTCTTTCAGTCCAAAAATGTTCATCTCTCGTTTCAGGGATGGTTCAAATGTATTTCTTTCTTTTTATTTCTTTACAACAGAGGAGATGTTTAAGAGGTGATGAACTGATGATGATTCGAATTGAGAATGGCAAGTAGAAACGTAGTCGAAAGAAGGTGAATTTGCAAAAAAAAAAAAAAAAAAGCCGTTAAGACCTAAAAAAGGCTAAAAAAGGACCAATAAGCCAAAAAACGCCGAAAAAGGCAAAAAAGGACAAATAAAACCCACCTTTTTCTGGCCTACAATGACCCAAAATGAACATATATTATGTTGGGCCTCGTCTTCGGACACCAGGGGGAAAAAAAGGATTTTTCCTCAACTTCCGAGCCATAATGATAACACATTTCAATGACATCAACAACTTTTTAACCATTAGCGGAAATGTCACCACAGTTAATCCAAATAACTACAAAATTCTGCATCCCATAGATATTTATAAAGTCAGAATTGTAATCGATACAAAATTATGGTTTTCTTTGCTGTTACTGCACTTCTTTGCTTTTTTTTACGGTGGTTGAACATACAATTGATTGTTTTCTTTGTATGATAAAATTACCTCTGAAATCAAACCCGAGACCTCTTGATAACAAAATGGAAACACGTGGGCAATATTGTTCAGCCGGAACAATACTGATGAGATAAACTAAAAACTCCAGATCGCAACAGTCGCTGTTTTCTGGCTAACCAGCACCGAGTTGTTGTTTTCTTAAGTTGTTGCTTCATTGTCCTCGCGTTGATGGCTCTTGTGATTGAACCCCGAGGCGAACACCGAAAATGTTCTCCCACGCGGGAGTTCTGTGATACATAAATAATAACGCTCTATGTTCGCCGACGGGAAAGGTAACAGTAGGCAAATTGTCCACGTATGTGTCCATTCAACTTTGAATGCCCGAAATCGAAATTGCAGTGGACAGCTTAGCAATATGAATAAAAGATACGCACTATTAAAAACGACGAATCTGATCGGAAATGATAACAAAACTGGTTTATGGGAACAGCTAAGTGATGGCAATCATTTTCGCGACGAATACACGTCGTCTGCTACAAAATAAATAAGGATGTCTGCGTCAATCCGTGCGTCAATGGTGCACCATTATGAAACGTCTGAAAGGCATTTATTGACATTTGAGGGTAACGGCCTCTTCAGTCACTTCCCAGCACAGGGTAATCATTAATCGATACGCAGTTTGAACGTAATGAGCTCAGATCTGGCGAGTATGGCGGGTATTGAAAAAAACGTTCGTACTGCCATCTGTTGAGAGACGACAAATCTAAATTCTTGCGTGCAGAGCCATCTGTTGAACAGCGTAACAATCCAACTTCTTAGTTGGAGTTGCAAACAAAGCGCTAAGAATTATCATGTTATATCGTAATAATCCATAACTTAAAAAAAAACTAGGAACAGGTGATAGTACAAATTAAATACCTGTGTGCTAAACGTTATAATAACGAAATAATAAGTTACACAGGGCCTAGTCAGAAAGGAAGCTACATATTTAACAATTACAGAGTTCGCACACAAGCAGTGGGTCGATTAGGGGAGCAAGGGGGGCAGTTCCCTCTAAATTTTGAAAATTTTTGCCCTATCACTATTGCCTCTCTATGCTAAGCCCTTTCTGCCAAGAGAAAGTAAACTTCCCTTGCCCCCCCCCCAAAGGATTGATACACAATCGCCGCCACTGCACACAAGATGAAATAAGCAAACTGCTTGTAAAGACTCGGCAAGAATGTTTCGCATACATGTTTACCACCAAATACACATATTACAGAAGCAATACAAATATGGCGATCACACAGGCTCGTTACAAGACTCGAGCTTGATAACGTTTTTTTTAGAAAAGTCCACAAATACACAATATGAACCATCTGACTACAGAACGACGTGAGAAGTCAGTTCTTTGTGGACATGTTGCTAATGTTGTTATGTCAATGACCTGATCCCTCGATATGAGTGTTGACATTGACAATTACATTACTTCGAGATTATCGACGTCCATGTTTACTCTGCCATCTAAGTTAATGTTTTTTTCTTCACGGAAAACGTGTTTGGGAACACTTCTATGTACATACAAGCCTCTGATATACGCCAGGCTCATGTACACAACAATTTACCTTTACACGTGAAAGAAGAATGGCTGTAAGTATTTGTATTCTTTAAAAGTTGTACAGGTAGAAGTGCATAAGTATTTTGAGTATTTTACGTCGCTCCTCTGCCTCTTGCGTTAATAGCAACGAAGATGAATGATAAAGGGATGAAATAGAGGATGGGGCAAACACAATGAAACGCACATCTTAACCGGGATTTTAACCTAGGTTCAGCTTCGTAGGGCGATATTCTAATATTTGTTCCAACTATATGCAGTTCCTAGACAGGATTTGGTGTGATCAAAGTTGAATAAATAAAAGTATGCGAATAAAATAACAAAAGTTCAACATACGTAGAATAATAGAATAATTTCAATCGCTGGGTGCTAATTCTGAGATCATATACTAAGTGAAATCTATGCTTTTTATATAATTTCTTAATTGGATCAGAATGCACAAGTACAAAATGGGCCTCCCCGATGTTGCACTGATAATGCCGTCGCCTTGTAATCCAGGATTCGCAACAGGGTGGAGGAACATAGTGATACGAATCCCACACTGAACTGTAGGTCCGGTCAAGATTAGCCCATTTGAGCAAACTTTGACATATATAAAATGATTCCGTACGTTTCAGAAAAGATCATATTTTGAGTAGCGCGAAATACCGAGAATATAGATGCAACTTATGGATAACGTGCAAGTAATGACGAAATTGATGTACGGCAGTTGCACTTCAGAACAGTCTTCCTGCAGCGTAGCCTAATGGATACTCTGCCACCTCCGTGGTTAAGGTGTCATGTTTACTTCTGGACACATGAAACTTGTAGGCTGGGACACATGACGGGAAAAGTGTTCACCCACTGCATGACTTTGAGCTGAAATGTAGTTCTGACTGGAATTCCAGCGGAAATAAAGAAAGTACTTTTGGGAAAAGGGGGGCGTGTATCCGCTGCATCTGGAGGGCCGGAGCGTAGAAATGGGAGAAAACTGAAGGTGTGCTCTGGTGGCTAGCACAAATCCCATCGGACAACGGTCGCAGTGAAGTCCTGAGTTCGAGAAGGTAATGCGAAGTACTCGGTGGGTTTATGTGAAAAACTGAAATTGTTGACTGCACGAACTGAGAGGCGATGGTAAATGGAGTTGCTCTCTGAAGGCCATTGGTGCGTAGAATTCCAATGTTGAAGGCGTCTCAGGAAGTCTCTGCTATGCGATGTATACGTCATGGAGATAGGAGACATTATTAGGTGAGGATAGGAATGAGGTGGCCAATTAAAAAAAAAGGAACACGGAAAGGTTTCCAAATACAGTCTTTAAAATCACAATAACCCAAAGTATGCCATTCAAATAAAAGTACAAAATCACTAAATCTGGGGCTTAATGTCAAATAAAATATAATAACTAATAATAAAAGCAATAAAAAATGTAAATCAATTTTAAATAACTGTACGCTAAAATGTGAAGGTTTACGATGTGAGACAATATTTTCACCACGTTTACACTCCCGTTATGGCAAAATAATGTCTCACATCGTAAACCTTGTGCTTTGATCTGGAAAGCACAGAATAGTAAGAATAAAGAAACAGAAAATATGAATGAAATTCAATTCCAGCGAAGGAAAAAAAGCATTGAGTGATAGACTCATGATCTCGCCACGGAAGGTTTTGAATTTGTGTCCCGGTCTGGGTATAGGGTTTGAAAAAATGACTACCAACCTTGCCTTTGGTACGCACGCTCCCGGTTACAAAAGCCAGAAAAGAGCGGTGTTGGCGTTCGATGCGCTGACCATGCGTCATCTAGCGAGAAAGTCAATTGGCGGATCTTGAGTCTCAAAGAAATGTTACTACACGAGACATGGGGTTGAGTTTAGTATTTTGTGGTTTAAAACAATTGTTCCAAGCTCATAGCACCAGGAAGAAAACTAACGAAACAGTGACTTCTCGTATGAAGACTAGTCGTCGATAATAAATTGCAGACATTTGATTGATTCATTTAGTTGGTGTTTTAAGTCCATTTTATGCACATTAAGGCTAATTGGGACTGGACCTCAAGTTTAAAGTGGGATCCGAACCACTATGTGCCTTCACCGGGTATCGAACCCAGAACCTCTTGATTACAAGGCGACGACGCTACCACTACACCTTCGGGGAGGCAAATTTAAGATATTTGAATAGCTTCATTTGCGTTCATCATGCTTAAAAGCATGATTATGAGAGTAGGTGGCTGAAATTTTGAAAGGGCGAATGAAATTTTAAGGTAAAAATGAATGAAGACCATTGAAAATTGCATTTGAATGCTGAAGATTTTTCAGTTTGCATAGAAACTTTTGATATTTTTAAAGTTGACCTCCGGAAGCAGTCAATCACGTTTTGCACAAGAAGAGAATTCAAACTCTGTCAATTCACCTGTCTCTATTTGCTTTCGCACAAGAAATTATAGCAGAAAAATGTAAGCAACGGTCTTTTTTTTCTTTCCGAACTAGTCTTATTTACTCAAGACCATTTGTGGCTGAATAACGTAGAAACTTGAATATATATTTGAAAAAGGTACTAGTGTAGACATAGCTGAAGTTACACTGTGATGAAAGAGTAATCTAAACATTTCATGCGGTACTGATTTTTGACTGTACAACATTCCTATACACAGTAACCTGGTATTACAGAAAGAAAGATGTTTAACTATGATGTTTTTAGGGAGACATCGCAAGACTACTATTTTTTGTGAAAGAAAATATGCCCTCTTCATTCAAAAGTAAATGTACATACATATGTATGTACAATTCAATCTGTATACAGAATGATTCAGAAAAAGTTTGCAAAAATGAAATAGGAAACGAACAATTTGAGATAGGGAACCTAGAGTCCGAAATAGAGAGCACCGCCTCACTTCAGTGTAAATGTCTGCAACCATCTGCATGTTACCTTTCCCCTTCGCTGAATTGGATGGAGGGGCTCTATTACCTGGCCTGAGAGGTCACCCGACCTGAATCTATTAAATTTTTGTCCGGAGATATATCTCAAATCACTTGTTTATGAGATCCCAGTGGACAGGGACGTGGAATTACTTTCCAGGATTGTTGCCACTTGTGATGTGATTCGTAAGACGCCAGGAATATATAAATGGTTCAGCAGAATCTCATATTTTGCTGTCATGCTTCCATTCTGATTGGTTATCGTCATTTTGAACAACTGCTGTGAGGTTGTTAACACTTGTTGTCAAAGCTATAAAACTAGGATTTCCAAAAGTCAAGCATGTAACTAATACGCGGAAATGAATTCCAGTAAATGTTGCTGCTCATTGTACGTCAGCAATGTTCATGCATGTCACTTATTTGCCATTCCTATAAACGATAGTGCATGCTAGAGGTCGACATGATTCAGCCCATATCTCGTTACAGTGACTTCTCAGAGCCTAGGTTCTATATCTCAAATTGTTCAGTGGCGCATTACCTATGTCCTGTTTAATTTTTGTACATCTTGACTGAATCACCCTGTATATGCTTCTAAGATTATAAAGTTTAAAAAAATTAATATATATATCTTGTCTTTGGTGTGTAGGGTTCCTGGTTCAACCCTCAGTGTTGTTCCCAAAATGTCTGTTGGTCCTTAATCATGAGGATAATTTGGGAATAACTTCCAAAGAAACATTGGGGTCGGGTGTGGAAAAATCATATAACAGCGACGATGGAACTAAATGCATTGACCTCATGTCACCTAATGACAAGCTGTTTAAGCGACCTCGACTTTCAAAGGGCTGTTTCACGACGGAGTTAATTTGCACAGTTATAAGCAGATAATAAATTGCAAAATTTCACCTCCACTCGCAGCTACGTCCGTCGTGAAAGTTTGTAGTGTAGAAACTTGAATAAATGCTCCATAAAGTTCTGAAAGTACAGCAAGCATTTTCCTAAATGAAAAGACACCTCCAAAATAGGATGATGTCATATCAAGCCAAGTTTCGCTGCAAAACTTGGTAGATTTCAACGTCACAACAAATCAGGCGAGACCAACTGCGCTTATCAGGGAACGCGGGGGTGTTAGCATCTGTCTCAAAAGTTGCATTCTCCGAAAGTTTAGTGCGTGACACTGATAAATGACGCACGTTGACGGGGTGATGAGTCATAGTATTCCGTGCCATATGGTGCCTTCTCTGTGCGAATGTGTACGCGAGAGTTATCGGTCTAGGTTGGTTGTGCGTGACTTTAAGTGAAACTAATTTTAATTATTATTTACTTTCTTCAATCAGGCAGTATAAAATGTCAACTTCCTTCTGGTTCTTTAGTACGCGAAGTTAGCACAGAAGGGACGTGGATCCACATATCAAGTTTTTTTGTGATGTGATCAGCACCACGCTCCTGCCCCCTTTACACACAACTAGCCCCAGTTACCACTTTATTAAAGGCTAGGTGATCCACAGAGCGATTTATGTAGGAACAAAGTCGGAAAAGTTCGCAGCTAACCAGTCAGACGCTCTACCGACTACACTCTATTCCGGGAATCTCTGGAGCAAGCGAACGAAAACAAGTATCTACGCAAGTAGTGACTCGGCCAATGAACTCGTGAGAGGGGAAGTGAGCGCGGATACCAGCCGTTTGTAGAAGCGCGCTCTGCTTCGCTCCGCCAACTCACAGTCTCTTCTTCTCTGCCGATATGCGCGGTCTTGCTCCACAGATTCCCGGGACAGAGTGTAGACCACCGCGGCTCCAAAGCTTTCGGTAAACTGTGCTATATGTTTACCTCTTTTCAGGTGTGTATCTTTGTATAATATGCCCGAGAAGTCCCCGTACACCTACTTGCATGTATCCTGTTGCAACAGTTTTTTTTTTTTTAAAAAAATGGCCGGTATTCGTTTGTTTGGGAATGATTTAGTTTCCATTGTTGGCATCTCTGCTTTGAAGGTCACATGGAACCCTCACTCGAATTCGTATGTCAAGTTACAGAGCTGAGGAACGGTTAGTGACGTGTGTGTGGGTGCAATAAGGACAACACACGGGGTAACGAAAGTATTGTATCGCAATGTAAATTTCGCAAGTATGTTATGTTATAATATAAAGGTATGTCGTAATGAATAATTCAATAAATATGTCATATACATCCAGGGGTGATATGTATTTACTATGTAATATAATCTAGGGGTACGGGGACTATTCGAACTTCCTGTAGAATAACTGAGTAAATGTAGATGAGAATTGTAAAATCGAAACTTGAAGTTCTAGAGATACTTAAGGAACATGGACCCCGTCAAGATTGCGAAGAAGATTGATTGATTGATTTGGTGTTTTAAGTCCACTTTATGCTTAATAAGGTTAATCGAGACTGGACCTACAGTTTAAAGTGGGATCCGAACCACTATGTGCCTCCACCGGAAATCGAACCCGGGACCCTTTGATTGCAAGGCGACGACGCTACCACTCCGCCGTCGAGGAGGCATGATTGCGAAGGAGATAAAGTCCCAGTTTCTTTAAGTTCGTCCGAAACTATAGACAGTTTTTATAATTTTTAATAAAATTTTTCTTACTTTGTTCTCTCTTCAGCCACTTGGATGATTGGATGAAAATGATGAACGGACACTCAAGAAACACCCATATCCACGTCGGGATTCGAACCGAAAACCTACGATGTAAACGTACTTAAAAACAAGAAAAATTCAAATGAAGGTGAATACATGAAACATTATGTATAAATGCAACACTGAGTATAGCATATACGTCAAAACACAAGACAAACTACTACCTTGAGGCTCTTAACTCATAAAATATTATGGATTTGACTCCCAGCGATTGTATGGACAATTCCTCTTTGTCTGCCTTTTTATATTCTCTCATGTTATCAACATTCATGCTCATCGTTGAAATTAAACTCACAGAACTATAAAGGCGTCGTTATATAATATACATAAAAACAGGAAGCAAATATATTTAATTGCAAAATTCAATCAAAGTGCAATCGTCTAATTTAGTAGTATTAATACATAATACCATTATTGCGGAAGTAGTAACTGATATGTCATTTTAACTACGTTGTGGACGTTTTTTGTTATCTTTCCGTGGCTTTTCTGCTACTTTTGGTAAATCGCGATAAATATTAGTTATGATAGATGAAATAATTGAGGGGAACCCACAAGGAAAACAGAAGCCGGGACTTGAACCCGTGGGAGAGGCCAAAAGCCCACATCATATTTCGGATTGATTGCTTTGATTTATTTTACTTCGCTTTTCTGCCACTTTTGTCCAATCGCGGAGATGAGGACGACTTATGATGTAATGAAATTGATGGACATTCACAAACAAAACCCATGGCCAGGCAGGGAATCGAACATGACACCTCAGGCGTCCTAGCGCAATATGCTAAACACGGAGGTTGAATGTTACATGTTTTCCTACAAGTGTGTGAGCATTATTAGTAGGGAGACAAATTTATGGTAAATAAAAACTGAGGAGAGCGATAAATAAAATGTTAGATCAGCGGTATATACCAGCGGTGGAAAACAAATTGCACACACTTCTTCATTATGAGAGAAAACAACATACAAAAGAGCTATAAATTGATAAACTACTTCATCTTTATATACTGTACACATACGCAAGTACTTAGCTGTCCAACCAAAAAGAAAACATCAACACAAAATCACTTCATTTCTAAATTGCATATCTCAAGTGATTTATTCATTGTATGTATTTAAAGGATATCCTTGCTGTCCAACAAATAAAATAATCACTACTGCACATACACAAACACATGTTGAAAATCACATGATGGTAAACAAAATTCGTTCATGACTGAACACAAATGACACCATTGTTTCCCTTGATGTGCGGGAATAGACTAATCTTATCGCTGCTACAGCTAGCAAGTTCAATGAAACTGGAAGTTAAGTAGACATTCGGTGGAAGAAAGGAATGCAGCTTGACAGGGAGCGAAGTTTTCGAACTGAGATTATGTGCATGAGAAATCCCAATTTGCAGCGTCTTCCTGATGTGATCGAAGATAAAACGTTCTTCAGCTGCAAGTGGTAGGAAACTTTAGGCAAACGTTTCTTTACAAATCGACAGTTTGCGCGCACAACCTCGATTGCCGGTTTTTGCGTGTTTTCTACTTAATTTGATGATATTTCACGGTTATTTCGCGAAAAAGCGTTCATTTAGTGGAAAGCACACATTTCGCATTACTTCGCGAATAAAACTCATGCATATTTCATCATTGGGGGTGTAGTTACGTGCAGAATGTTTAAAATTGCACCTTCTTTTTCATATTTCGCGATTTCGCGCAAGGCGAAAATTCAATGTCCCTAATTATAGCAATATGCAGATTAATAACAATTCTGTGATAGAGTCCTGGGTTCTAATCATATGAATAGATACGATGTGTTATTAGGCTTGTTCAATTATCTATTTCATCAGTTCATCATTCATCCTCACCTTGACGATTTACATGGAGAGGCGGAAAAGCGAGAAAGAACAATCAAAATAGAAAAGGAATTAATAAATATTATTACTGAGATTCAAAAGTCAGAAACGAGAAATACATTTTGTTTTTCAAAACAATTATATTTTTCGTGTGTACAGAAACGGGCAGTGGCGGCGATTGGGTTCCAAAACGGGGGGCAAAGACAGTTTATTTCCCTTTGTAGATAAGGTTTAGTGGCAAAAGTGACAAAAATGGGGGCAACTGCCCCCCTAATCGGTAACACTGAAAACAAGAATTGTTTTCCTGTCATCACATAGAAATGTGACAACATAAAAGGGTGGTGTGCACTTTTTAGAAGAAAAAAGAAGTCCTCATTCAGGAAACTAAATTTAGGTTTTCCTGCATTGCGCATCATTGGTGGGTGTTTTGCGGTGGAAACAGTCCATAACGCTGTGGAGAGAGGGAATTACTTACGTGCAGTATTCGTAGGCGGACTGTGTGGGCGAATTACGTGTTGAACGTTGGGTTCATAGTCCCGTATTTGTAACAAAATAGCCATAATTAGGACCTACAAAGAATCCGCATCTCTAGTTTCCTCCCGGAAAATGGCAAGCACTCACTCCTTAAACGGATCCCTTAGAAGATCGTTCTTGTTGCTGTTACCTATGTATCTGAAACTTCTATATTGATTTCATGGAAGGATACTTCATTACCTTCATTACTGCACAAATGCGAACAAAAGTTGCCACTTCAAACTGAGTTTCACCGAGCATTATTAATATACTAACTGATTGCCTGGCGTTGCCTGGTTATTTATTTATACCAATCTTCTATTACACAGGAAAATAATGAACTCTAACTATAGTGTAAAATGAACTTGGAGTTGAACGGCATTGGGTGTGTCACTATTCATCTTAGCGACCCCGAAAACTATGGATTCCACACTAATATCGGTCGTTTTACATGTCACCCCCTTCCAACCCCCAACCCCTAGGAGTGCCGTGCCAGGGGTGTTTTACCCCCACAGTATTTCTTTCCATATTGCAAGTAATACGTGTACCAAGTTTGGTTCAATTCGCTCCAAGCGTTCGAGAATTATGCCGGAACAAACATATACATACACACATACATCCATTTTTATATAGATAGATTAGTGAACTAAGATAAAATATTGTTAAAGGTGACCTGGTAAAGTTACTATTTTAGAACGAAGCGGTGCTCTCGTATACTTATATTCTGGGATTCAAGGTTAAGAGGCAGATGATTATTTTGTAAAATATGCTGTGTACAACTGCCATTGCTGTGTTTGATATTTGTTATTTAGCGTTCTTGTTATTCCAGGCTAATGATGGGACAATACAACGATTTGTTCTACCATTCTTAAGTTTCAGTAATGCAAGTCTTTCCTTGAAAGTCAACATAGAAACCGTTTTCCTTTCCTTATAATTTAATGGTTTTACGTCGTCTTTATGCATCCACTAATTGATCGCAACATTAAGATTGTGGTTTGCGTGTTTTTCTCTACTCGTGTATATGTAAAGAGAATCGTGAAGAATAAAGTAATATTAAAAGCTACTTTTTCTCCTATCACATGAAGAGTACAGGACAAAACAAAGTGCACTCTTTAACTTTTTACAGAAATAACATTTGTAGTTTGAAAATGCTACAGAATGAGGCAGAAAACATTTTTTCGGTGCTGATTTATGCGGGACTATGAGTATTTTTCCTGAAATTATGCATGTGGGGATGTAGTACACCACCACTAAAATAAATGGATTACAAAATATCAAAACTAAAATTGGACTCTGATTGTTTTTCTCCTGTACCCTTCATATGCGAAACCCTTCAAAGAAACTTATGATCAAGAGATAGTGATATTGAGCTAACATAAAAGACACCACTGTCGGGATCAGTGGAGCAGGAACAGTGGGTACAGGGGTACAGTAACCTATACATCGCTTGATCCGAATTGTACACCCCGCCCTAAAAAATTCGGAAGGCAAACAATGCTGCAATCTCGCTTTTAGTAGCTCAACAGAAACAAATGTTTTGCCTACATTCTCTTCCTATCCAAAATAAACCAAACTACAGTAAACCTATTATACTACGTTGCGGTACTATATAGTTACCTCACTTGATCTGTGCTCTTTGAAAACGTTCTAAGGATGTAAAAACTGTTTAAAATTAGTGCAAGATGATCGAATGAAGCGTAGAGCTTATCTGTTTCTGAATTTTCCCTGTTTATAAAAACCCGTTAAAAACTTGAAAATAGCCATGAAAACAATATTATTTTCTTGACAACAATTACAAAGTTAAGGAAATTTTATTTTTACAATTAAGAGCTACGTGGTCCGTGTTTATATTCACATAGGCTACTTATATGTATATGTATATATGGAGAAAGAGAGATACCCTTACTCAAATCTACACAAAAAAATCATATATTCTCATGTTAGGCAACCAGTGCTCTAAACGATGGACTCCCGGCATGATGACGGATGTGCCATCTATCTTGGGAGCATGCATTTTCGGACATGATGGACTCTTTTGTTCCTTGTCCTGTCAGAAATCATGCCCTGAAATTTGTCCCCATTGTTCAGAATGACCCTGTATAAGTTATTCTTAGTGAACCAAAATATAATAGAAACATTAAAGATAATCTCAGAATCAAACAGAAGATAACAAAAAAAAATTAGGACACGTATTTTATGAAGATAAGCTTATCGTTAATTTCCAGGAAATACAGTCATGGAAAAACAGAAGAACAACCTTTATCAAACTGGGCTAGATTAAATATTTTCCGCTGAGTGTTCTGATTAATTAAAGAACACTATTCAGTAGGAATATTTACAGTTTCAGTTAGTTATTATCATCTAGGGCGTCTCGATAACTTCATGATTCACTAAGTTACCACAAATGTGAGGTCATGATATAATGCAATATTTTAATCAAACCGAGTTAATGGCAAACAATTGAACTGAACATTTTTCTGTTGACATAAAAATTCCATTATTTTTTATGAATCAAATAGTAATACTTTTCTCTTAAATTTCTTTGAGTAGGTTCAAAGTGCTCTCAATATTTTACTTCATACATTGGTACATATGTGTACAGAAGATGCCTTAACAGATATACAGGTTATGAAAAGGGCTGTAAATAAACAGAGATCTAAAAAGTGGAGGTGCCTTGTGAATAATTCATTGATTGATTTGGTTTATTTTACTTAGCTTTTCTGCCACTTTTGGCTAATCGCGAAGATGAAAATGAGCAATGATAGGATGATATTGATGGAAGGAAACTCACAAAGAACAAGACCGTGATTCGAACCCGGCGCCTTTGGCTTTGTAGCGCGCTGTAGGTGTGACTTGTGATGTAGAGAAAAGGAGTACAATGCAATATAATTAATTCAGGTTGCCTTCCAAAAGAAAGCTTCGGAATTAACAATAATGTTTTAATTTCTATATGTCTAGTTACATTCAATTCAAAACCACCCAGTCTATGATTAGGTTTACAACTACGTAGATATACAATTACATTTTATTGTAAAAGCCTACCTCCGGAGCGGGGTGGTTAGCACAGCAGTATGACGCCAGTGGTCTGGGTTCGAATTCAGGCGAGGGAATGGGTGTTTTTTGGGAGTGTCTCTTCATCAATTTTTTCGACCTTCGTGGTGGAGTGGTTAGTGCATCGCGCTACTATGCCTGATCCCGGCCTGGTCATTGGTGTTCTTTGTGAGTGTCCCTTCAAAAATTTCATCACATCATCACTCACCCTCATCGTCGCGATTAGCCGAAAAATAGCGGCGCTAAAAAAAATCGAAATTCATTTTATGGTAAGAGCAGAAATTTTCATTCAGAAGAAATTATAAACTAACTGATACAGTATTAGCTCATGCATACCGTCGGATATTACAATGTTGGCAAGAAAAAATCTAGGTCAAAAGTTTGTTTGGGCATCTCATAAAGTTCGGTATTTCTTGGGCGGCAGAGGATTTTTAACAGGCTCAAGGATTTCAGTGTGTAAACTTACCTACGATATGAATTATGTTTGTTTTGATAATATGGACAAGCTATTTGGAAACTGAGCGCGCGTCTATGTATTTTCGGTAGGAGAGATTGTTTCACTTCTCAAAGTGAATCGTTAATCAGGAACTTCATTTCGTTCCACTCTCATAACCGTTGGTCGAGTTAGCTGTCAAGAATATGAATAAGATATGAACAAGGAAGACGGTTACCGAATGACAAAAGAAGAACCTTTTTAAGAGGTATATACTGTACTCCTGAAGAAGACTAGAAAACAACTAATATTCTTCATCGCAGAAAAACTGCAGAGAACTGAGGCTCTTGCAATTAGATCCTCACACTGTGGGCATTCAATTCGTATTATCCTCTTCTCCAACCAGTGACGTATTCTGATAATATGACCTGGTTTACCGCAACAATATTTATTGATTGTATGTATTTATTATACACCCTATCTACAGTAGATTAATTAGATGTAATATAAAGGAAAAATCAATGCAGGCATGCAAGTAAAACAAAAACATGGGGGAAAGGGGGGCGATAACTTCAAAATTTCCGGCAATTTTAATATTTTTCATAAAATCTCCCTTTTTACTCACAATTGAGCCTAGATTTCCCTGCACAAACTGAAATTTTCCTTCATCCAGCAACATTGCCTCTGCAAAGCTCGGCACAGAAAGCACGAAGAAACAAGCAGTTTTCTACTGCCAACGGTGTTTGCAGCTGTGAAACTGACGTCGCAGACGCGTGCATTTAAGTAGCCTTCGGTTCTCTTGCCCTCCCGCGTATAATCGGGAAGGAGGAAGGAAACCCTGTAGTCAGAAGGGTGCGATTGAGAAGGATCAGTGGCGTACATAAACTAATGTTTAAGTGCTTGAAATAATTTACTTAAATTCTGGTTTAGAAGCTTGCTTTATTAGTTTGTTTAATATATAATAAGCAATTACCCATGTACGCGTATTAAAGCTAAATTTATAAAAATATAGGAAAAAGTTGATCTACCGGCGGTAAACGTTGACATGCAGAACACGTAACTGTCTTCAACGATTTTTTTTATCTTCCTGTTTGGTGTTTCGTTGTCAGCTTCTGTGGAATCTAGTCTCTCATGTAGGTTCGTGATTTATTGTACTGTCAATTTATGCGTAAACATGCTCTCTGCATGAAGCACATTGCAATTACACTCTATACCGGTAATCTCTGGTGCAAGTGAACGGACACAAGTCTCTGCGCGAGTAGTCACTCGAGAGAGCTCGACCAATGAACGCGAGAAAGGGGAGCGAGTGCAGATGTTTGCCGCAACGCGCGCTGCTTTCCTCCGCCCCCTCGCTTTCTCCCCTTCTCTACAAGAGAAACATAGAGGAAAAGAGGGGGGAAACATAAGATAAACAGAAAGAGAAAATGCGGGAAAAGAGGAAGAGAAACATAGAGGAAAAGAGGATAAGAAACAGAAAAAGAGGAAGAGGATCAGAGGAAAATAGGGAAAGAAACAGAGGAAAACAGGAAGAGAAATTACGGGAAAAGAGGAAGAGTAACATAGAGGAAAAGAGGAAGAGAAGCTTAGAGGAAAAGATGAAAATAAACACTGAGGAAAACAGAAAGAGAAGAAACAGGAAAAGAGAAAAAGGAACAGAAGAATAGAAGATAAGAAACAGAGGAAAAGACGATAAGAAACAGAAGAAAAAAGGATAAGAAACCGAAAAATAGAAAGAGAAACAGGAAAATATGGAAAGAAACAGAGGAAAACAGGAAGAGAAATTACGGGAAAAGAGGAAGAGTAACATAGGGGAAAAGAGGAAGAAAAGCTTAGAGGAAAAGATGAAAAGAAACAGGAAAATGAAAGAGGAACAGAAGGAAAGAGGATAAGAAACTGAGGAAAAGATGATAAGAAACAGAAAAGGAGGTAGAGCAACATAGAAGATAAGAGAAAAGAAACAAGAAAAATGAGAAAAACATAGAGGAATGGAGGAGGAGAAACAGAGGAAAGGTGGAAGAAACATAGAGGAAAAGAAGAATTGTGAAGAAACTATAAAAAAATGCTTTGCATGTTCGGAAGAGGTGTGCGGACCTTCGAAGACAACGCTCCAGTACACATAATTCCAGAGTAGCTGAAGTAAAAACATTGTTCTGGCTGTTTCCTCATCCCCCAACTCGGCAGAGTAGCCAATGTCGATTTCAACTCTTTCCCTCCAACATGTATTTTAGAAGGTAGGCATGTCCGGTGGACAACTCTCTGATTACAATGGTGCAGTCCAGGAAGTAGTACCAACTTCTGGGGTTCTAAACAACAGAATCTGCAACTGCATCAAAATATTTGAGAAGTGTGCGACTCTGGATGGAAACTGTGACCCAGATTGATTCATATTCGTGCCAGTTGAAATGAGTAAAGGCAAGATCTTATTGAACGCCCCTCGTATTCAAGTGGCTCAGTCATCTCTTTAATATGCGGAAATTGTCCCGATAAGCTTATAGTTTTAAAATATCTTCTTTTCAAATCAAATTTCTGCGTACAAACTAATATTTAGACAAAGTGGGCCTACAGTTTAAAGCAGAGTATGGACAACTTAAATGCATCCATAATGGAAATTTAGCAATGTATCAAGACACAATCAGCACGTCTTACCATTTCCTAACTTTAAAGAGACCCCTCTTAGTTTTATTTCCAAAAACAAAAAAAGTGTAGACATATTTGTCCTAATTACCTAAACTCTCCATAAAAGTGTACCTACATTAGCTAGATTGGAAACTCTAGATGAGCCTCTGCCGCGATTCGATCCTGGAACCCATACATTTTTAACCTTCTGGCAAAGGCAAAGTTGGCAAAATATTAGGCCTCATGGGTGGGCAATAGTGACAACAGTAACCCACATCAAATTCAAGAAATAAACATTTTAAGCATATTTTTGACGAATAAATGTGCATATATTATCAGTCCATGTCTGATTCTAGGCGTGATTTTGATTTATTGATAAACAGAGATGAAATACAAAAGAGAAAGCAGTTAGAAGAAATAGTGGAAGGGAGTGAAGAGAGAGAGAGAGAGAGATGTTATGAAGAGGGAAAAATTGTAGAATTACATAAACAAGACAAAAGAGAAATGAGAATATAAATAGTAGAAAGAGGAAGAGAAACATAGAGGGAAGGAGGAAAAGAAACAGAGGAGAAGGATAAGAATGATAGAGAAATAGAGGAGCATAGGGATAAAGAAGAAGGGAAACAGAGGGGAAAAGGTAGCGAGACATAGAGAAAGAGAGAGAAAAGCAGTGAGAATATTATAGAACAGATGAACATACAAGGAAAATAGATGGGGAGAAGAAGAGTAGGTATGAGAGCATGAGCGCAACCCACAGCCTACATTTACACTTGCCCACTGCAATTATCTATGTATGCCTCCTGTTCGTCTGCTAATATTTTCTGGCGCCGACCATTAATAAGATGAAGGGCTCGGGTGTAAAACATGGCAAGTGACATTTTGGTCATTTCTGAGTTCATTAAGAAAAAAAAGGTTATTAGAAGCTATACTGTAGATAAATTGTTTTCGTGTTGGGTTTTCCAATTTCACAAGGCTTCACTGGGTCCAATGCAAGTCGTATGACATGGTAATTTCACTCTAAAATTGAAGGATGGCACATTTTACTTTGTAACTAAAAAATGACCAAAATGTCACTTACCATGTTTTACAAAACCCAAGCCCTTTAATTTTAATGTTGTGATTCAATGATGCTCCAGCATTATACTCCTCTAAATACACCAGTAGAGCTGAAATCAATTTTTACTTTTCATACTGCCCAACTCTCTAAATATAATCCGCATATGAAAACACATCGTGAATGCATATGCATCCTTTGACGACACTCTTACAATGGGTCTGTGCTTTTTAAGGCTGTTCCTTAGATTTCTTCTATTCTCCACATAAAGTAGATGCAGCAGATCTTTATCAAAATCTTTTATTCTTCTCTGCCTAATTAAGGCCACGTTTTGTCTTTGTCTCCTAATCTGTACTATAAGTATGAAATTCAAGTAAGATCAAACATTTCAATGGTCTTGTTTCCAAATTATGGATAAAAAGGGAAGAAGAGCGAGAAATCCATAAAGAAAAATAAAGCAGATACGAAAGGTTAAATTTTCTTTTAAATTTTTTTTCCTTGTAAAAATCGTTGATAATACCAATGATGAAACATGACTGAAGTATAGGATTTTTTTTTCCATTGCCTCATATTGGAGAAGTTAAATAGAAGTTCATTAACTACAAAGAAAAAAGATCTTAATTGGATTAAAACAATATTGCCATATTTCTTTTTGAGAGAAAGGAGTTCACCAGATTTTGTTTTCTCTTTCTTCCTATCTATCTCGATACCTTTGTGTGTTTGTTTTTTCTGTTGTTCCCCTCTAGGCGTTTCTTGGGAAGGGGGATTCGGCAGGGGTTTTGAATCATTTCAGCACAGATATTTCATAGCATATACGAGTATATAAATGAAAACCTAGAATTCTACACATTATATCTCCTTCAAGTTATTGTTTTCGATTTTCTGGAATGAAACATGAACATTTCCCAATAGTTACAGTGCAAAAATGTCGAGAATTCACAACTTTTAATATACGACCTTTCAAAATTTCTCGATCGGAATTTCTGGAATCGAGACCGTGATAGGAATTCTCACCCCTTCTCTCCTCCAATGAAATCAAGGGATCCGGACAGCCATAATGCTTAAAGAAAAACTTTAAATGCGTGACGATATTTTCCCATCACTTTGCGCGGCAAAATCATTTTTTTTTCTGCATGAGTGCTAGTGGACTTTTCTAGCCACATTATGATTACTTGAGTGGGTTTTAGCCTTTCATTACAACAGGGTGCAGTGTTTACGTAACAATTCTACTCCACCTGTAGGCAAGAAATTGAGAACATACCGATTTAAATATTGCGATGTTGATTGATTAATTGATTTCAAGGGCGCCCGCAGGGAGGGGCCAGGGGGGCACTTGCCCCCCCCTCCTGAGCTTTCTGGAAAGAGTTAATGTAATTGAATGGTGAAATTGTAGCGATTTTTTATCACAAAAAATGTCTTCTGTTTAAGTTACAGCAACAATTATTAATATTATTATTTGAAGCAGGGTTACATTTAAGCTTACAGTCTATTTCAAACTGATTATTATCTATTAAAAACACCCTTTTGTCAGTATACAGTTATGCAAATTGTATATGGATATACAGAATATGGAAATTACAAATGTGTGTAATTTTTTAACAATATATATATATATATATATATATATATATATATATATATATATATATATATATGTGTGTGTGTGTGTGTGTGTGTGTGTGTGTGTGTAGTAGTAGTAGTAGTAGTAGTAGTAGTAATAGTAGTAATAATAATAATAATAATTGTAGCAACAATAATAGCAGTAATAATAATAATAATAATAATAATAATAATAATAATAAACGTTTCTGTGACCCTGTCCCCCCTGAGAAAAAATTTGCGGGCGCCCTTAATTGATTTACTTTATTTTCCTTTGTTTTTTGTGCCACTTTGGCTAATTTGCAAAGATTGGGATGAGTGATGATATGATGAAATTGATGATGAAATATGATGAAATTGATGAATGGACACTCATTTTTCATCCATGCTCAGGCCGGGATTCAAACCCGGGACCACTGGCGTCGTAGCGCGATGGGCTAACCACTCCGTCACGGGGTCCGGCTAAATAATAAATATTGCAATGTAAATGAAGTGAAGCTAAATTTTACTTACTTCCTGCTGTGCTTTTAGTACTATTAATACCATGGCCAGGATATCTTGGGGGAGGTTTGAACTTCCGAAACTCAATTTCCAACACATCTGTGTCTGCCTCAATTCAAGCATGCTGACCCAAGCATACAATTCCTTCGGCTAAACAGAATTGAGCTTGCACCTACCGGATCGCTTTCCTGAAAGAAACAGGGAAGAACTGACATGGTAGCTTGCAAGCTTCCGTAAGTTCGTCTGGATTTGCAGTGTATTCGGGGTAACTTGCCATTAGCCGTTGTGCCATCATCCGGAGCTCCTCCAATAGTCTAGAAGCCAAAGAAATGGCGATCACGTTATGTGTGAGTGCGTGTGTCTTTATGTGCATCTCGTTCTTCATCTGTCATTGATTTCTATGTATTACTTACTGTCTGCAACTGCAACTTTCATTTTGTTTCGCTGCCTCAGTTCCTTTACCTCTATTTGTGTCGGTATATCTCTTCCTCTCCTTGCCTGCATGTGTACAATGCACAGGACACAAACATGCACAAAGAAATTCTACCCAAAAAATAGAGTGAGCAGAAGGCAACATGAAAACAAATTCCTTTTTTGAAGTTCCTGAAGTTGAGCACATTGCACGGGACAAGTTCGAACAAGTTCGAGTCTGTCACTGCGGAGAAAACCACTGTTGCAAACTTTTTCTCCGAAATTCATGGACATTTTACGGCGAAACTTTGCAACCTGCATCGTCCGCTAGAATGCCTCTGAGAGAACGAGCCAATATAAATTCAATTTTGCAAGTCTCCCTCAAATTCAAAGCGAGAACCGCCCATCGTTTGAAGTGGAAGGTAGTTCAGCTTTTAACGTGAAGGGAATATAGAATTTCGTACCCTAAAACCTCACCGCCAGTGTGTTTCAAACTTCAGAAGGATAACGATAAACTCATTTTATTTCAGAGTTGCTTGAAAATCTAGCAAAGTTTGATAAGGATTACATTAGGAAACATGTGTATGCATAGGAAAACTTTGCAGACTGTCGTAGAAATTCCGTTCATGAATACCTATCCAAATACACTAATCTTCAAGATATGTTTCCAGTATTACACACTCCCCCTAAATTTCCTTGTAGAAATTGTCCTAGACCAAGAGTTGGAGTTTTTTTCTTTTAAGTACACCGTGTGCACAGATACGCTAATCGGGACTGGGCGTACTGTATAACGTGGAATCCGAACCACTGTGTGTGCCTTCACACCGAGTATCGAACCCGGGATTTCTTGATTACAAGGCGAGGACGCTATCACACTGCGATCGTGTGCTGAACCAAGAGCTCGAATATTTACTATTGAGAAATTCATGAATATTCAATTGATTGATTTCTTTTTTGCTTCGCTATACAGCCACTTTTGGCAATCGCGAAGATGAGGATGAGTGATGATATGTTGAAATTGATGAACCTTTTGTTTACCAAGCCCATTTTGCCAGGTAATCTCCTTGCTACCGGGCCAATTTTAAGCAAAATGCAGAGTTTCATTTAGATGACTGTAGATCGGAGGCTAATTTCCCTAGACAGACGAATGATATATCTTTATACGTAGAATGAACCATACATTCAGACTACATACAATTTATGTACATTGAGGAGTGTATATATGGATGCGTGGGGAGGGGAGGAACCGGAAAATTCCAAAATTTCTGAAGAAAAATGCCCCTTCCGCCCTCCGCCCCTGGACAACAAAGTACAGGACATTGTCAAAATACACATGGAAATGATTGCAAGCATATTTGGAACAAGAAAATAATTGCATTATTATCATACGAGTAATAGAACACAACTTGTACCCCCCAAAAGACATGTCTATGCGCCACAGTAGTTATTCACCCCCGTTGAGGTCGATAAATCAATTGATTGGAAAAGATCGATCAAAGATCAATTGATGACCAAGCAGTGTGGGCAAGCAAGGGTGGTGGTTTTGGGTGATGACGTCATAAATAGGTGGGGTTTATTTTGTTAGGAGGGATTTGATTGGTGTGACGTCATTGAATGGGTTGTGATAAATTTGTGAGGAGTGTTTTGATTGGTTGTTTGGGGAGGAGGAAAAGTCGGTGGCGGTTGGGGAATTTGATAAGACTGTTTCCTGTTGTTAATGATGAGGTGACGGTTTTCTGGGAATGTTGATATGGGTTGGGGTTTCCTGTTGTTAATGAGAAAGTGACTACGGTTGGTTTTCTGGGAATGATGATATGGGTTTCCGTTTCGGTTGGAATAAATGGGCGTAAATGACTGTTGAAGTTGATAAGAGTGGACTGTTGAGAAGATAAAGGAGTTGGAAAGGAAATGTGTTGGGATGTTGAATCGATATGGAGAGATTGTGGAACACGTGTTGGGACATGTCGGGTGTTTCTTGGAATGGGCGTGTAGAAGTTTTGGGAACGTTGATAAGGTATGACTGTGTGCAGGATACGTTAATAGGCGGCGGAATGGAGAGCGGGCAAAAAGGAAAAGAGCGGATGTGTCTAATTGGTTTTTAGGGGCGTTGGTTATCAGTTTAGTTGAGATGAATGCTATTTGTGTAGAAACATGTGCTGATTGCGGTTGGGACTGTAAATGCAAAGATAGAGAAAATGTGATACTGTTTTTGCTGGATGGAGAACGGAAGAAAAGAAAAGAAAAAAGTACGTTTCTCCGAAGAGGTGGATGTGTATGCGATACCGGGGGAGGAGGATCGACGAGGTACGTGGGCACTCGACGCTCTGCGCGAGAGGATGCGCAAGGAACTTCAGGGAGAAGTTATCAGCGAGGAAGAGGAGGGGTAGGTAGGTATATAAAAAGTTCCGTTGTGTTTGAATTTCACTATTCACCAGACATCTTCAGCTGTGTACATGATTGGAGATAGTTGTTACCGGAGGAAGCGATAGAACCGCTATTCGAAGGTAAGTATGATGGGTTTGGTGTCCTGGGTGTTGACGTTTTTCGGTGGGGTGATTGGAAAATTATCCCCAGCTGAACCAGTTTCGGATTGTAGTAGTGACGTACCTGCTCCTGAAAGTTTACCGGAATCATCGATACGTCCAGGTGGGAGTACGGAAGAGAAATGGTATGAGGGTAGTTGTATTAGCAAAGCAGAATTTCGACGTAGTTGGGAGGAAAAAAATGCCGCCCATCATGTATACGAGAAAGTAAAACGCTGTAGAGGAAAACGTATCGATGATGACGGTAAACATTCAAGGAGGAGGAAACAGAATATTCTGAAGAATGTTGTGTCTAACCCCTTATATGGCTATACGGAGTACTCTCCATGTAAAACAACGTGTCTGGCATACCCTGCTACGATTTCTGGTCTAGGGAAAGTGAAGTCGTCGGTCAAACCAAAATTGTCTGGTGGGAAGAATTGTGAGTTGCTGATTATAGATGCACCTGTAAGATTCCGAGAATCTCTTCTGGTCACATATTACAGCAGGAATGTATCGCGTGAAAGATCTTTGGAATTGGACAATGATGGATTTGCGATCAGTATGTTCTATTCCCGACATCGTACGCACGGATTATGCGAGACACATTTTGTTACAGAAAGAGCTCCCGTGTACAGCCACTTACCGTACTGTGTGTGGTCGGAGAAAGTAGCAGATGATATAGCTGCACACGGGTACCAGGCAGGGCCGTTCATTGTAGTTACGGGGGTTACCTCAACTAACTGTATATGCCAGGAAACAGAGACGGAGTTAAATTCCGAGCATATAAATGTAGATTATCTGCATGTTCCTCCTCAATGTGTTGCCACAAAATATCTGATGCGAGCCGGCGAGAACTTGAGACATTCTGTTTCAGGCATCGAGATGGTTCGCTATGAGAATTTGGAGGAGCTAGTTAGTGAGGAAATCCCACGTGTCTACCGAGTAGGGTGCCACAAGTCCTACATGATAGTTGATTACTGTGACGTTTCAACGTTAATGCAGATGTTTCGAAAAAGTTACCGAGACTCTGTATTAACGTTGAACGAGATTTTCAAATGGTTCCACACCGGTATAATGTTAAACAACTCGATAGGCACGGTAATGGGTGTGAACGGCCATGTTTTGGATCCTGCGGAATTACTGGAGTACGGTAACGATCCGACAATAAGTGGACTAAAAAGAATATTCATTTTTCTTTCCAGCATATACAAAGTGGAGGAACAGTTTTCCGGAAGTAGAACCCCACCGACACGGCGGTACCCAGATATCATAGAAGAGACGGACACCTCAGAAATTGACGAAGAGTGAACGGTGAGAAAGCATATTGTTTTTCTGTATTCCGGAGTAGGGTATAATTTCCGAAACTGAGGGTAAAATAAAAAAGATCGATATTTAAAAATAGTAATAAACGTGTACATATATATTTAAAATGAGCTATGAATACAAAGTTAGAAGCGATAGAATATAAAAAACAGAAAACTCACCGGAGATTCGGTACTTATACCTGTTGAGCTTCTTCTTCTTCTCCGGAAAGTATCTCCACTATCTCCGGTTGGGGGTTATTTCCACCCGAAGATAGTGAAGTAGTAGACTTACCAGCATTCGGTATCAGGGGGGAGGACAGGCGTGCGAAAAATAGAGCAGAACTCGGAGGGGGAATTTGTGGAAGAGCTGCAGGTTCGAGAGGCACGGGTTCTGTAGCAAGAGTGTGAGTAGTAGAGGTAGAAGGTTTGGAACGGTCGAAAGGTGACGGAGACGTAGGTATTCGGGACAGAGGGGGTGAGGGTTTACTGTTGTGGAAGATGAAGAAGTTTGTTTTCGTCTTAAACTCTTCCCTGATACTAGATGCTGGTAACGTCTTACATGTCTTTTTCGGAGAGTATCGAACCTGTAAATAGATAGAAATATTTTGTGAGAAAATGCATATAAATATATAGAACGAATTAGTAATGATTAAAATGTTTAAATTTAGAAGAACGTTTGTAAGTATAGGAAAATATGTTTCTATGTGTGAATCGGGAATTATCAGATACTTTAATCGAAAAATTGTAAATATGCGTGTATAAGAAATTATAATTTGAGAATTCCAGAAAAAATGTATTCCAATATAATAGACGTGTCAAAAATATTGTATTATAAAATATGATATTTACCCTGTTTGGAGGGTACGGCACTCGTCCAGAATCTGGTTCTGCATATCATGAGTACCGAATCTCCGGTCCAGCTCCTCTTCCATCTGGTCCAACTGTCCCCTCATGGCGTCTATTTTTTGCTTGAAGAAAGTTCTGTTTTGCTGATTTATCCTGTCATATTTCGCCGATATATTCCTTATCTTTCTGAGAAACGTCTCTTCCGTACCCGTCATCACACCGAATATCTGCTTTAATATGAACTGTGTTTTCATCATGTTGCCTATGGTGAAAAACTTTTGCTGAAAACAAAAAAACATATGTCTTACTTTTTGTTTCTTATTTCCAGATGGCATCCCTACCGTTCGAATTTGACCTCCTACACGCGAATGTGAAAAATGAAGCTGAACGTGGAGGTGAGAGAAGGAATCTATGGAGCAAGACCCATGCGAAGCAGGCTGAGAAGCAGATTGCGTGCTTTGTAGATTTTTGCGAGGAGAATGGTTTAACTGGAGAGTTGTTGGAAAATCTGGAAGAGGTGTGCAAGGATATGGAGGTTAGGCTCGACAACCTCGTCAAGCTGTTCACGTATATATTCGACAAGAAACAAACAAGTCAGGTCTTCGAGGGGTTTATTGAAAATATAAAATAGCTACCTATGTACCATCCCACTTCAGCATGAAAGTGTGTTTTGAACTGATGGAAGTTTTCAAAGGTGTGCGGAAGCAGAGAGGTATAGATAAAATGGGGGATACAGAAGGTGAAATGGAGAAGAGGATGCTAGAGATTTTGAAAAAACAAAAATTGGATAACTAAAAACTAACAATGCTAACACACTAATCATCTGATTCAATTTTCGTTATTTCTATATATGTAATGTATATAACTTGACATGTGTGCAGAGAAACACTGTTTTTCTGATCCATATATGTATTTTGAATAAATGGAAATAATAAACATATATTGAATATATATAAAAAATGATTATGTTAATTATTTACTTGGAATACTTACAAAGTTCTCTCTCTCCATATTCTTGATGGCTTCTATAAGATGTCAGAACAAACACTGTCAGTGTATTCGACAAGTTTCATTTTCCATTCGCAATATCAAAAGGAAATGGGTGGATGTTGATATCTCTGTAAGGAAATGGGTGGATGTTGATATCTCTGTACGGAAGTGGGTGGATAGCGGTATCATATTCTGCTAACAAGAATGACAAACCATTCGCAGTATGTCACAGAACCTGCTAACACACATAACTCAAGGTTAAAGTGTAAAACCGTATACCTTTGTAACCGTAAGTTAATGACCGCTAATAACAGTATATATATATATATATATATATTTGTAACCGTAAGTTAATGACCGCTAATAACAGTGTATATATATATATCACACACACACAAACACACACACACACATATGTCAGAGCATATATATATTTTACATATACATCTTGACCTTGACTTTGGCCTTGACCTTGACCTTGGCCTTGACCTTGACCTTGGCCTTGAGATGACCTTGACCTTGACCTTGACCTTGAGATGACCTTGACCTTGACCTTGAGATGACCTTGACCTTGACCTTTGAGTTTGACCATCGAATTTCTCGGCTCCTAATTGAGGTAGAAGGATGATTGATAGCTTGTTGGACTCGGAGTAAAGTCCTCTTTCTGATGAACCAGGTTTCATTGTTCTAGGACCGGCGGTTTCCTACTTTCTTTATTTTCAATCGTAGACCCCCTTCCGACCACTCTACCGAAAGGTCTTGACGTGCAGATAACGAATATATAATCAGATTCGCTCTACGTCGATTAGGGGAGGAGCTAGAGCGATTTGAAAATTTCGATTTTTTTTGATTTTTTCGAAAACTTAAAATCGCTATATCTCGACTCCTAATTGAGCTAGGAGGATGGTTCAAACGTCATTTTTGTCAGAAAAACATGCTTTTTCAGATGAACCAGCATCCCCCTAGGTCTAGCGGTTTCCTAGTTTCTTTATTTCCGGTCGGAGACCTTTGATGTTACATTCACATGAAAGGTCTTGTTGTGCAGATTCGGAATCTGTAATCACTTTTTCTCTAGTTCAATTAGGAGCCGAGCTATTTACTTATCTACGTCCTTCTTCCTTTGTCGATAGATAAACATTTCAGACGTTCCTTTGTTAAGCATTTATCTACATCCTGTATCCCGCGTTTTCAGATAAACATAAAAACCGTTACATAGTGATATCAAAGAGGAAAACATGTGGTGAAGCCTGTTAACCATTTCCGGGATAATTACATAGGGTCAGTAGAACCGTTAGGATCGGAGATAACTGTTGCGTCATGCTTGAATATATAAAGAACGGCGTTCTCTCCACAAGACAGTCTTCGTGAAATAATCATTGTACGATCATGGACGTACAGTTATCCGCTGACGATCTGTTAGTGCTATATCGTGACGGATATTACACAACATCTGCACAATTACGGGAAGTGTTGGCGATCATTGCGCAGAAAATCATCGCGGGAGAAAGTATCTCTTTGGTCGAGGAGTATGACCACTTACTACGGACAGTGACAACATCCGCACCCGATCTTTCAGGAGGAGGATGGAAGAGTCCCCAGGCCCCCCGTCGACACCTGATTCTGTATCCCGAGTCACCAAGGAGACGCAGGCATCCGACACAGGAACTTCTACAAACGCTGCATCCAGATCACACCCGGAGCCTTTGCCAGGACCGTCATGGAGACCGGACCCGCCAGCAGAACAGCCATCAAATGGGAAAGGTAAGAAAAGGAAACGTGCTTCAGTGTCTCGTGAACAGATAGGGAATATAACATTACATAACATTCAAGAACGTGAATATCCTAAATTCCGTTCCAAGGGACGACGTGTTGAATTCAGTTTCTCACACCCACCAGAAAATGTCGATCCTCACACTTGGATTCGCGAAGGTGTTGAAAATCTTCTCACCTACGTTAAAAAAGACAGCAAGGATGAAGACAAAATAGGTTTATCTTTGTCTAACATATCTGACCCAACTATGAAAGATATTTACATCGGGTGGCATAGATGTGATCAGTTGCATAGTGATATGGTGTGGAACATTATGTACAAAATACTACAAAGTGCGAAAACCTTCACTGCTACAGATCGCTTAATTTTACGAGCAGACCATGTCAATATACCTGTTGGAGGTGGGGGTAATCGAACATATTGTTTACCTAATTATATGTTAGGCACTCAAAAAAGAAGTATCGTCGGTGTGCCGAATAGAAAAAAAACACTCTGTTTAGCTGAAGCGCTGGTCATAGGGAAAGCCTATGCTGATAACGATCCTTCCTATACTCAATACAGAAGAAACAGAAATTTTCTCAAACCTGTTTTTGAAATTATGCGGAAAGCAGATGTAGATCTGACAGACAATACGTGTGCCGGAAGTGGAATTCCCGAACTGAGAAAATTTCAGCAAGTTCTCCCAGAATATAAAATTATTGTATACAACAATCTTCGTGACGTTAAAGATGTTTTGTTTGAAGGACTGGTTGAAAACGCTTCCAAATTTATATATCTTCTCTACGATAACCTGAGACAGCATTATGATGTGATAGTGAACCGTGTTAGAGCATTTGCGGCAAAACAAGAAGGTTGCGGGTGTAACGAACTCATATTTCAGAAAGCTCATAACCATCTGTGTAAACAGTTATGTTCTATGTGCCGTTCAACTCCACCGTGTGTGCCTGAACAGGGTGTTCGTAGAATATGTCAAACATGTAACAGAATTTTCAAAAATGAGAACTGCTTCACAAATCATGTTTCTACACCGTTCCGAAACGGTACTGTCTGCAGCGAAATCCAACAGTGTCCCCGATGTTTCAGAATTATTCTCACGAACAATAGATATGAGAAAGTACATAGATGCAACATGAAATATTGTACGGTATGTAATTGTGTGAAACCTGTAAATCATTTCTGTTACATGTCTATACCGAAACCTAAACAGAACTCAAAATTTATATTTGTGTTTTACGACTTTGAATGCTACACTGACATTCCTTATCTTGAGAAAGAAAAAAACTTTTCTTCACGTTCCGAATCTTATTGTGGTGCAGACGGCCTGTCACGCATGTTACAAAAAAGAGGATTTAACAGTTCCGTGTTCTGTTTGTGGAACAAGAGAGTTTATATTCTGGGATGACCCTGTAGACACATTCCTGTCCTATTTGGAATTGCAGCATAAGTTTTCCGACATAACCATCTGTGCACATAATGCACGAGGTTACGATTGTACATTTTTATTACGGAGAATGTTGGAGAGAGAAATGAAACCTCGTGTCATCTTAGATGGTACCAAAATCATCAGCATGACATACCAAAATCTTCATTTTGTGGACAGCCTCAACTACGTTCAGACAAATCTTGCAGGCTTTTCGAAACTTTTCGGTTTGCCTGTTCAGAAAGGATATTATCCGCATTTGTGGAACACCTACAAGAACAGAAATTACATTGGACCGATGCCTCCTCCTTCTGCATACGGTTATGAATACATGAAAACAGTTGAAGATCAACACCGTTTCATGTCTTAGTATGACGCCGAATGCATGCGAAACATACCTTTCAACAACAGAAACCAACTTCTCCAATACTGCATCAAGGATGTTACCCTGTTGAGACAAGGATGTCTGAAGCTGAGACAGAATTTCCTAGACATATCCAAAATAGACATTTTCAAGGATTGCCTCACAATAGCATCTGCCTGTTCACTAATTTACAGACAGAAATTTATGCCTGCTAACACTATAGGAATAATTCCTAAAGGAGGTTACCATCATGCAGATCAGATGTCGAAGTTTGCATTGAAATGGCTAACCTACGTTGAAGAACAGAATGATGTAATACTTCTTCACGGCGGACGTACTCGTGAAAAATATGTCATAGGAGGACGTTACAGAGTGGACGGTTATCACGAGGAGACGAGGACAGTGTATGAGGCCCTGGGCTGTTACTGGCATGGTTGTCAACGTTGCATATCCGTTAACAGAGATATGTATCCGAAAGATGACGATGAAACCGATCAGGATAGTAACAGTCAGAAACACAGTGACATGTTGAACACTGCAGCCTTCAGATACGAGACAACATGTCGTAAACTTGCAGCTTTACGTTCTGAAGGATACCATGTCGTCACTATGTGGGAATGCGATTTCAACAAAATATTGAAAGCAGATCCTGAACTGAATAGATATCTATCGACACATCCTATTGTCTGCTGCATTCCTTTAAATCCACGAGACGCCTTATATGGAGGAAGAGTTGAAACAGTCAGGACTTATTACAAGATCAAGGAAAACGAGAAATTGCAGTACAACGATTTTACAAGTTTGTACCCTTATGTCAACAAATACTGTGCCTATCCTGTCGGACATCCTACAATATTTCTAGGAAATTCTATTCCTCCGGTAAATGAGGTTTTGAACATGGAGGGACTCATCAAATGTACTATTCTGCCACCGAAAACCCTTTTACATCCTCTTTTACCTACAAAAATGCACGGAAAACTGATGTTTGTATTGTGCAAGGAATGTGCTTTTAGATTAAAATGTGAAGGTACATGCAGCCATTCCGATGATCAACGTGTACTTTCAGGAACTTGGGTCATAGCCGAGGTGCGTAAAGCTTGCAGTTTAGGCTACAAAGTACTGTCAGTGTCGGAAGTGTGGAAGTATGAAACATCGATGTACGACCCTGTCACAAAGACTGGAGGACTTTTTTCTGGTTATGTCAACACCTTCTTGAAAATAAAACAGGAAGCGAGCGGGTGGCCTTCATGGTGTCAGAACGACGAGGATAAGCAGAAATACATACAGGAATATTTCGATAAGGAGGGTATTCTGTTGGAAGAAAACAGTATCGAAGTCAATCCCGGGAAACGTACTCTGGCTAAACTCTGCCTTAATTCTTTATGGGGCAAGTTCTGCCAACGGGACAATCTTTCCCAGACAACCATCATCAAGGAATCGAAGGATTTCCTCGATAAAATGACTGACCCAAATATCATAATCGGAGGAGTCGTATTCATCAATCAGGACACCGTTTTAGTGAACTTGAAATATGTTGAAGAGGCAGTCAGTCAGAACAGGAAAGTAAACGTTCCTATCGCTGCCTTCACAACATGTCATGCTCGTCTGAAACTTTATGAACTTCTAGAAAAATTGGGTGACAGGGTATGTTATTGTGCTACAGATTCAGTAATTTACATAGATAGTGCTGAAATGGAATACCATCCCCAGACAGGTGACGCACTAGGAGAACTCATCGATGAATTGGCAGATTTCGGCACCGATGCGGTTTGTGAACAGTTTGTTTCAACGGGACCGAAAAGTTACAGCATGAAAATAACAAAACCGTTCTCCGAAGCACAGTATATCTGTAAAGTGAAAGGGATTACATTGAATACCTCCACATCAGAATTGATTAATTTCGATACCATGTGCGACATGATAAACAATGAGAAACCTGAAGTTATGGTCGAAAATATTTTCAGAATCAGAAGAACAAAACAGTTACAAGTCATCAGTACAAATGAAAAAAAGCTGTTTCAGCCAGTATTGTTGAAACGACAATTCGACCATGAACATTTATCGTTTCCTTTCGGATACTGTGCACACTAAAATATGTCTGTAACGGTCCAGAGTTCGAACCCTTCGGGGCTGATATAAAACGTGTTTGCAGACTGACAGACCTTCATTTTTCTTCAGAATCTGTAAGACGTTTCTTCAGCATGATTCCTAAACTTTCTCATCCTTTCACCATGATGGTTTGCGGAGCATCAGGAAGCGGAAAAACTACTTTTGTGACAAACATGGTCGATTCCATCGTTCATCTTGTAGAAGGATCCGTCAAGAAAATCATATGGTGTTACGATCAGGAGAACAGTATTTCACAAAGTCTTCGAGATGTGCAATATCATAAAGGTATCGTCGATTGGCAGTCGTGGAACGGAAAAACTCCTACACTCATAATCCTGGATGATCTTATGATGGTTGCACAAGGGGAAAAAGTTGCCGACCTTTTCACAAAAGGCAGCCATCACAAAAACATTTCGGTGGTGTTCATAACACAGAATCTTTTCCACCAAGGAAAAAATTGCAGGGACATTTCGTTGAACGTGAAGCACTTTGTTATTTTTAAAAATCCTCGAGATATGAACCAATTCACTGTTTTTGCACGACAACTTCATCCTCATCGCATGAAGGAACTCGAAAAAGTATATATAGATGCTACCACGCAACCTTACAGTTATTTGTATATCGATCTCTCACAGTCAACACCGGATCCTTTACGTTATCAAACAGACGTTTTCAACCAGAATTAACTCAACTGTATATCTTCCTCAGGAATGTTTAAAACATCGAGATGAGGAAAACGAGGAAGACACGTACCAACTCACGTTCTAACAGGAATAGACATTCCACTTCTTTCAAGAAACATTCACCTTTCTTGCACGTGTTGAAAAATTCGCCGCCCAAAATCCGTAAATCATTATTTAAAAGTGCTCCGAAAAAAACGATACGTTTCATCAGCGAATGCTGCCTGAACGTTTTAAAAGGAAACGTGAAAATTAAACCGTCCGCAAAACGTCGTCTGACACCATACAAGTCGGTCATACGCAATCTAGTGAAACCGAAAGTGAACATCGAGAAACGCAGAAAGCTTCTTGTTCAGAAAGGAGGATTTCTACCTTTAGTTCTAGGCTCCTTGTTATCGGGTCTTCTCGGTACTCTCATTCCTCATTGAGAAATGACATCTTCTTACAAAAAAATGATCGTCCTTTCACCGGAACAGTTAGTACGTATTCGTGGTTCCGAATTGTCTGTGACTCAAAAATTATCCGTTCTAGATAAGAAGATGAATGATATTCTAAAAATGAAAAATATATCAGACGATCAAAAATGGCGTCTTTACAGAAAGGAACTGGACGAGTATTTATGGCTGAGTCGAAAATCCAAAGAACCATTACAGATACGGTGAAAAAATGGTTGATGCATCAGGAAACCTACACTCTCCACAAACCTGCGAGAAAAAGGTTTCCTCGAAATCATTACAATGTATGGAACATAGACATGCTTTGGGAAGCCGATCTCAACGACATGACATCGATACAAAAACATAACGACGGATATAAATATCTTCTGACAGTGATCGACGTATTTTCAAAATATGCCTTTGCATTACCGCTAAAAAATAAAACAAGCAATTCGGTAACCGAAGCTTTCAAAACTATTTTCGAAGAAAACAGACGGAAACCTGTTACACTACAGACCGACCAAGGAACGGAATTTACAAATTCTACATTCCAGAAATTTTTAAAAAATGAACATGTACAGTTCTCGACAGCAACAAATTATCCTGTGAAAGCGAGTGTAGTGGAACGTTTCAACAGAACATTAAAAGAACGGATGTGGAAATATTTCACCTCAAAACAGACAAGACGTTATGTAGATATTTTACCGCAACTTCTTGAAGGTTACAATACAGCAATCCACAGTTCCATAGGAATGGCCCCTCGAGATGTCAACGAAACAAACGTTTACATTGTGTGGAAACGTCTTAACAAACCAGACAAACATGTTTCACAACCGTCTTCAGATCTTAATGTAGGTGATATCTTACGAATTTCTGTCGTCAAAGGACATTTTGAGAAAGGATACGAACAAACGTGGTCACGAGAACTTTTCAAAATCCATTCCCTTGTTCAGCGAACACCTGTACCTGTATACATATTAGACGACTTAAATGAAGAACCAGTAAAAGGTACATTTTACAAACATGAACTGCAGAAAGTTTATTCGGATCCTGACGAAGAGTATAAAATTGATAAAATTTTGAACACCCGGGGAAAAGGAAAAAATTTGGAATACCTGGTTCGTTGGCTCGGATATCCGCCTAGTTTCGATTCATGGATCAAGGCATCTTCCGTAAAACAGTTATCGGGAAAATAATTTCCAAAACATATTTATATCAAAATATAACGGTACTGCGATCCAGTGAGTCTTCTGTGTTCGGCGAGAATGGTTGATAATTTCTACGTTTACCTCCTATCATCTGCATCGGAGGAATATTTTCCAGACAACACACTCACCCATTTCACCGTAAAACTTGCTAAACGGATCGATCTGTCTCCAGAATTGTGGGAAGTCGGATTGGCAGAACTACATTATTCAACTCTATACGACAATGTTTTGGAAACTGATTCTGGAATGTTAACTCTTCCTGTTCGGACATATGCAAGTGCTGAGGACCTGATCTCTACCATCATCGAATCTCTCCCCGACGACCTGGAAATAAGGAGATCCGTTCTCGAGAAATTCTGGCATTTTTTGACGGAACCGCAATGGGGAACATTTGGATCTACTACCTGTACGGATAACACACTCTATATTAACGAACAACCATTTTATTTTCCTGAAACAACATATACGATAGAGGATCTGATTTATTTCCTGAAAACAGACCCTGCTAATGTAGCTGTTCCTACTCATCTCAGGTTTTTCTTCAAACAGGCCGTGTACAAACATCTATCCGTGATAGGGGTTCCGAAGCCTGAACCTGACGATGCTCCAACAAATACCGTTACACCCATAAACGAAACTGATGACTATGCTAAATTTCGATATGACATATTGAAATCTATTTATTCTACGTACGCGATGTCCAATAGTGTTGTGGATAAAAACCCATATATATTTATTTACTCCGATCTGGTGAAACAACAATTGGTCGGGGGAGAAATGGTACGTCTCTTGCGTCTTACCCGAAAACAGTGTTCGGACACAAATACGTCTTGCACAGTACCCGTAGCCCATCAAACATTCGACCCGATTAATTACGTTCCTCTGGATAAAGCCTCTTTCGAAACAATAGAAATTGCTTTGTACGATAGAAAAGGAAATTTCTTACCTTTGAGAACTGGGTCCGTACCCACAATCGCTGTTTTACATTTTCGTAGAAAAGCAAATTCCTTTTAAAAAACAGTAGACAGCTATTTCTCTCAGTCTTTGTCGAAAAGCGAATGAATCACCATGAATTCGCAGACCGAATATTATAGTAACCAAATCCGTGGAGGAATTGGGCCCATCTACCGTTCAACTAGAAATCAAAAAGGGAGAGGATTGGGGTCACTTTTCGCAGGACTGTTTAGAATGGTGAAACCTCTACTCTGGAGTGGTGCAAAGGCAATCGGAAGAGAAGCTTTAAAAACAGGCGCTAACATTATCACCGACATTGCAACAAGCCAACAAACTCCGAAAACTATTGTTCGTCAACGGGTACGTGAAGCAGGTCAAAATCTTCAAAGTAAAGCACAACGGAAAATCGACTCTCTGGTAGGTTCCGGTTTAAGAACGAAACCTGCAACAAGAATTGCTCAGTTGATGTTAAAACGTTCAGCCACCCATATTAGAACATCTACGATCCGTAAAAAACGAGCATCCAAAAAACGAAGGAAAACATCCGCAAAATCTAGGAGAACACGTAAAAGAAAAATCAAACATAAGGTCTCAGGGAAAGATATTCTTGGATAATGATGGAGGATAACATGTGCATGATCTCGCAGTTTCTCATACCGGGGGCAGAAACTGATTTTCCCGATCTTCCATCTGCCTATCTCCGTCTGCAAACGCAAATGGTTAAACAGGATGGTAGTCCCATGAGTGCTTCCGAAACCGAAAAGACTCTCACAAAAAACTGCGGGGTCGTGAATTATCTTCTCCATTCACTTTTTTCCCAATGTACAGCGACTCTCAACGGCATTGCTGTAACAGCCGCCGATAACAATTATTACGCATATAGCACAACGGAAAATCGACTCTCTGGTACGTTCTGGTATAAGAACGAAACCTGCAACAAGAATTGCTCAGTTGATGTTAAAACGTTCAGCCACCCGTATTAGAACATCTACGATCCGTAAAAAACGAGCATCCAAAAAACGAAGGAAAACATCCGCAAAATCTAAGAGAACACGTAAAAGAAAAATCAAACAGAATGTCGCAGGAAAAGATATTTTTGGATAATGATGGAGGATAACATGTGCATGACATCGCAGTTCGACCTCTTCCGGAAAAAACCTATTCAGCAAAATGTGGAAAAAACGTACACAGCCACCTACAAACCTATCGCTTCCATCGATAATCAGAATATAATTCAGTTTGTCATACCGGGGGCAGGAACTGATTTTCTCGATCTTTCATCTGCCTATCTTCGTCTGCAAACGCAAATGGTTAAACAGGATGGAAGTCCCATGAGTGCTTCCGAAACCGAAAATGCCCTCACAAAAAACTGCGGGGTCGTGAATTATCTTCTCCATTCACTCTTTTCCCAATTTACAGTGACTCTCAACGGCATTGCTGTAACAACCTCCGATAACAATTACGCATATAAAGCGATCTTCGAAGCAGCTATCAATTACGGAAGCGATGCCGCAAACACGCATCTCACGAATGCCCTATGGTATTTGGACACACCTGAACATCAAGATAAAATCACTGCCGACAACACAGGTTTCACCACCAGAAAAGAATTTTTCCAGTATGTTCCGACGACAGGAAATCCTACGGAAGTGACAGCCGTGGTCGACCTTATGGGAAAACTTCACATAGATTTCTTCCACCAGTCTAAATACCTGCTCAACGGTGTTGAAGTACGCATCGATCTAGCTAGATCACGTGACGCTTTTTACATCTGGGGAGACCAGACATCACCTACAGTCAGAATAAAAATTTTAAAGGCTGTTCTCGAAATAAATCACATCATTTCTACTCCTACCACCAGTTTGGCCATAGACAGAGCACTCACTTACGCTCCTGCCCATTATCCGTTTACCAGAAGCGTCATCAAAGCTTATTCTTACGTCGCCGGAACGCAGCAGATTTCGATCGATAATGCTTTTCAAGGTCCTTTTCCGAATGTTGTTCTTTTTGCTATGGTATCCACCGCCAGCTTTCTCGGAGACAGTAAGAAAAATCCGTTCGACTTTAGAAGTTTTAACCTATCTTCTTTCCATCTTGTGAAAAATGGAGAACTTGTACCTTCCGAACCTTTACGCATCACCACAGGAGGAAACAGCGGATTGATAACACGTGCCTATCAAACTCTATTTTCCGGTACAGGCATTCACCACGCCAATTACGGACACCAGATCACACGGAAAATGTTCGAGAACGGATTCTTTTTTCTGATTTACGACATAACGCCAGACTCTTCAGGAAACGACACGCACACCAGTCTCCAGGAACAAGGCATCATCGGAGCCGAGATGCAGTTTTCTCCTCAGCTGTCGGAAAATATAACATGCCTTTTGTATGCTGAATTTGAATCTGCAGTAGATATACCTAAAGATAGAAGTGTCATCCTCCATCAGTGAGACCGAATTTTCCATAAATATGTGTGCCTGTGTTTCTGACTCACAGTGTTACCGAAAGAGCTCCGATGTAAACATTATACTGCTTGTGATGGAAAAACCCACCAAAGTGATAACCCGTACTATTAAGCATAGTAGTGTTTCTTCGAAAGTGACAACTTTAAAACCTGTGAACATACAATTGTTTCCCGAACTACTTGACAACAGCCCAGGAAGCATAGAAATGACCAAAGACAGACACATTATTAACATTATTGAAAACATAAGCAGCATGAACACGTCGCAGATCAGACAGATTCTATCTCGTAATTGTTCCACCAGAAACATTTTCTACGGTGTTTACCCGAGAGATCTTTTACCTCGGACGTTTCCTACCCCGGCCTTGATCATCGCAAACACTGACAAGTCCGACTCCCGGGGTACACACTGGGTGGCCATCTATTTCGACAAAAACAATGTGGCCGAGTATTTCGATTCATACGGATTTCATCCTTTCTATCAAGAATTCGTAACTTTCCTGAACAGTCATTCCTCGGTCTAGACTTACAACAACATTCCCTTACAGGGGGTATTGGCCACAACATGCGGTCATTACTGTTGCGTGTATGCTTGTTACAAAGCACGTCACGTTACAACCAAGGATTTCATCCACACATTTCCACCAGGTATCAGTAAAGATGGATATATCCTACACCGTTTTCGTCAGATCTTCAAATGTTTACCACATTCCAAGTGTCCCAGAGGGGAACAAACGTGTTGTTCTATCCACACGATCCGGGCTCGTGTCATGAAGAAATCTATTTAAAATGTGTGCTGCGTATCTTTCTCTCAGTGCCATCGAGACAGTTCTAGTGAACACATCATGGAACCTCCTGCGGCTTCTATAATGGAGAAACACGACAAACTTGTGACACGTATGACCCATCAGGATGATGTTTCCAAACGTAAACCTCGAAAACGTGTGCAACCTATTAAATTAGAAACCGTTACTATCAAGAACGAGACGGCTGACGAGGGAATGGATGTGACTACGGACTGTGATTTCATAAAGAGACGTAGGGAAATTGGTTTTTCCACAGACAAAATCGAGTGTCCTAAACTACATGACGTAGATGCATGTTTAGATCTCTATCTTGCAAACACATATTTTCTGAACAAGGAAAAAAACAAGTACGTAGCCATAGGATTCGAAAAGGAATCCCCTTTCAATTTGGTGTGGGAGTTTTCGCAACAGGGGAGATCACCCGTACGCATCGATTCTAAACAGATTAGAGAACTGTGTGCTTTAAAATCTGACTTACTGAATTACGTTGACACTGGTCGACGATTCAATTATTTGGTTACTGGAAATATCACTGTTAGTGGTGTAAATTTTTTCGGGAAACGTTGCATCTCGATGTATCAACATCATTCACCGGATGCTTTTATTTTCACAGCCTCTGAACTACATTTATTTTTGTGTAATCTTTTTAGACCTCTGCAAAAATTAATGAACGAACGTTATCATAAATTACAACCCGAAATGGAGGCTTTTGTATATTGTATAAAAAAGAATATGGTTTCAGAAAAAAAAGAAGTACCCGATGTATTGAACTATTTTTATGTACTTTGGTACAACGAACTGATGATTGAAATATATCTTGAGAACAATCTTGGACACACATTGGTATTGTAAATAAAATCTGTTATATATTTGCTGTTGTAAACTATCCATTGTATTTCATATTGTAAATAAACCATTGTTACTTTTATGTATTGTGTAAAATTACCATTATCGATGTCCATATGTAAATATATTTCACATTGTGATCGAATCATATTGTTAACCTATATCTACAATTATAAATAAAACATTTGTAAATGTTCAACAAATCTTTTATTTCTCGTACTTAATACGATAGAAACTGTACATCTTCCAGACATTTTCAACTGCACAATTTTTTTTCACGTTCTCACATTTACTATGTTCTCTGCATTTTCCTGCAGTCTTTTTCACACTATCCAACTTTGGACATTCAAGTTCTTCGATGTTGCGCACAGATATTTTACCCATACGTTTTTCTCCAAGTAATTTTTCCAACCATTTAATTTTCTCCATACATTTGACGTACACTTCCTGATTCACAAGCATAAAATATAAAACGTCTCCTAATTTCTCATACGGTAGCCACCCATCTCCCCAGTTCAGACCGTGTTTGTTGGTACGGAGCCAGTAATTCACCCGGCGATACTTTTCACTCAACAAGTGAAAACCATATGGAGATTTCACTAAACAGTCAAATGCGCTGTCGAAAGGAAATTTTAAAATCCCCACTTCTTTCCACACAAATTCTCCTCCTGCTCCGCGAAGACCTTGAACGTCCAAAAAACAAGCTTCCATTTTGTTCAACAGGTGAAAACAGTTAAGGTATCTTCAATGCTGCCCCGGCATACGGCACACTTGTCCAATTGGGAAACACAGAATCCACAGGAAACAAAATGTCGACACGGAAGAATTACAACACTGCATGGATTCTCAAAACATATTTTGCACACTGTCACGGAATCCACACTAGGTTTATCGGATGTTTTCTCAACAGTCTCTATACTGTCACAATACTTGCAGCTCTTGGAGTTACGATGTAACGCCGCAACACTCTGTATGAAAGGACACTGGGGTATCAACATGTAATGTCCTAGAATAGGACAATCTTTGGATGTCCAATCGCAAAGTCCGTACGAACAATGAAAACATAATACCCTGTCGCTAAAGCCTGAATAGTAAAATCCTGCAGTCACTAATTCTTCCGGAGTCTGGCATAATCCTATACGCCACTTTCTGTATGTTCTGTATCTCGAATTCACTGATAGGTAATCGATAACATACGGCTCGGTGCGAGTCCAGCAATCGTGGTGAGTAAACACTCTCATACAAGGTAAAAACGAATTAAATCGGGTTCTGTAGGTGACAGGCTCCTTGGCATCGGGTATGAAGGTTCAGCCAGAATATTCTCAAAATCAGATACTGTAGATGACGGGGTCCTCGATATCGGCGATAAAGGTTCAGCCAGAATATCCTCAGGATCGTCGGGGAACAGCCGTCTGCGAAAATCGAAACCTTCGGGAGGAACCACAGGGAAACAAGGATGACCTTCTAAGTTAAGTAACAATGGACGTTCACAGCCAGAACACCACACGGTATTTCTGTCTGCCAACAAAGAAAGCCACTCTTTCACTCTCTTCTTCAAAGCTTCGCCCAACTCTTCCTTCCTGCGACGTAGTTCGCAGATACACCCGTGACTCGGAAATCCTGTTCTCTCGTCACCTCTTCTTTTCCTCTCTTCTATCTCCTTCAAAGTCTCGCAGCGACGGTGAAGTCTTTTTCCTGAGCCGTTGACCACGTGACATCCACACCAGGGAGATTCAGGTATCGCTACATACATAAACGGGAAATAACTCAGCAACCGATCCAGGGCCGTTCGATTACTGTCCAGATCGCCGCAAGACCGAACAAGTTCCCAGAACTCTTCGTAGCTGATCTCGTAGAAATTCACACCATTATCAGACAAACGTGTACCGCTTACATCCATCCTCACATGATACTATTATCCTCTATCCTTTCTATTTATACCCTTTTCCCTCCTACGTCACCATTTCCGTTAAACAAACTTCAAACTACAAGGCTACGCCCAAAACATGTTCGGGGATGTTCACACAGAACCGTTACACCACCCAGAAATTGCAAATTCATCCAAACCTACGCCCAAAACATGTTCGGACATGTTCTATTCAGACAGAAAACCGTTACACCCATTTCCAGGAATCTCAGACTCATCAACGGTCTCAAACGGGAAACGCCCCCCAAAAATTACCACCTATCTCATCAACACCGGAAACCCTTATCAAGTCCTCATTAACAACAGGAAACACTTCCCGCAATCTCAAACTTATCAAAGACCCCAAACCGAAAACGCCCCCCGTTATCAACTCCAGACCGGAAACACTTATCAAGCTCCTCATTAACAACAGGAAGTCCATATCATTAAGCCCCGCCCACTTTTTCCCAACAGCCAATCAAAACGCTCAAAAACCCCACCCTTGCTTGCCCACACTGCTTGGTCATCAATTGATCTTTGATCGATCTTTTCCAATCAATTGATTTATCGACCTCAACGGGGGTGAATAACTACTGCCACTGACTCAGTTTCAAAGGAAGCCGCCATTTTCCCGGCATTTACCCCCTTTTATGGGGGAAAGAGTCTTTACGGTGCAGTATATGTGTAAACAATAATATTAAAGAAGAAAATCGCAATTCCAGCAAAAAATAGCGACATTATGACGTAAAAACTACGACCTTGTCGAGGTATCTATATAGATAACTGGTAAACAAGGAGTATACCTAGAGGTATCTATTTATAGATAGCTGATAAACAAAAAGTGAAAGGACACTCACAAAGAACACCCATGCCGGGTACGGCATTCGAACCTGGCAGTGATTTATCCACACACCCCTCCCCCCCAACACCCTCCCAAATTTTGACGAACACCTCCCCAAGCAGAAAAGAGGATTTTTATATCAACAATAGAATGAGAATACTGCAACATAAAGGAACCATTTGTATGAGTTGCTGTTTTAAGTCCACTTTATGCACAGTAAGGCTAATCGGGACTGGACCTACAGTTTAAAGTGGAATCCGAACCACTTGTGTCTTCACCGGGTATCGAACCTGGGACCCCTTGATTACAAGGCGACGACGCTAGGAACCATTTGTAGCTCTACAAGAAGCGAAGTCCAATTTCTAGTTTCATTTTTCCTTAATATTGTCTCATACATTGCCAGGATTTTTTACGGCAAGGGAGACAAGGAAGGTATTTTTTTACAGGGGGGGCAAACAATAGAATGAGAATACTTCAACATAAAGGAACTTTACTGCAAAATTGGCTGAAGAAGAATGAGAAATTGAAACCAGACAAAAAGAAACCGAAAGTGGCGAGTAGAAAAGCAGTGGTAGGCATAATTTCTTCCAACGGATATTGATAAAGTACCCCCGGGTTCGATACCCGGCAGAGGCTCATAGTGGTTCGGATCCCAATTTAAACTGTAGGTCCAGTTCCGATTAGCCTTACTGTGCATAAAGTGGACTTAAAACACCAAATCAACTAACCATTCATAAAGTACCAATATAAAATTTATTGACCGAGTATTCGATATAAACGGCAAGAATTTCGTAAAGAGAACCTAAGTGATTCATTCACGTCTATAGTTGATGTGTGTGACAATTTTTGTGGCCTTAAGAGTTCTTGCCTTTGTAAAATAAATTATATTTTATAAAAGATTAGAAAGAGAGTTGAAAAAGGTGGAGGGAGGTCGCGCGGGGTTTGCCTGGGTGCAAAGGACAAATGGGCTGCCAAACAAGCAAAACAGATATAAATAGAAAAGTGTGTCCTGTGAAATTATTGGCACCCTATTAAAGTTATTGTCAGTTTGCAAAGATTTAGTAAATTTTCCTACTTTTCAGAGGAAGCAAAAGAAGTATAAGGAATTAAACATAAAAAGAAATTTTATTTACATTAAGTCCCAAATTTATATCTGACCATAGGCGCACCAGTGGGGACACGACGATGCATGCCACTGCCTGCTGGAAAACGTGGAGAGAGAAAAATTTTGCTTGTTTCATTGTGCTCTTTGTGTTGGAAAGTGAAATAAATGGTATTCAATTTTAAAATAATTTAAAATAAAGCATTACCTCTAATTCGAAGTGAAAATTCCTTGCCTTTCCTTTGCAGCTAACATGCCATGCGTTTATTTGCACATGTTATTTACTTTTCTTTTAAGGCAAAGAGGCACAATTCCCTAGAGTCTCTCGTTCAGTATTTGAAAGATAAACTCTCAACAGCGGCAAGCATATTTTCCAATGTTTTGTAAGGGTAAAAAGACTTCAATATGAAATTCCTTGACCGATTTAATTCAAAAGCAATACCAGGTGTCTATCAATTGATAGATTAATTGAGTTGGTGTTTTAAGTCCACTTTATGCACAGTAAGGCTAATCGGGACTGGACTTACAGTTTAAAGTGGGATCCGAATCACTCTGAGCCTTTTCCGGGTATCGAACCTGGGACCCCTTGATTACAAGGCGACAACGCTACCACTGCGCCATGTGGGAGGCCCCAGCTGTCTATCAAACATGCATCTCAACTTCCCACTATATTTTAAAGTCCTCATGGCCATGCTCTATATAGAGTTTCATTATTTTATTTCAGTTTGTGAATCAATGTTTAAACAGATATTTGAAAACACCAGCAGCATTTGGAACTCACTCGCAACATAGAACTATTAAAATTATATATATTCATATTTCCTAACTGTAGCTAGAACAGGAGGGGGCAGGGGGCATGTGCTGAGGCAAAGAGGACACCGAACAAGCAAAGCAAGATTGTAAAGAGTACACATTGTGGGATACTGTGAAATGAAATTATTGTTGCTATGTTTAATTAATAATATGCATTATAAGTTTGCAAATAAATAGTTCTAAAAATTTTCTTGCTCGCTTCGCTCGCAGTTTTGTAATTTATCTAAGAGTCATATTATATCTGCAGATACATGTACTTATTACTACTACTTCAGACAGGCAAGAGCGCACGCACCCATGCAATGCATTCTCACCGATATTTCGTCGATGAATTGGGAACCCCCCACGATAATATGTGAGTTCCACCTACGATAAGAACCATACAAATACAGTAAAAAAATATTGCGCAAGTGTTCCTAATCTCTTTATAACTAGCTTAAGAATTGCATTAAATGATCCCTATTATAATATGTTTAAATTTTGTGTTTTTCAATGTCATCTCTTGTGTTTGTCTAACGATCGATTAAATCAAGTACTGAACTGTAGACTGAAATGTTAACATTGTCACAAAAATATATTTTCCATCTTTTCCAGCATTTGACATTTTTTTTCTTCTGAAATGTTACGGGAAGGGGGGGGGGTTAATCTCTGGAAACATCTATGAACAAATTGAATAAGGGAAAACATTTTAAAATGGTCCAAAATGTGCACTTAACATTCCCAAACTTACACCCCTCCAAAAGTTTCCAACAGCCCCCCAAGGGAAAAATCCTGGATAAACCCCTGGAACCTGGAACTCTGCTATCGAATCCGTTACGGATTCTGAAATGAGATAAGAGTGACAGAATAGCGACGCTAAATAACAAATATCAAATCAAACAGAACGTTTCGAACACAAGGTCTTGTTGTGGTTCAGGATTCGATGCAACTGAACTTGATTACTTGATTATGGTGATCGGGCTAAAACCGCCGAACTGTGCTAGTGGGTGAATTCACAAAACTTTAGCCCCGAAGTACCTTGTGTTGGTGAGGGTGAATGCTGCCGAAGTAGGATTACTTAACACTTAAGTCAAACTCTAGGAAACGCAGAAAATTCAGGGGTGTAAGGCGTACCTTCCACGTAGGCGCCCAAAAGTCAACCTCACTTCCACGTAGTGCACCCTGGACTAAAGACTAACGAGGCTCTGGCAACTGGCACTATGGCCAGTATAATTTTGTGTGTTGTCCTGTTCTTTTGTCCTTATGTGTGCTGAGTGTTCTTTGCAGCCTCAGCTTTTAACGAAAGTCAGAACATTTTAATATTTTATGATTTTAATTAAACAACGTTAGAGTTGTTATGTGTAAAGATAAGGGGCTGGACCCCATATAGTGTGACGGGTGCAAAATAGCCTTCGTGCTGACGCATTCAAAATTTTAAAATCAAAATCAAAACGCAGAAAATTCCGCCTTACTTGCCAGACCTTTCACTCTCCGTTGAATTACTATCTGATCTCGTCAATAGCACCATTTCATCAAAGCAGGCTCTTTAGGAACCTTTAAAATGTGACAAATAAGGAGCATGTAATGAAAATTATGATATAAATTGTACTCTTTGCGAAACAAATATGAAATATGAACATTTTCACAAAAATTGATTATATTTGCTTACTTGTTATAAAAATTTACATTTGTGTTTCGTATTGGGAGATAAATAGAAGGCGAAAGAAAGAAAAATAATGCATTCCCTGCAAATTATTTTCCATTTTTGCCTGAATTTTTACCCGAATTTCCCTCCACCGAGGGGAATTTCCCTTCAGGTTCCTACACTTAGTAGGAGTAAGTTCATAGAACACCGGTCGACTGCTTCTGTTCACCTTCAAAAGCTTGACCAATTTCTGGTATCGTCAATCTTTGATGTTCATCCCACAATCTGCGGGTGTTCGTAACAGAATCGACCTCCAGCAAATAGTGCACGGCTTCTGGATTACAGAGAGTGGTCTTCTAGACTGGTCTTCCCTTCTTCAAGAATATTGAATCACATTTTGTTAAATTATCTCGGTAGTCACCCCGTGACTTTCCACCGCACACATTATCTGATATTGCTCTTCTTGCATTCGTACAATTCGCAATTTCTGGTATGGTTTATAAAGTGTTAAAGATCATACTAATTGTAATAACAAGCTTGTTACCTCCCTATGTAACAGAGGCGGGATCAACAATGCCTGAGCTTGGGGGGACACCTACCTTTCCTTAAGTACATATTCCTTTAAGTACAAATATCCAATAGCCTAACCCCTTCATCACAAGAAAATCAACGTAGTTGAGACTAGAGACGATAGGTGGCAGCCCGTCGAGAACATAGTGAAAATTAAGTTTTGTGTATAATAAAACCAAGGACGACGAAATATATTAAGTCAGAATTTGTATATTAATGTGTTATATAAATAACTAGCTGATTACCCGGCGTTGCCCGGGTATTTATTTATCCCAATCTCCTATTAGACAGGAAAATAATGAATTCTAACTATACTGTAAAATGAACTTGGGAGTTGAACAGCATTGGGAGTGTCGCTATTCATAGTAGCGACCCCGTAAACTATGGATTCCACACTAATATCGGTCGCTTTCGATTATTTTTACTTATCACCCACTTCACACCCCAACCCCCTTAGGGTCTCAGCGGTGTATTGGAGTTGAACGCCATTGGGAATGTCGCTATTCATCTTAGCGACCCCGAAAACTATGGATTCCATACTAATATATATATATATATTAGTGAAAAAGGATATGGCTATCGACATATATTTCGATCTTGATTTCAGGCATATTTTAAGACACTGAAAATGTTCACACAATCTCATTCCTCGTGGCTTTCAATTCAACTTCATCTTCATTCAAAGGGAGATTTATCTGTGCTTTCCTACCACCCATCCCCATGAAATATATACAAATATATATATGAATAAGGATAAAATATATAGTCAACGACTGGCAATGTATGAGACAATATTAAGGAAAAATAAAACTAGAAATTAATATCGAGTTTGGTCAAAAGCAAGAGATAAGATTAGCGCCTATCGAGTGTTTGTCCACAGACAATGCTAGTCTAGCGGAAGGCTTATTTTAGCTTATTTTTAAAGTTACACTTTATTCTCAAATAGTCTAATAGGAATGAACCTACACTTTAAAGTGCGATCTGAACAAATGTGCGTCTAACCGGGACTCAATTCCGGGACCCCTTGATTCCAAGATAGCAGCGATAGTTAAGACTGGCAAGAAACAATATACGCCCTTTACCGGAAAAAGGGAGAATAAGGAGAAGAAAATCAATAAAGAAGAAGAGTACGAGGGAAGAAGAGAGAGAGAGAGAGAAAGAGAGAGAGAGAGAGTAGACAAAGAATTGTAGAAAGAAATATACAGCAAGGCAGACGCCGAAAGACGGAGGAAAGGAGAAAAATAGAGATTATTTGTACTGTATTTTTGTAATTTTACGTCGCTTTTCTGCCACTTTTGACCAATTGCAACGATGAAAATGAGCGATTAGATGCATTTGATGGAAGGACACTCACAAAGAACGCCAATGCAGGGACAGGAATCTCGGGACTTCTGTTTTCGAGTCGCCACCGAGTCGGCACAAATGAAGATTAGGCACAGATGAAGAAATAAGGCAAAACCAACTAATTATAGGTGGAGAGAGAGGAACAAGAAAGGAACATGTGAATGAAACTAGTGCATAATATATACAATTATATCTCTCCACCTACTTGTCTAATATGACATTTTTACCTCCTAACCACCGGCTTGAATTCTGACACTGTTGGTTAGGAGAATAGTCAATATGGCAGACTCAAGTTCATTTTCTAATTCAACGCGCCTTTCGAGTAGCAAAACCCTTTTAGTTTTTCACGTTGTTTCGTATGCAGAACTCGTAGATACGATTCACACATTAAACAGATGCATACGTACATGTTTTTCCGGCAATATTACAGAAAAGTAGATTCTATTTTTTCCCATGCCCCGCCATGCATGGTGGAACACAAAGTAGATGAAATGTAAACCTTTACCAAATTGTTTTATTATTTTTCATGGTATGATTAAAACTTCCTTTTGCTTTTGTGCATCGTTTATAATCTCCCTGCTTGCAAATTAATGAGAAACAAGTTCATTTAGTTCGATCCCAACATTGTGAATATGAAGGGCAAAACAAAAACATGAAATTCATGTATGGAATAAAGAAGATTCATATTTCGATTCGTTATTCATTTTTTTTTACCTATCAGCCTAATTAACGTACTTTGAAAGTCTGGCATATAGTAAGATAAAAAGTCAGAAACACTAATTTTTTTTCTATTTAGATGTAATAAATGTTAATAACTCAAGTACAGCGCTTTGAATAACGTAGTGTGGAAAACGACCCAAGAAACTGGTTCCCGAGACGATGACAATATAGATGGCAGTGCGATCAGCACAGCTGCTAATTTTCTTATGAAACTTATGCGACTTAGTTTGTTTTTGGAATATATTGTGTAGATTGCTTGTCTTGAAAGGCGGTACGTGAATTGATGGAAACAGTTATATTTGTGCAGTGATTTGCAGTCACGAAATGGCATTAATTTGGAAAGAAAGTAAAATAAAATTAATAAGTAAATAGCATGCGTAACACAAGAAGAAACATCGCAAATGTGATTCCGGACGTCAGGTGTTGGATTGTGTACTAGAGTTTATTTTTCTGTTATTAGAATATAAATAGTATCCTGAGAGATATTTCATACCGAGGCGACAAACCACAAGTGTCGCTTGAAAACGACCGAGCCGTTGGTAATCAATGCAGCCTTTCGAACCGTAGGGACACAAGCTCTTTCCTTAAGGAGATTTTAGACCAAAGCGACACGCGACAAACGATACGGGGATTTCACACCAAAGCGTCACGGGTCCTTCTGTCCAAGGCAACTTTCATACCGAAGCGACACGCGACACATGTCACTTGGAAACGAGCCAATCAAGAGCAACATTTCACATCGTAGCTGCATGACGGGCAGCACAGGCTAGCGTTCTGTTGAAGAAATCCTCAAACGATAAGTGTCGCGTACCGCTTGTCGCTTTGGTGCGCAATCTCCCTAAAGCAAGACACACATTGCATCGCGCATGCGCGAACAACAAATCACGGCAACACGTTGGAAGCTATTGGGGAAAAGGGCCCAGTATGAGCGACACGCAAGCGACACGTGTGGCTTATCGTGTCGCCTAGATCTGTTGTTTTAACATGCGATTTATCGGGTTCCCTAGATCTGTTGTTCGCATAATTAGCAGAAAACGCTTGCTAATAGACTGAAGGCACCATGTCGCTTGTCACTTAGTTGGGAATTCCCCCTGTGGCGCGTCGCTTCGGTCTGAGCACCCTTCCTTTAAGGAGCTTTCAGACCGAAGTAACAAGTAGCACGCGAATACGGCTTATGAACGTGTCGTTTGCTGTTTAGACCCTCATGCACAATGAATGCTATTTTACAGTCTGGAAGTGTCTGTGTCACAGAACAGCCCGTGTCGCTTGTCCCATTGGTCTGAAAGTTTCCTTACACTCATGTCGCTGGCACTAAGGAAGTTTTGTGGGTTTCCCCTTGTCGTTTCATGCAATCATCATTATCATCATCGCCGCGATTAGTTTAAAGCGGAAGAAAAGAGACCAAAAATACAAATGCTTCAGTTTGTATATCTTTAAAACAAATGATGATGTTGATAATAATAATGAACCTAATTCATACACAAAAATTTAATTACCAAGAGCATTTCACGCGTATATTTTGTCCCGTATTATTAATGAAAGTAACGATAACAGGACGTGGTCGACTGTTTAGAATGTTCGTTAATATATTCGCAACCACTGTACCAAATATCATAGCAATTATCACATTCATAGAAATGCTTCATGTAAAAGAATCTGACGTTGCAGCGAAAACTCCATTTACTTCCATTATAAGCAGACGAATACCATGCAGCGAAACGGACACCAGCGCCTCTAGCGGTATCATAATCGAGTGGAACCAGCCAGAGAGCCCAGAAGAGTGCAGTTTTCCACTCTACGTTATTCAAGGCGCTGTAACTCAAGTAAGTTTGAACGTGCTTGGAAGTTCAGGAAATATTCCAACGTCATCAACGGTCTCACATTTCAACAAAGTAGGTTGAAGTTTTGCAATTGCAGAGGTTTCATTATTATTGAGTTAGACTGAAAATGTGGTACGTACAAATCATACTTATTTTCAAAGAACCTACTTCTCTCTCTCTCTCTCGCTCTCGCTCTCTCTCTCTCTCTCTCTCTCTCTCTCTCTCTCTCTCTCTATCTATCTATCTATCTATCTATCTATCTATCTATCTGTCTATCTCTGTCTGTTTAAGAATATATGTGATTATCACACACACACACACACACACACACACACACACACAAGCTGGTCTCCGTGGCGGAGTGGTTAGCATACCACGATACGACGCCAGAGGTCCCGGGTTTGAATCCCGATCTGGTCATGGATGTTCCTTATGTGTCCCTTCAATAATTTCATCATCGTCATCCTCGCGATTAGTCAAATAGTGGCAGAAATGCGAAGTAAAATAAACCAAACCAAGCACACACGCACACGCCCTCACACACGAAAGACAATCCAGACAATCTAGTTAAAAATCGACTTCAGCAAGGAAAGGGGATGAAAGTAACCATCGACTGAAGCGTGTATCTCAGAAGGACATACAGACAGATTCTGGAGAATTCATGTTTAATCCAGACCTTGAGTTTTTCACAAAGTACGAAATCTCTGCTGTAAATATAAAGCCTTGACATTTTCAGAGGGGACAATAGCAATGCGCTTTAGTCCTCTTGAGAATGTAAAAATCTCTAAAGCTCTCGCCACGAAAACAGTCCAGTCAAGGTCACGCCAACCACCTACAGTGTTGCCAATAAGTAGCATATTCAACCAACGAAATCAACCGCATACGTGCAACGCGCGAAGTGTCGACTTAGCAACTTAGAAGAAGTGTGACAACCCTGGAGGGCCAGGGGTGTGGAGGAGGCACGGGGAAGCTCCGACCTTGACTGGACTGTTTTCGTGGCGAGAGCTATAGCAGGAAGAGAGCAGGAAATATTGTCTTCGCAAGCCTCAATCCACCAACATCAAAGAGTACACTGCGTTTCCTAGTCTATACTGAGGCAGCAAAGCAGTCCACATTTGATCCTAAGTTAGAACTACAACTTATTACCCTAAAGTAAGATTCAAAGACTGTTCGCAACTTACTCAAAATCCCTAATATAAACGGTTCTAGTGTAACACCAAGCGCATTTTGTTTCAGAGTTGTGAGGCAGTTTCGTCCACCAATTGACGTTTCACAAGTACTCTCAACTTCCTCAGCCACAGAGGCGGCATTTATGTATGGCAAATAAATATTTGTTAAAAGTGTGCATTTTACGACTCATATTAATATCGAATGGCTTTTTAAGACAACCAAAAACAATCACACGCAACCACTGTGATAGGGCTACAATTGTTCTGACTTTGCAATTAACACGTATTTTTAAAGAATATTCTGTCTCGATGTTGCTAGTACCTTTGTCATAAAACTTCCAAAACTTCCAATAAAATATAACTGAAAGATCACTAATTAAAATGCACTAGGGAACAAACAAACACAAATAGTACACTATTGTGGAGGTTTTCGTACGTTACATGTTCTAAGGAGATTATAGTGTTTCTATTTGTTAATTTATTTAACTTTCGGGATATTTCATGCCAAATCATTACAAAAAATGAACTTTTCAACCCGACCATCTGAGAATTTCATGGAATTTTGTAGTATGGTAGAGAACACATGTAAAAGTTGAGCCCTCAGTGACACACAGTATTCATGCAGCAGGATTGCCAGAAAAAATGTAAAGTTTATGAGTATGAGGTCAACCAAAACAATTCATAACTTATCTTCTAATTATACCTGTAATATATTTCATTATGGGCTTGTTTTGAAGCTAAGAGAGTGTAGTTTTCACGAAAAATAGTTCTATATGAAAATATTGAAATTTTGATTTCAAGATCACACGATGTGACAAATTCGCTTAAAATTCACCAAACATGTTGACTTTTTGCTCGAGTTGGCAACTGTGAAAATTTTCAAACCCACGCCCAAGAATGTCAATGCGACGAAAAGAACATAAAATGACCGACCACAAATTGGTTTTCGTTTGCAACCGCAGCACGACTGCTCAGTATGCCTCAGAGGCTAGTGATCGCATTTGGCGACTGTTAAGCCGAGACTTAACGGCATCCTAAACATCTCTGAACGTCGATTCACCTTCAAAAATTTACTGGTTCGGTAACTATTCACTCGATTCGCTACAAGAGATTCTGGAGACTTGCATTTTTGGAAAGTTCCCTCAGGCCCGATTGTATAAAACAGTTGATCCTCGATTAGCCAGTAAAATTGATCTGCAGTCACGCTGAACTCCGATTTTGTGTTGTATAAAAGTTGAACTGAGATTCAGTCCCTGCGATCTGCGATCAAAGTTGATCCGCGATTTTTCTCCGATCAGCAGACATTGACAGTAGATCAGCTGTTGTAACATGGCTGTACTAACGAATATTTGCTTGTAAAATGTGTTGCAAGTGAACGTATGCGGCAAGACGGGAGAATCAATTCATAAAATCCCGTTTCCATAATAATAAAAGAAGAAGCATGCACAACGAGGTGAACAATGATAAATATTTCTTCCATTTTTCTTTCTTTCCATATATCGTGTGTCATTGTTATTTACTGTTTAAAATACTTGTTTTTTTCTTGAAATTTGCCTTAAATGACTGCAAGAGCATATTGTAACATTGTTTAATTGCACGATCAGAGAAAAGTAACTTGAGAAGTTGATACAAACCGAAAATAGACCGCTTACATTTTTTTGTTGATATGATATCATTGTAAAACTTGCGTTGGGATGAAGAGGGAGTATAAAAATATTACCATTTCGCTTTACTGAATCCAGGGCTAGACTCTAGTTTACGTCCTTCTTGCCCACTCCTTCTTGCGCACTTCTTCTTGCCCGTTTACAAAACCGTGCTAGCAGACAGCCGGCGCTCCGGCATCCGTAGGGTAAGTAAGTTTTTCTTTTTACACTTTCTGTCACTAACCATTCACGGGAACGAGGTATGCCTACGAGGTTAGGTTAGGCCTGTTAGGTTAGGTTCCATTAGCACTCATTTCACCCCTAAATATGTGCTTCATCATCGAAAAATGTTCTCAGTACGTTCAATCACGCATATCCGGACAACATCGGTTTTTCTCGATTTTCTCCTCGCCTTGGGATTTACTTTGTTGAATTCCTTATAAAATAACCTTTCCAACGATATATGACACGTATTCCTTAGGTAAAGAACGTAAACTAGAGTCTTACCGAATCCAGCCAAGTGTTATTGCAATTCAATGTTGTCTGCAGAATGGAACAGATCATGTAACTTTGTTTGTAGTGTATATATCTACTGCTTTATGAACAGAGCACGTTGCATTTTAGTTGGTAAAGCTTTCTCTCCCGATATATAAATTCCACATATTTTATTTCGAATATTATTTGTTTTGTGCATAATTTACATCCGAGAGGACAAGCGTCACTGTTGTTTCAATATTTATTTCCATTCGGGAAAACGCAAACACATTTTACATTTCACAACGTAGGCTATTCAAGTGCAAGGAAAATTCCGTATATTACTTACAGGAACTAATGGTCCACCTGTAACATGTTGTCGTGTAATCACAAAATAAATATAATAAACATCTCCTTACATGAACAAAAGCTCCAAATCCGAGTATAAGAAAGTTGTTATATCTCTTTTTAGCATTAAAAAGAAATACATATTTTTTTAAAAAAACATTATATTTATGCAAGCATATTTTCTCCCCTTTGCAACCGAGAACCTATAGTTGCTTTCGTTGTCAAGGACAAATCATCCATGTGGAACGTGCACAAGCAATAAATGGTCGTTTAGTATCTAATTTACGTGATTTTACTAAATTTGCAACATGTTCGAATATATACTACATCCAGCACCTCAGATTTATTCTTTATTCAAATATTAAATACATGCATTTTCCGAAACCGACTTTAAAATGTTTGGTGTTCAGTGTTGGACAATTGGCAACATCACAGGCACACTAGCTACATGTCTGGATTTGCCGCGTTGCCAAACGTATTTCTTTGACCCAAGACCAGGATTTGATCTAAGATTGACAAATCGACAGTTAGCTTTATACAACATGATAGAAGCTTTAACTTAGTTCACTACCGGATCGTAGATCAAATCTGATCTCCAGTTAGTGATGATTATACAACCGGCCGTCAGAGAACGAAATTCGTAGGGGGGATCTCGAATTTGTCTTCCCATTGAACTGCAGTACAAGAGGAGAATTCGTGTAGCAAGCGCAGGCGCTACTCTTCCAAAACTGCCGAGTGGATAGAAAGTCACCCATGCAGAATTAATTTTTCAGATTTTCCAAAGAGTAATGAGTGTTTGCATTCTGCAAGTGTGCAATAATCTTGCCTCAGTTCCTTACTTACACAAGACATGCAAAACACGTAGGTTCAAATTATAACAACATAACATTAATGCCTGGAAGCCATTCACATACATCTTGCACACTGTTACTATGACAACCAATAAATAACATGCTATAAATACAACTTCTTCCTCTTCCTATCATGCGTCTATCAGATAAAACCCAAACACAAAACTGACATGTAGACCTCGGTTTCCTGTGCATTTTAAGCGGGTGACTACAGATAGAGGGTAAGAATGCTCCATAACTCTTGCATCATCGTAGAATATCGAACTCAGCAAATACCATTGATAGACAAGGCGAGTGTAGAATGAGGCCTGATTGATATGCTATGCAACATTCAGGACGCTCATACAAAGCCTCTTTATTCCACCACAAAGCCTAGGGAACGAAAAGTAACAACATCAAAGCGGGCGGCTCTCATTAATGAAGATATTGTACTTTGGCATCTGTCATGGTAACATGTCAATGAAACCAATCATCCATCACGCCCGGGAACTCAAAGTGCAACAAGAAGAGGAAAAAGCCCACGATCCGCCATTTATTGATTCCTGAACACCTCTAAGCACCAGGGCCGTGAATTACGTGTTTGTTTCAGAGTGCCAGACAAGCTAGAGGTTCTTCGGAACGACGTAACACTCAACGTCACTATCCAATTTGTACAGTCACCGGTAATAAAAATGGGACTCCTAGATCCTCAAATACCCGCTACCCTGCAAGGTGTTATGTGTGTTGCCTAAGTCTACGTCGCTGGTAGAAATTCCCATTCACAATTTGCTATTAAAAATCCACTCATTGATGTAGAGTTAGGCAACACACATAACGCCTTGAAAGGAAGAGAGTATTTCAGGATCTAGGTGAACCATTTTTATTGCCGGTGACTGTACCTTATCAAGATTGTCCGTCTGCAGGGTCTCGCTTATCGCACACGCCACTAACACCATTTTGGTTAAACCCCGCCCTTCGCCTTCTGATTCCTTTCGAGATTTGATGTCTTCGGTTTAGGTCTTGCAATACTCAATCGCAACGATCCTACCTACCGGATTGCTACACACTGCACCAAGGATCGATGCATAAGTATACCCATACTGCTAACTCATTTTTTGTCGAAAAACATGACCCAAAGGTTAGATCCGACAGAGCATCTCGGCCAGGGTCGACATCAGATCTCAGGAGTAAGGATGGGTCCGACAAACGACTCAACTGGGCAGTAGGGATCAGACCACAGGGAAGAGTCCGACTTTGAGTCTCGGCCAAAGGCCGGCATCAGACCCAGGGAGGTTTTTGGGGAGAGGAGAGTCTCTCAGTTTCTTCACTGGCCGCTGTCAACTCGCTAACTCACTTCCACTGCTCGAGCTCGCTGCTTATATATACTCGGATCAGCGCCGTTGCGGCGCCGCGATGAACTACCAACGTTCTGCACAACCAGATGATACTAGAAAACAAGGCTCATATTACCATAACACGTACACCAAAGATCGACCTTACATACAAACTCAATACGGATTTCAAGCCAATAAGGTTAGTTATATCCAACGAAACTTAGTACAAGGGAACCTTAAGATAACGTATATTCTGGCCATAAGGCTGTTCGGGAATAAAGCATTCTGCTGCGAGCCGTCTGCGGTGCATGCGCGCGCAGCGAAGAGACTGACTGACTTGCTCATGTGAGCTCGGCCGTGCAACATACTACGCGCGCGTCTCCTATTATCTACGATATTAGACAGTTGTAATTACGGTTCTACATACCAATATGTATTCTTTAGTATTATAAATATTCTAAAATCTAAATCGATGTACCGTATTATTCATCTGGTAGAACTACGCCTAAGGTAAAACAGTTAACTTAAATTACCAGAGTCTCAACGCATTATAAGTCGGTCTTTACCGCAACATATGGTCCTCCGCAAAACCGGATGAATTACGGATATCGGTAAACGACGGGACTGGTGAAAGTGCAGTTTAGTGAAGTGAAGTGATACAGACAGTGAAAGTACAGTGAAGTTACAGAACAAAGCAGTTTTCCCGCCACTTCAGCCACGCCGCGCGAGGGGAAATTAGAGCGAGCTAGGAGAATCAACGGACAGCACGATCCAGTTACAGGGTTGCCAAGAGCAGAGGAATTATCGACGGCTGCAGATTCCATGTACGTGAGTAAATCCTTTTATTTTCCTTTTCCATGCTTGTTTGTTCATATTCCTAACCTTGCCTGAGAAAATGCCGGAAGAAAGTGAAATGCTAGAGAAGCTAGTGAGACAACGCAGTGTAATTCAAGGACAATTAACTCGGCTTCAGAACTACGTGTCCAATTATGACGAAGCAAGTGGTCATGTAAACGAAGTTGTAGCCAGGCATAAGCAACTCGGCAGTGTTTGGTCAAAACTAGAGGATGTAATGGACAAGATATCCGAATTATCAGATGAGCAATCTCACGACGAGAAGAGAGCGTCACTTGAGCAAAGTTACTTCACGTTAGAAGCTAAAATGCTTTCAATAATAGACAAAGACTCGACGAGAAAGAATAATACATGTAAGCCTGAAACTAAATCTCCAATCAAGCTCCCAGATGTAACTTTACCAACGTTTGACGGAAATTATACTCAATTTTCATCGTTTCAAGATATTTTTGTAGCCCTCATAGAAAAAATAAAACCTTGTCAGACATACAAAGATTGCAGTATTTACGGCTTTCGTTAAAGGGTGATGCATTACAAACGATCGAGAATTTGCAACTCACAGGTGCTAATTACAAGGTCGCCTGGGATTTGATTCAGCGCAAATACAATAATCCAAAGTTAATAGCCGCTGCTTACGTAAATGACATTTTGAATGTATCTTCAGTCACTAAGGAAAGTGTAACAGAATTAAGAAAGTTCACGACTACGATTAGAAGTTCTATAGAAGCATTAAGAAACATGCAGGGAGACGCGGACCTAATTGATATTTTTCTCGTTCAGTATCTTTCAGCCAAATTGGATAAATGTACGAGAAGAGACTTTGAGAAACAATCAAGCAATACAGAATTCAGTACCATCGAAGAATTGCTTATATTCTTAGAAGCTAAGTGCAACTATCTACAGAAATTCGAAGCGAATGAACCTTCGACATCAACGAAGTCGTTTTCAAGGTCACCAGCTGTTAGTAACGTCAGGTCAAGAACGCCACAAGCATCTAACACGTATTTTACTGCATCGGGTAAAAGCTGCATCTATTGCAAGGATGCCTCTCCTTTTCATCCTTTATTCAGATGCCAGTCATTTTTGAAATTGACGAATAAACAGAAATATAAATTCCTGCATGAGAACCGCATATGCACGAACTGTTTGCGTTTTGCTAATCACACAGTGTTAAATTGTAAAGCCGGCTCTTGCAGGTACTGTAGGTTGCGTCATCACACGAGTTTGCACGAAGAAAGGGGTGGCGAGCGCCGTATACCTCCCCTCCTTCCAGGAAGATCAGCTGCGAACGAAGCAAGCAGTGTTTCCAACCCTCAAGTCGGAGAGGGAACCAGCTCATCGTATTCAGTAAAGAATAAGAACAAGAATGTTTTGCTGGCTACTGCCTGTGTTCTAGCAAAAGACAAAGATGGAAAATACTTGCCTTGCCGCATCTTATTGGACCCGAGGTCTCAAGTGAACCTCATTGGTACGGATATGGTACAACGTCTTGGGTTACGAAGACAGAGACAAAATACGTTGATACAGGGAATAAGTTCCAACACTGTAAATTCACCTTTTTTCTGTGAATGTGGAATTAAAATCAAGATTCAATTAATTTACTGTAGAGGCACAATGTTCTGCCTTTAAAAATATTACGGAACGTTTGCCTGCAGAAAAAATGGATATTTCAACATGGGAGATACCTACAGATATTGACCTGGCGGATGAAAACTTCAATGTTCCTGGAAAGATTGACATTTTAATTTCTGCAAGTGTATTTTTCGATATCCTACTGCCAGAGAAGATGTCGAAGCAAGGACCTTATCCTACGTTACAAAATACACAGTTTGGCTGGATTGTAGTGGACAACACTCCAGGAACAACGTCACATCCAAGCAGATCATTCTTTATACAGGGTGAGCCGTTAGAAATCCTTTTACATCGTTTCAGGTCGGTGGAAGATTTGTCGGAAGAAATTATGTCGCCTAAAGAAAAGAAAATGGAAGCACATTTTCGCCAAACTACAGAAAGGAATGAAGATGGCACTTACACGGTACGTTTACCTTTGACGGAAGATAGATCAGCATTAGGGGAATCTTTGGAACATGCACACTCCAGATTTGTACAGTTAGAACGCCGACTAGAGAGAGAACGGGAATTGAAAGAAGAATATGTGGAATTTATGAGCGAGTACGAGAGATTACACCACATGCAAGCAGTGCAGGAAGTGCGAGAGGCGCCAGCAACGGGAGACATCCGATATTTCATCCCCCATCACCCAGTTGTGAATATAGCTAGCTCCACGACGAAAGTACGAGTCGTATTCGACGGTTCAGCAAAAACGACCAGTGGCAGGTCACTCAATTGTCTACAAAGTGCAGGACCGGTTCTACAAGAAGACCTGTTCGTTTTACTGCTTCGCTTTAGGACCCATATAATCGCTCTGAAATCTGATATTGAGAGGATGTATAGGATGATTCATATGCACCCTTCTGATAGGAAATTACAGTGTATATTATGGAGAAAATCTCACGACGAACCACTGATGATCTACGAATTAAACACTGTAACTTATGGCCTGACATCTAGCTCATATCTAGCAACTAAATGCCTACAGCAACTAGCGACAGACGAAATGCACAACTATCCACAAGCTGCTGAAATATTGAAGAGAGACTTTTATATAGATGACTTGCTGTCAGGGCAAGAAGACGAGAATCAAGCCATTAATCTACGTAAAGAACTGTCAGCATTATTATCGGCAGGAGGATTTAAGCTACGAAAATGGGCATCCAATTCTGCAAGAGTAATGGAAACTATACCTTTAGAACTACGGGAAGTTAAAGACACGATTCTGTTTAACGACGACAGTACAAAAACTCTAGGTGTCAATTGGAATACCACCGCTGACACCCTTTGCATATTAACGGCCGAAGATTCAGCCCTAGCGCCAGAACGCAATACTGAGTTGGCTACACTCGTACCGGCGAAGAAACATCATCTTACAACCTACCCCCTACGCAGTGATCCAGTACACGAGAAAGCAGACACCAACGCTTGTTGTGTAAACAATCACCCAGCTATCAACAATGAAAGAAACAGTAAGGCTGCTGGCTGCAGCAAACCTCCTTACGATAAACAAAGCTTTTCGACGATACGTGCAAAGAAAGAAAACAATTTGGCCTGCTACGATTTGAACGTTCAAGAAACATTAAGCAAGCGCAGGGTTGCCAGTCAAATCGCGCAACTCTTCGATCCGCTCGGAATTATTGGGCCTGTTATTGCACTGTTTAAACAGTTTCTACAGAAACTATGGAAATTAAATGTATCCTGGGACGACGAGTTACCTTCAGATGTATTAAACGAATGGAAGACTTTACAAGCACAAATATGCCACATTTCAGACATTAAGGTTCCACGATGTATTTTACCTAAACGGAAGATTATAAACATTCAAATCCACGGGTTTTCTGACGCGTCTGAGAGAATGTACGGCGCGTGCATTTACATCAGAACTGTAACTGCAGGAGGAGAAGTTAATTCACGGTTATTGTGCAGCAAGGGGAAAGTTGCACCGATTAAGAAAATAACTTTGCCTCGCCTTGAGCTGTGCGCAGCACTTATATTGGCAAAATTAGTTAATAAAGTGATACCTTTATTGAATCTCCAAATAAACAAGGTATATTTATATACAGACTCGCAGATTGTTTTAGCATGGATTGTAAAGGACCCAGAGACATGAAAACCCTTTGTGGCAAATAGAGTGGCTCAAATACAGGAAGATACACAGGTGTGTGATTGGCGGCATGTAAGGTCAAAGGATAATCCTGCTGATATGTTATCGAGAGGAGTCGAACCCCTGAAGCTAAAGGGAAACTCACTTTGGTTACAAGGACCAGCCTTTCTAAGCCAATCAGATCAAGATCCGAAGTTGGCCATCAACGAGATCAGTTTTGGAATGAATCCACCTACAGAAGTACCAGAACGAAGGAAGGTGAAAATAACCTCATTGGTAACTACCCACAAATCAGATGAAATTCTTACGAGATTCTCTAACTTTTTGAGAATGATAAGAGTTATGGCACTTTGTCATATTTTCATTGATAATTGCAAGGGGCCCACGAAGAGAAATGTTTGTACTTCGAAACTGAATGCCAAGGATTTGCAACGAGCCACAGATACGTGCATTAAAGTAACGCAAGCCTTATTCAACGCGAAGGAAATAGAAGACTTGACTCACGAGAGAGAAGTTTCTCGGAACAGTGGAATAAAATATCTGTATCCATTTCTCGACGCCGATTCCATTGTTCGCGTGGGCTGACGTTTACAAAACAGCGATCTAGCTTTTGAAGCTAAACATCAGATAATCTTGCCTCCTAAGGCCCATCTTACACGGCTGTTAATTGAATACGAACATCGCAGATTACTTCATGCTGGAACACAGTTACTACTTTCCTCTATCAGACAAAAATATTGGATCGTCCGGGGAAGACAAATAGTTAAGCACATCCTACACTATTGTATTAAATGCCATAGACTTAAATCAGAAGCTAGTAAGCAACTGATGGGACATCTACCGGAGCACAGAATCCGATCCGCTTATCCATTCATGTACAGTGGCGTAAAGTACGCGGGGCCTATAAAGATAAAGACTGGAGCGCCAAGGAGCAAATCGACGAGAAAATGTTTCATTGCACTTTTTGTGTGTTTCTCAACGAAGGCTGTACACGTTGAAATTGTTACAGATTTAACAACCGAAGCATTTTTAGCTGCATTGAAAAGATTTATATCTCGAAGAGGAAAATGTGCAGCCATTTACAGTGACAACGCCAGTACCTTTCGAGGTGCACACAGAGAACTTCAGGAACTACGCAATTTGTTTGAATCTACCCAGTTTCAAGATGTCATTCAGGACTACGCAGCAAATGAGCATTTTGAATGGAAATTCATACCGCCAAGAGCGCCAAATTTCGGTGGACTCTGGGAAGCGGCGATTAAATCGCTAAAACATCATCTACGAAGAGTGATGGGAAGCACCATACTAACCTACGAAGAGTTAAGTACGTTACTTTGCCAGATTGAAGCAATATTAAATTCAAGACCACTTTGCATTTTACCCGACGAATCAGATTACCAGATATTAACTCCAGGGCATTTTCTCATTGGCAGACCTATAACCACCTTCCCAGAACCTGACCTTACCCTCATACCTGACAATAGACTCAGCAGATACCAGCTGATACAGAAGATGAGAAGATCCATTTGGAAGCAGTGGAATAAAGAATACCTCCATTCACTTCAACAACGCCAGAAGTGGACATCCTCCACGAAGAACTTATCTCCAGGGACAGTTGTACTGCTGAAGGAGGACGACGTACCCCCACTACAGTGGAAACTAGCTAAGGTGGAAGCGGTGCATCCTGGGAACGATGGACTAGTGCGTGTAGTGACAGTGACAACGAAAGACGGAGTTTTTAGAAGAAGTGTTGGTAAAATTGTGCTCCTCCCCATAGGTAAAGACGGAGATTAGTTGAATTATGTTCATTCAACCGGGGGGAGTATGTTCGGGAATAAAGCATTCTGCTGCGAGCCGTCTGCGGTGCATGCGCGCGCAGCGAAGAGACTGACTGACTTGCTCATGTGAGCTCGGCCGTGCAACATACTACGCGCGCGTCTCCTATTATCTACGATATTAGACAGTTGTAATTACGGTTCTACATACCAATATGTATTCTTTAGTATTATAAATATTCTAAAATCTAAATCGATGTACCGTATTATTCATCTGGTAGAACTACGCCTAAGGTAAAACAGTTAACTTAAATTACCAGAGTCTCAACGCATTATAAGTCGGTCTTTACCGCAACAAAGGCTAAGCACTAAAATCGAACACCTTTAAGCGCATTCACTTTCCCCACCAATTAAACAGTTATAAAGAAACACCACAAGGTTCCGTTAGTGTTATTACATAATGAGCATGTGACCCTAACGACCAAAACCCAAATTTTAACCTAGCTCCACGCCAGGTACGTTACAGTCTTAAGCAATAATCCACTGCAATTTTTATGTGTTCGAACGATATGATCGGTACTGAAGACTAAGGGAGTACGTGATTATGAGGGAAACACGCTACAGTCTGTCCCAGGGATCTATGGAGCAAGACCGCGCAGTACGGTAGAAAAGGGGAGCAAGCGAGTTGACGGAGAAAAGCCGTGTGCGCTGCTGGAATCGGATGGTAGCTTTAACTGCGTTTTCCCCTCCCTACACTCACGCGTTCATTGGTCGAGCTGTCACGAGTCACTGCTTGCGGAGAGGACTTGTTTTCGTTCGTTTCCTCCACAGATCCCTGGAACAGTGTTGCTGTAGTGAGTCTTTTTGGTATGATGGCGGAGAAGGACAACACTGACGAAACAATTTCATATAAGTTGAACGAGGAAATGCGAAAGCTGACACTAAATTGGGGGTAGGACCTCCCCAATGGAGTAGTGGTAGCACTGTCGCATTGCACTCAAAGCATTCCGGCTTCAATTTCCGGAAGAGGTGCATTACACGGTGGTTCGAATTCCGCTTTAAACCGTGGTGCACTCCTGATTAACCTATTTAAGCATAAAAGTGGTCTATACTCTGTCCCAGCTAACTGTGGAGCAGGCAAACGAAAACAACAGCTCCACCAATGAACACGTAAGAGAAACGGAATTGCGTGGAGTGGGGGAAAGCGACTGCAGTTACCAGCCTTCCTAGCAGCGTGTACTGCTTCACTCTGGCCACTCGATTTTCTTCGCTTCTCTGACGCCATGCGCGGCCTTTCTCCATAGTTATCTTGGACAGGGTATAATATAATAGGTTCAAAGTCATCTACGGAACAGAAAGTGATTAGAATGAAATTTATTTTATTGCTGTTTCCAAATTTCATTGGATTGGATTCATTGATTGGTTTGGTGTTTTAAGTCTTAAGTCCATTTTATGCACATTAAGGCTAATCGGGACTGGACCTATAGTTTAAAGTGGGATCCGAACCACTATGTGCCTCCACCGAGTATCGAACCCGGGACCCTTTGATTACAAGGCAACGACGACGACATTGGAAACTAACCTCTATTTGTTATTGGCGAGCTAAAGATATATTTGCTAAATCTCCAGCTCGAGGCATTCTACAGGTTTATGTTTTTTCGAACAACAATAAAGAACAGTAAGTTAATGGCAAACTACTGTCTGAATATTGAAGGGATATGGAAGGGGGTGGAGGAGTAGAGATAGAACCCCAGACATTCACAATCCCGGCAATTTGTATAGCATCACCATCTCTCCATGTAGGAACATTGCTTGAAAAACTTACCCACTCCTGGAATCGAACCTTGGCATCAATCAAACGCATGCATGAATTTGTGTTATTTAGCATCGCTATTCCGACACTATTGGGTAATCGCGACGATGAGGATGAATGCTGATTAAATTAAACTGATGAAGGAAACTCACAAAGAACACCCATACACTAATACAGAGGAGTTCCAGGTTTAGTCTATAGAAAATTTCTGGATAGGAAATTATTTGAGAAACGCTGCTTTGTGCTTGCACAGACCTAAGTTCACCATGCGAATATATGGGCACGACTAGACTATGAGCATTTCCTGAGGAAAAATGTTGTTTACTCAAAGAACGTTTCAAGTTTCAGAGAATCTCCAAATGTGTTTCATCTGCTTCTTCTCCATTTTCATTTCCGATAAATTATCTTGGACGGATGGAGGAAAATAAGTAACTAGATGCCTCCGACGTCACTGAGTGCCTCAAGGCTCTTTCGAGAGGACTACAACCAGGTCTCGAAAATTGAAATTTGATTCACCCTTCCTGGTATTTGGTAGAGAATATATACTGAAGTATTTCATAACTGATTTCCAATATGTAACAGACAAGGAAGAAAAGGCCAAGAAGACAATATGGAACAAACAGTTCAATATACAAGAAAAAGACGTGAAAATTATAGCCAGTTCAAGAACTGCGGCCTCTGTGTTAGGTGAATAAATCAAAGTATCAAATGTACTGAATAAACAAGATTATTACACAAAGTAACGCAATTTGTAGACGCCGAACACGACTCGTCATGATAGAAGACGGAAACGTTCCTCGTTGTTTCTTTCATGACGATGCACCGCCGCATTACGATGTTGTCGTGCGTGAGTCGTTCCGTGTTTAGTCTCGTGAATATTACATAGGCAGGCGTGGGTCTGTTGAATGGCTTCCCAGATGTCCCGATCTAATACCACTCGAGAACAAGTATTTATGAAGTGAAAATCTGCGATACTAACCACCTTAAGCAGTACATCATTAAGGTGTGTGGCAACATACTTCATACAATTACAGATTTAGATTTCTTATGAAATTGTAATGCAATTTTCATGAGTCACATTACCATGTGCAATCTCTAGGGCTAGAAAGTTGATAACCGAAAAAAATAAAAATGACATATAGAATGACCTTAAAATTATTAAATAATTACCTAAAAAGATTTTCAGTTAAAAATAATATTGTGCTTTGGCATTGATTACATACTTGACATACTTGTTATGAAATTTCAATAAGTTAGGCTAGCAAATGAATTTAAAATTCTCAAAACAGCATGGAAGAAGCAAAAAGAATCCTCAAAAATGATTTTAAATATGCAACAAAATTACAAAAAATACTGAAAAATAATCTAAAGGCCAAAACATACTGGAAAATGAAAAACAAATGCAAAATTAAAACAATGTTTTGTTGTTCTAACTGAAGAGAAATAGACTAGTATCAGATTTAGCATTGTCTTCAAAGCCTAGAAAAGAACATTCATCAACTTCAAAGCCCTAGTAATTACAAAAGTCAACCCACATCCAAAATGGCGGACTTCAAGATGGCGCTCATGTCTCAGTATGGAGCCCTGCCCATTGTCCATAATCGCGCATTTCGAACTCTTGGACTGTTTCATAAAAGAAACTTACTCGACATTCAGACCCGCTCCATACACGGGACCACTTGTGCGAGCCAAGTCTCTAGCCTTGCATGAACAAACTTTCAAGCCACTTCGAACGACGATGCAGCATGGATGCTGGAAGCCTCTCGCTCTTTCGACGGTCGTTTTGAAGTTAATAAAGTCTCCTCCCCGAGTTTTGATCACAGAGAGAAAAGTTTTTAGGACCAAAGGGCAGGAAATTTTAATCAAGGGCTACACTTCTAAAGTCTAAAGAGTGCCTAGTAGTATTTACTAACCTTTCAACATAACATAAAGAAGTTTGAACATTCAGACAGTGCAAACGGTACTGGTCAGACAGTTTAAAGTGACTTTTTTTATTCGATTACGATCTAGTTGGTACAGGTCGTATCAACCTCTAGGATCTACAATATGATTACCAAAGACGGTGACTTTTAGATCAAGTTTGCAACTCTGAAAATCAAAGCATGCCAATATGACGAAAGGAACAAAGAAATGATAAGTCTCTAGGCTCTATGTTTCCAGGATCAGAATGGGGTGAACATATTTCGTTACTTTCTAAGCTGGTTCGGTTTTAAATTCATATTTTCGGCAATCTCTCCTTTACCTAACCATCTCAATGTGACTATCCGGATATATTGAAATTTTCTTCGGAGAACGAAATTGTATTCAAGACTTCGCATTTCTCGCCTTAACGCACTATTCACATTGGAAAGAGAATATTGAAAAGGGTAAAATAAAAATCCGGGTTCCAAACGGAGGCGTTCTTCTTCCAAAGTTTCTGAGTATGTGCCATGCCTTTCAAGCAACATCAAGAACGAAAAGTTTTCTGGCAAACAGATGATTACTTTTTTGATCATGTCAAGAATATTTGGTTCTTGGATCCAACAATCGCATGCTTATCAAGTTTGTATCTCTCAATTACTCATTTGGAAAGAAAATATCACGAATGGCCAAGTGCAAATTCATTTCAACCTAAATTTTTAATAAAAATTTCTATGGTAATTCATAACTTGAATAAAATTAGGGGAAGCATCCACAATCACAGGGTGCAGCTTCACCAAAATAAAAATGCTCCGTTAACTGGCGAACTAAAGTGCACAGTCATTTGTTCTCTCCTCTCGCTTGCCCTTCCTTCTTGCCTTTGGACATAGCTGCACAATTTGGCAACGCGGGAATACGGGAACAATCCAAGCAGCAGATTGCATCGCCCACGTTCCCTCCGAGAAAGGGCATTCTTATCTTGGTCAAGAGCCTCCTCAATGGTGTAGTGGAAACGTCGTCGCCTTGTAAGCAAGGGATCCCGGGTTTGATACCCGGTGGAGGCTCACAGTCGTTCGGAACCCACTTTCAACTGTAGGCCCAGTCCCGCTTAGCCTTGCTGTGCGTAAAGTGGACTTAAACCACAACATCAATCATCTTGGTCAAGCTGTAATAGAAATTCTTCCCAAGCTCGAATGTTTATCGCCACAACAATAGAATCCTTTCGTCCGTAACTATCTTGGGCAAGATCAATCCACCCGTGATCATCCTGACACGCACCTGCACTGGTCCTCTAGGGCCTGGGAAGGGTTGCTAAGTTACCCTTGATCGGACTTCTCAGTTAGCTATTAGGGTAACTAATTTGCAGGCCCCCTGACTTGGTCACTGGTGTCGGATTGTATACCTTTCTTAAGTTAGAAATGAAAGGGTATGGAACTTTCTTCCAATAAAGTCTGGTTTATTATCGTTTATGCACAGCATACAATAACACATATCCACTGGCAATCTTGGATTCAAGTTAACTGATGTAGATCTGAGTACAAATCTATAACGGGTAACCCTTCCAAGATTATTTACGGTCGCTTTTCGATATCTCAAGAACCCAGAGCCGAAGCAGCAGATTTATGAGAAACTAACCCAAGCAAATTGCAGCGTCCACAAGGGACCGGGCACTTCTCCCTACTAGGTAGACTTGTGATGCCAGCAATCGGGTAAGATAGCCGAAATATACGGAATTCTGGTTCTCTTTTATACTTAAAGGTTGTTTACAAAATACCAAGGAAACTGGGTCGATTTTTACACATATCTATGGATTTACATAATTACATCATGCAATTTAGATGTTTACAATATTTACATAGAATAATAAAAGTTGTAAATAACGTACCTTTCAAATATATTTTTCCAATGCCAAAATCGTTTACATAATAAGTAATTTTGTCATCTTTAAGAAATGCAGATCAATACCTGAACATTCGAATATTGTGCAAGTCATAGATAATTTATGCACGTGCAGATGTTGAACTCCCTATTTTCAAATGGAAGTATGGCCAGATTCGACTGGGGCGACACAATCCTTACCAATTTCCTTCAGGTTTACTTCAACATTACCCTTCTATCTTAGTCCTCTACTTTTAACAGATCCCTTACCACCAGATTTCCCAATAAACAAGGTTGCTATCCTCTCCAATAACTCTCTGAATGTTGGTGACAATGGTTATACATTGCTAATCCTTTCCAATACCTACTCGCAGAAGCCTTCTTCAGTTAATTATTGTAACAATATTATGAATATGATATGCAGTATTAAGTAACATTTTCTATCCATTTGTTTATTCGTCTCTTTTATGTACAGGAATATTTTCAAAAACTCTTAATTTACGCTGCTGGTTTGTTAAGAATAAGCATGTTTCTCATCCATAGAAGATGAGGCAAAAATTCTCGTTTTACGTATTTTAAGCTTTAGATTCTCTTATAATAGTTGAGGGGACAAAAGTTTATGAATAGAAAAGTAGCATATATTTGTTTTTATTATCCTCTTTAATATTTCTTATTTTCTGCAATTTCTAAATATATTTTTCTCCTGCACTGTTAGAAGCTACCGTATTTTTTACAATATTCTACCGTTAACACATAATATCACTGCCTATTAATTTACGGCACGCAACCGGGTTTTTTTCGTGAGTGCAAGTGCATTTATGTTGTTTGTGACTGGAATGAAAAGTAATCATGGTGTTGGTTATCATTTATCAATTAGAATATTTGTGTGTGTGTGTGAAGGCCTATAGTCCAACATTCGAGCATATAAGAAACATTTTTGAAATTTATATTTCATTTCTTCGCAGGGGTTGCGACCCACCCTCACCCAGTCAATGGCGACGCCTTTGGTTCTTCATTATTCCTCTCTTATGTATTCCCTACTGCGATGGATATTTTTTTCAGAACAACATACGAATCTCTCTCAAATAATAAATAAATTGACTGACACGTGGTGGAGATTAGCGGGTCTTTTCATTTTTTCAGAAATGAAAAGATATTTTTAACCAGTTTAAATTCAACCCCACCCTAAATTTTGACACGTGGTGGATTTGCTAGGGCTTCTCATGCATTTTTTCGGAAATGCGATGAGAAAAGAGTTTGTAACCAGTTTAGAATTATTCCCCACCCCAAATTTTGACACATAGTGGAGTGCTAGTTCATTACCAACCCCAAAATTTTGCTCATTTATTTAGTTTCGTTAGTATGTCCTTGCCATATTTTATTTTGAAAATACATAGGGCTTAAAGTTTTTTGCATTAATGGGGGGGAGAAGAATTTATATATGCCATGATAGATGTTTAGTCTAACATGAGGATGAATTTGATTAAATTTATCGACTTCAAGTTTGGGTCGGTAATCAGCGAAATGTAGAATGCGAAGGAAACTGCGCCCTAGCTCCGTCGCGGTTACCCGCGTCGGGCTGGGGCTATGGTATCAGGAGCGTCCGGCAGTGCGCGTGGCGGAAGGTTCGATGTCGGATTTTAGGGAGGCCCATTTCATCAAAAATGTGGCCGGCCCAGGGACGTCCGTGGACGATTCCCTATCAATCTGCTCCTGGTAGCTCTGTGGTTCACTCACAAACCCGGTACCATGGCTACAAATTCCCACCTGGGAAATTTTTTACCATCCAGAATTTTAAATAAGGAACAAGGAAAAGGCATTTAGATTTGATGATTTCTTGCATTGACAGTGATTTTAGAATTTTTTTTTACATAATCTTGAATACGAAAATTATTACAACGTTGGTTATGAGGATGCAGTAAGCTACAGTGAACAGTAAACGATTTTTACCCTTAACATTTTAATTAATTAACAACGTGGATTAAAAGTGGATTTTAAAGTTATTTATGAATGAGGAAAATAAATTAGTGCCACCGAGTCAGAGTCAATCGGCACTATGGTGCATTTTAACGAATTATGGCACAGAGTAAGCTTGTTTGAGTTAATATATTGTTATTATTATTATTATTAATTGAAATTCCTTAAAAGTTTAATTTAAATTTGGTTCAAAACTGACCGTACCTTGTAAAGGATTTAGAATGCTTGAACTATGACTGCTAAGACTTTTGCAACGAGGATATTACATTTTTATACATATATAGTTTTGGGAACGAATAAGGCCCCGAGGACCACTCATTTATATTCTTAATGACTGAAGTCTCCTAGCACCTCATGAAGGGAGCTTAGATTAAGGAGATAGTCAAGTTTATACGAGATAGTCACTTGCCTTACGTTACCTTAACTTACGCATACATTGCCTGAAAATTTTAATTCATGTTAATATGTAAAGAAACGAAACGCTAATTATATTCCTCGACACGCTGTACAATTATGTCCGCTATTACGCCAAGCGTATATAGTTAGAGTGGCGTACCGTGATTTAGGGTATAAACCGCCCGATTAATTAAAAGTTCTAGTTGAGAAGTAATAGATGTATAAATAGGCTGCAGTGACGAGAGATGTCCGTACACAGGTAAGCAGTTGTGACGAGAATGAATCCGTAAACATATATACATATACTTATATGCTTTAAGCAAAGTTAGGCACAGCCAACTTATTTTGAATAACTAGAAGAGAATTAGGAGAGCATCACACGGCGTGGACGTTTCTCACATATTAACGAGATTTTTTTTTGTTAGTATATATTTATATATTTTTTTTTTCTCCTGTCCGAAACAATGTTTCGTTTGACAGTTGAATATTTATCCTTAGCACGTTGTAGCTTCGAACGTTAAAAACTTTAAAATGCAGATTGTTTTAAAATCTTAAATATAAATATTGCAAGTTTGCTCCAAGTTACGGCATTTATTAAAGTGAAACAGGTCTAATATTTTAAATCCACTCGCGTGATATAATAATAATTTATAATAAAATAGCACTAATAATATTAACAATTAAAAGCAGACTTATTATTTAATAATGTGCCGTAGGCACAAAAGTTTTTTGCAGTATGTAATAATACTAGCTCAGCGAATACATCACTAGAATTTTATAGTTACTCTTCAGAAGAAGGTATATGATTATATTAGCAAAGTTTATTTTAAGCGCCAGTTATGAGAATATTTATATTATATGAATATGTAGACGTCGACGTCAAGATTTTTTTGCGCTCCAGTAACAAGTATTTTCCTTCGGATATTGGATCATGACCAAAATCCTGGAAATCCATTCTGCCATCGCAGAATGATTATGATTAAACCACAACGGTTTTAGTTTTAGCTTTGCCACAATAATATGCTAAGCATATTTTAGAATGAGTAGAGAGAATTAAAGATTCTTCAAGTTTTAGTGATGTTAGTATTTTAAGGCATTTAAAGATCGCATAAATAATAATAATTATTTTATTTCAGGTAGTCAGGAGTAAATCAGTCTCAATTTTTTCCTTACCTTGTACCTTAGTACAGTTCGTTTAATTTTAAGTATTTAAACATAACGTTAACACCTGAAATTAAAATAAGATAACTTTGCAGTAAAATTTAAAATAAGATAAGTTAAACAGTGCTAATAAATTTAGAGAATAAATAAATTATATTAAATAAATAAATTACGCAGATAAATTGAGCCTAGAGTCAGAAATAATTAAAAGTTGAGTTAAACTATCTACTAATTAAACTAGGCAGGCTTAAAGTACGTGTTAGTTTTGAAGAACTGTTTGTTTTGATTGCCTAAGCAACATGAAAATCATTGCGATTTTAGTTATTTTAAACGGATTACTTCCACACGTAAAAGCTTCTAATTTTATTTATCTGTTGAACAAGTCCTTTGACTATCCTTATAATATAATTACAATTTTATTATTAACAACATTTATTATTAGTATTTTTATAATTTTCATAATCTGTTATTTTCAATGTCAACGCAAGAAATCTATTACTTATGACCATGAGTGTACCAACGATTTACCGTTAAGCAAATTTAATAATGATTCACCGCCCATTGACCAGATTTACGACGATATTGCACCGATTGTTGAAGTGGTACCATTAAAAGCGAGTCACCCGCCAATTCCCCCTCCACTCCCTCAGTCCATTATTATTCAACCTAGGGTACAACAAGAAGTTCAAGACGTATCCAGAAATAGTTTAGTCACTAAAGACGACAGTATAGATTTGCCGAAGAATGTTTTATCCGTTAAAGATAGAGTTCAGAAATTTGCCGTAAGCAAGGATCCTAATTTTGTTCAAAACAATCGCAAAATGGAAAGTGAATTGCCTATTTCACCCTGTGTTCAGCCAGCTGTAAAAGTTAAAGAGTTATTTGCGAATCAGTCACCAGTAAAAGTCGAGAAAGTTTCAAGTGTTACTTTAAAAGCAGAAAGTAAGCCAAATTTTCAGGTTCCCGAACCTGTTGTATCGTTTACAGACCATATTTTTTACGACTTCACGTTCGCTTAGAATTTTATATTAATTACGTTTTAAATTTTAAGTATAATTCATTTTTTACATTTGATTGTACCTTATGCAAGGTTTATTAGTCATTTAGTTTGCTAACAGCTTCCCAATTGCTGTTATTTTACGAGCGCGGAAGTGTTCAAGTAAACACGCTGTCGCAAGCGCAACGAAGTTTTTTCTTTCTATCCCATTTATTACGTCATTTCAAAGACCTTGACTTTATTTCGAACTCCCGCAGCTGTTACTACACTTTGTTCGTAGTAAGTTAAAGTTTTGTAAACTTTAACGCGTCATGCTGGTGGTCAGCGAATCAGAGCTTGCATTTTCTTCCTCTGTTCCTTTGCTCGCTGCTCGAAGCAGCGACCTTTTCCCCTCCACCTCCCGAACGGAACCCGAACATACCCGAAGATGTCGACCGAACACGACAAGCGAGCCTACGATTTTCCTCGCTGTAGAGAAATTAGTTCAGTCCTTCCGAGCGACAACGAAATTGCAACGATAAGCAGAAATACATCGCAGCTGAATTTGCAAATTCCTTTCTCCGCACTGAAGCTCTCTCCCGAGTACTTTGAACACGCTGGAAGTCAGAAAACACTTACCATAGGCTTTGCATATTTTTTCGCATTAGTGGCGGTCGTCCATTAAAATTTTAGGGAATCAGTTTAGTTACGCATATAGCCATCAGAATTTGATTTTTACGATAGAAGTTCATGTAAACAATGTTAGGGATATTTTGTTCTATATAGATAAATTTTTTCCGTAAAACGTCGCATTTATGCACTTCAGACTAATCACGACCAATAATTTTCAAAGGAACAACAAGACGATTTTTTTTGCGTTTTTCTCGCAAAATTTTCCCGTTTTTCATAGAGATATTTATAGTAAGTAAATTTTTTTGGGAAATCGACGTCCATTTGGTTTAAATCTGGATAAAGTCAAACGAAATTTTGATAAAATCAGGGAAATTTTTACAAAAGGGCAATTTCAGCACTTTATGCACATAGAGTAATCAATATTGTCAGCAACATGCCAGGCTAAGCCTCGGTGATTGGCACAGGTATGTGCAGCAAAAGTCGCCATGGCATTGTTAGCCTTTCCAAATTTAAACAGTGTGGTTTACCACAAATGTTATAACTTGAGAATTTATTATTATTATTATTATTAATTATTATTAGGAAATTTAGCTCACTTACCCAATTTGCACCTTATTCGACAATGCAGCAATAAATTCATTACTTCTTACTGATTAACTTCATGTTAATGTTAGTACAGTAGGTAATAACTATTAATTTGTATTTATATTTTAATATATTGCATAACTATTCTCTATTTATTTTTTTTGGACATACCTAAGGAATTGACACACCATTCTTATATGAGTCAAGTATACCTTTCCGCGGCGGGTCTGTTTACACGACCAAGTGATTTGAGGTATACGGCGGACTCAAGAAGTTTTGAGTGGATACATTTCTTTTGTTTAAAGGAAATTTGAAATTGAGAAAGTTTTTCATTAATTTTATTGTGTTTCAAATTTGAATTTCATTTTTTAATTCCCTGATGCTATATTTGTTACCACCTGGAGTTTCAACGAAACTCAGAAGTAGCATTTAGAACATGCTTGCAACACTTATCTTTGTTTATCAGAACACGCAATGGTATTTTAATATCAGGTTCAGGTCAATTTATTGTGATTCAGAATTTGAATAATAATTTGAACACGCACAGATCAGTTCAGCTTACCGAAGGCCAATCTTTATTTTTTAATTATCAGGATTTTTCGCAAATTATTGTGGATCAACAAATTTTACACACAAGAATTTTAGCTTTCGAACAAGTCAGAATGAAGGAAATTGAGTTACTACCTAATATTCCCAAGAATTTATCTGATTTCACTATTCCCCAATGGACTTCGCTTGAACTTGCTTTAAAGCAACTTAATCAATCAATTAGTAAGAACATTTCATTTAAGGAATTAGTTCTAAACCCTTTGCCTATGTCTATATTAGTTTTTGTTATTTGGAATGTGTTATTAACCGCAACCCTAGGATATTATTTTTATAAGCATCATCAGCTTGCGAAACAGATTAATTCAGAGCAGCGCAGTCATAATTAATAGGTTAAGGCAACACATTAATCATGGACATTAATATTTTAATTACGGCTGGATATTTTATTTAAATTTTCCTTATTTATTTTCAAAGAGTTATGGCAATTATTTTATATATTTATTTAATTTATTTTATTTTGATGAGACAATTTAATTTGATTTTAAAGAAAAGGCAGTGGAAATAAGTTGGTTTTGTGTACATGCATACTTGAATTATATATCCCCATCCTATTGCAATTTCCTTTCTTTGTCATAATTTTTCCTTTTAACCTAACCTGTCTATACGGAGCACCATGGACAAGCAATGCCTACACCATCCATGGGCATTTTTCATGACGGACATCCGCAAGCAGTCTATTATTACCAGGCAGAAAGACTCGTCACCACCATTCTACGAGGGAGACATGCAGACATTTTAAGTACTATTTCAAGAAGAGACTCGTCACCACCATTTTACGAGGGAGACATGCAGACATTTCTACTTATTACTGCACGGAGACTACCTTTTACAGGAAGGATGTAGTCAACCATACATTTTCCAGTATAGCGGACTATACATTATCAACAACTTTTCCCCATCTCCCAAGTTCTACGGGTAATTTACCACATTTTTTTACATTGCCCAATGCAGTTAAGACGACAAGCAATCCACAGAGAAGAAGAAGAAGTATAGCAAACGTACTTTCTACAAACAGCAGTTCTGGTCACAAACAATAATTACAGAATTGTGCTACAGTGTTTCTACACATACACATGCGAGCTCCTATCATGTGTATCTATTTGGTCATTTAATATGCATTATGGGAAACAGTACTTTTCCATAGTCCTTATATACATTTTCAGTTTTGTGTCATGCATAAGAACTAGTTTTATATGCATGCAAGTTTACATCATACTACAAGGAAGCGACAAGCACCAGTGGTGTCAATTGACCAGTGCAATTAGTGCATAATTTTTTTTAAGATGAAATTTTGCACTTTGAATAATAAACGGACATGCAAGCAATAAAAAACATAATTCCAGCACTTTCGAACATTTTAGAAAGCATGCTTTAGTGACAATATTTTATGCATATGTTTGTCGCATGCAGGTATTATTGTTATTTTTTTTCCCTCTTCTCACCAACATGGAATATTGAAAGCGACACATTTGTTCGCAGAACATTTATTTGATATTTAAATTCAAGCACATAGTTTTGTCACTTGGAAGATTATTAATTTTGTGTGCAGTCATACAAAGGTATTCACCACGCCATAGATGTGTATACAGTGTACAGTTTAAACGTAGAGAAGAAAATTGAACGCTATAATTAAGTTTTACCAGCGACAGTTTTCAGTGTAACTCACTATATGCATTTGAATATTGTATAATAATACATTGGAATGTGCAACACAGCCATGCAAGTTTATATATTTGGCGATGTTAGGAGTGCAGTGCTACGTAGTTCGTAAAACATACGCACTTTGATATGATCAGGTTTTCACACGGACAAAACAGTGAGAAGTGACAATGTTTTACATGCTTACTTACGTGTACTTACTTGTGCACCTTTTTAAGGTTTTTTTTTATTTATTTGAAGAGTCTATATCAAGTGGCAATATAAATAAACATTGTGAATTCCGTTCCATCTTGCAAGACGCTCCAGCCGTTGGCCTCGCGGGAGACACAGAGTCGTTACCGCGTGGCGAGGCATCACAGACTCTTGACTAGGAGCAGGTTGATGAGCAATTATACATAATACACATTACGTACACGCACATGTGATACATTAAGAGTTTTCTCGCTTAACGACATGAACTTTTGTGATTTCTAGTCTTATAATAGTATATATTATTGTTTTTTACATCGTATAAACATACGAATTTGTTAGTATTAAGGGTATTATTCATTATAAAGTTTAGGGAATGAAAAATTTCTTTCCTTCAGGATGCAGTAAACAACAGACAGTTATGGTGTATTTCTTTTGTATATTTGGGTTTTTTAAGAAAATATATGGAATTGGCAAACCTGAGTCATGTCAAGCTTTGCGATTTGACTTTTAAATTTTCAAAGGAGAAAATTTTTCCTAGGAGGCGCGAACGTATCAATCCCTAAGATTGTATGTTTATTTTATTAAGTCTCTCTGAACGCTTCATGTTGACCAGGGCATTCACTTGTTTTTCTCAGCTGTCTCAAGCCTCTTAGGCATGTTTACAATGCATTGTGTTGTGCCATGCAAACCTCCTGAGCATTCAGGAAACAGGTAACACTTCTGGGTTTGGTGTCAGCAGTTTGCATGGTAGCAATTAGAATAAACACGATTCGGCGATTCGGCATCGAGGAAGAGCTCGATGGCCAGGGAATATAGAGGTGAGACAAGCTGGGAAGGGGCTGCACTTTGGGAATTGAGTTGGGTAGAGAGAGGAGGTCAGCAAGACAGGAGGTCGATAGTGGAAGCACGCTTTGGTCAACACTTAGAGAGAAGCTTACAGAGTACTTCGCTATTTTCGATTCAGCTCAGAGACTTCAGTTAGACAGGTAATTATCCTACACCCAGCCATGATACAGGTTCAACGGTTCACAAAATCCAACGAGTTGCCATTGTCTTTTCAGTAGTTTAATTCCTTTGTGTTATTTGTACCTTTCGCATGCCAAGCAATAACTCGTCATGCTAATGACGAGTGGTCTCATCAAGAGGATGAATGATGAGTAGTTTACATCACCCCATCAGTTAACTGGTTCAGATCCCTTCATTCTATAGCTCGTTACGATAGAATAATAAAAGTTGTAAATAACGTACCTTTCAAATATATTTTTCCAATGCCAAAATCGTTTACATAATAAGTAATTTTGTCATCTTTAAGAAATGCAGATCAATACCTGAACATTCGAATATTGTGCAAGTCATAGATAATTTATGCACGTGCAGATGTTGAACTCCCTATTTTCAAATGGAAGTATGGCCAGATTCGACTGGGGCGACACAATCCTTACCAATTTCCTTCAGGTTTACTTCAACATTACCCTTCTATCTTAGTCCTCTACTTTTAACAGATCCCTTACCACCAGATTTCCCAATAAACAAGGTTGCTATCCTCTCCAATAACTCTCTGAATGTTGGTGACAATGGTTATACATTGCTAATCCTTTCCAATACCTACTCGCAGAAGCCTTCTTCAGTTAATTATTGTAACAATATTATGAATATGATATGCAGTATTAAGTAACATTTTCTATCCATTTGTTTATTCGTCTCTTTTATGTACAGGAATATTTTCAAAAACTCTTAATTTACGCTGCTGGTTTGTTAAGAATAAGCATGTTTCTCATCCATAGAAGATGAGGCAAAAATTCTCGTTTTACGTATTTTAAGCTTTAGATTCTCTTATAATAGTTGAGGGGACAAAAGTTTATGAATAGAAAAGTAGCATATATTTGTTTTTATTATCCTCTTTAATATTTCTTATTTTCTGCAATTTCTAAATATATTTTTCTCCTGCACTGTTAGAAGCTACCGTATTTTTTACAATATTCTACCGTTAACACATAATATCACTGCCTATTAATTTACGGCACGCAACCGGGTTTTTTTCGTGAGTGCAAGTGCATTTATGTTGTTTGTGACTGGAATGAAAAGTAATCATGGTGTTGGTTATCATTTATCAATTAGAATATTTGTGTGTGTGTGTGAAGGCCTATAGTCCAACATTCGAGCATATAAGAAACATTTTTGAAATTTATATTTCATTTCTTCGCAGGGGTTGCGACCCACCCTCACCCAGTCAATGGCGACGCCTTTGGTTCTTCATTATTCCTCTCTTATGTATTCCCTACTGCGATGGATATTTTTTTCAGAACAACATACGAATCTCTCTCAAATAATAAATAAATTGGCTTCAAGAAATTATCCATGCCCAGGCTAAGAAATTGTAACGGTCTGTAGAACTCTCATGTCCAGCCCGGAACTCGAACCCTTGAACTTCGGTGGCGAGATCGAAATTCGACCATCAACACAGCGAATCCAGGATTCGATCCGCAATAGTGGTTCGGTTACTATTTTATACTGCACGTCAATTTCACATTAAACTATCCGAGGATAAAGTGAATTTGAAGAAAAAAGCAAAACTTTTTTTTACCGTTTTTTACACTGTCCTTCTCCACCTTTTATATTAATACTAAGGATAAGAATAAATGATGAGATAAAATACATGAAAGAAGGAACACCAATATCATCTCGGGACTCGAACACAGAACTGTGACATAGTGTGAAAAATATAACGTCCTAAAGTTTCAATCCTAAAATGATATAATTAAATTATTAATTGTGATTATTATTAAGGGTACTTGATGCTTACATTTTAGATTTAGAAACCTCTTGCATGCGAAAATACAAGGTCCGCCCATAAAGAAACCGAACTGCCAAAAAAAAGAACCAAACCGAAAAAAAAGTACCGTATTCTGGCAATACTGCAAAGATCTATATCTAAATTTCCTGTCAGTTCATGTTTCAATCTGTTACAGACAGTCGGTATCGGGGCAAGCGTGCGTCAGATGCAGTTGGTGTGCAGGCGGCGTACAAAATAAGAGCACCAAGATGGAACAACGTTACAGCATAAAGTTTTGTTACAAATTGGGTAAATCGTTTACCGAAACGCTACAGATGATACGGGCAGTGTATGGTGATGCAGCATTATCAAGAACCCAGGTGAATGACTGGTACAATCATTTCAAAGGTGGACGTGAAAGGACAGCTCTCGCCCGTAAAGAAAAAAGCACGGATGTCGAAATCGAAGACAAACGTGCTGCTGATCGCATTTTTTTGATTCGCAAGGACTGATCCTCCATGAATTTGTCCCTGAGAACCAAACAATCAATCAGTGGTATTACAAGGAAGTGCTTGGTCGGCTCAGAAACAGGATGAAGCGGGTTAAGAAGGACCTCTGTGATTCTGGCCAATGGTTTCTGTTACATGATAATGCTCGGCCTTATACCGCATTGTCTGTACAACAATACCTTGCTAAGCATTCAGTGACAGTGATCAATCACCCTCCATATTCTCCGTACTTATCGCCTGCTGATTTTTTCCTTTTTCCCAAGCTTAAGATGGCTATAAAAGAGCAAAGATTTGACGACGTCGCGGACATTAAATTAAATGTTACGCGTATATTGCGAACACTTACTGTAAATGACTATCAACAGTGTTTTCAAGACCTATACAAACGCTGGTCAAAGTGTATTGGCTCCTCTGGTGATTATTTTGAAGGTGACAAAGTCATTTTAAGGTAATCACTTGAAGGTAACTGCTTGTTCCCCAGAGTGGTTTTATGGTCCAGTGCATCTCCAATTGTCGTCCTCCTGTTCACGTTTCTTTTCCAATCCTTGGAAAAATAATAATAAAAGAAATGTGACGCCGGAGGTCTTCGAACGGGTCGCGGAAAACGAATTCGTCTAATGCCCTCGCTTACGGGTTCTGAAGACAACACATTGAAGTGTTCCCATATCTTTCAAAACCCTTACCGTTCCTTTTGAGAATATCGATTCATTTGAAATGTGGTGTCACTGAGGAATGTTTCACGAATGGAAAAAGTCCAAGAGGGCTTAAAGAATCCAAGTCCAGGAATGCTACAGACAGTTGTAGAGTTGAATGAAATCAACCAAAGACTGATCACACACATATGCATCCAGTACACATATGTATTTTATTTATTCGGAAGTCTCTATGCTCATAGAATTTCAGGCGGGAAGTTATTCTTTTAGGGAATGTCTATCGTTGCCCCAAGGTCAGGTTGTGTTTGAAGATTTTTCAATCGTCTTTGCACGACTGAAGAAATTGGACCCATTCGTCCATTGGTGGTGGTTAGTGTTTATAAAACCACAAAAACCTGTTGTAGCCATACAGAATTACATATGATGACCAAAGAGGCTCCAAGCTCACCCAGCATTTAGTTAATGAGAGAGGTAAATACAGTATGGCCGAGATCGAGAATGTGTGTTGCCCTCTCTCCACACCCTCTATGTGCCTTCATGGCATAAGTGCAATGCACAGGGAGCAGTTTCACTCTATTTTATCCTTTTAAAGAGACTATAATTTTGCGAAATACATATCAGTATGTAAAGGGAAAGGATTCTAACCCAGAAACTTTTAACAATAAGGCAAGAACATTTGGATTGCGCCCAAATGCGAGGTACCTGGTATGTTCACCCATGGCCTCATGCTATACTCTACGCCCCACCCCACCCCGCACTTCCGCTTATCCCCGTGAATTCTCGAGATCATTAATTGAGTTAGTACTGCATTGCAGTTCATTGCTCCATGACTTTATGGTTTTGTGTATCTGGTGGGCAGTAAGGTAAAGCCACTGTCAAATTATTAGGTAATTTTCCTGAGAAATATCACACATACTGAAATGCCCTTCACAAGCAAATAAGTGTTCATTAGATTCGTAATGCAGGAGAAACAATCACTTTCGTGAACAATTTTGTAAAACGGTACGACATTCATGATATATGAATGATGATGATGGTTCTCCATATTACTGCGTTCGGCAGTAATGTTCAGATGTATAAACCAGAAAATAAGCAATTTAAACAATGAAAATGATGGAGCTCGACCATGATTTCTGTGACTACTTGAAAAAATAATGTATGTAAGAGAAAAGTAAGGAAATGGAACTTCTCCATAAATAAACATACCAGACTCTCGTCTCCTGTGTTTGGTTTCTTCTCGAGATTTCGTTATGTGGATGGAGGGGCTTTTAGTATTGACGCAGTAAAGTTGTGTAGTGCATTACATTACAGCAATTGTCTGTGAGGAATTCGAAGCTGGGTTGAATGCTGTTCTACATTAATGGACTTCATATATAGAAGAGACGCAGTAATGATTTCAACTTCCAACTCTTTGATCTGAATTTTGAAAGTGATACATGAGATTATCGAAAACGCACTTTAAGCATATCTTCTATCATAAGCATTGCTTTATATACATTTTTTAATCCATATTTTCAGCATGATTATTCACAAACCTTGAGAGAAATAATCTGAAAATATAATTCCATTAATTTAAAACAACAATTGAACGTTTCGGGCGTGTAAAACGATGCCCAAATTTGGACAAAAAGCCTAAAAGTACGAAGATTTTGTTGCGTAACATGAACGATACATGCTGTGCAAGTGCAGCCAAGTGGCGCTCAGGCGGCCGAAACATGAACTACGCCGATTTCAGTGGAAGTGGGTAGGAGTGATTATTTAGCACAAGGCGATGGATTGAACAAGATTGATGCCAACATACAAATGTTCCTGTTTTGTTGGAATGACAATAGCGAATACTCACGAACGCATCTTCCCACCGAACGACGATACATCCAGACGAGAAACCTCATTGATCCGTCACTCAGCGATCCGCAATCATTTCCCCGCGCCAAAGACGTCTAAAGGCTGTCAATGGGATTAGCAGACATGTGTGTTAACAGGATGGTAAAGCCTCGCATCTCCCCCTACGCGTTTCCGGAAACGGCGGATCTATCTAACCCTGCCCTTCACAGCTATTTTCAACGCCGAGAAGCTTTTCTGTGTGTTCATCGGTGCACTGATCGCATCAACAAACTGTCCGTCACTTGGAGACGGAGCTGAGAGTAAACAATCAGCTAAAAACCACTGCAGTGGATAAATCCGTTTCGCCATCTCTCACACATTATCCTCACGTCTCTACGGTCGGGATAATTTTAGTTGCGGTGGCGGCAATCGCCCAAGGGGAAATGACGTTGCTGTCCAAACTTCCAACTTGGAATCTCAACAATCCCTTAAGCCCCTTTAATTCTTTTGGAAATAGGATTTGGAGATCGTGCTTGATGGGACGTTGGAACTACCGCAAAGAGGACTAGGGTAAGGGAATGAAATTTGTACCATTTAGGTCAATAGCGAACGTCTGACGGCCGGAATTAGCAAGGATATGGGAGGAATTGTCCGTGGTCTTGAATGAAAGCACCATGCCAGCAGTGGTTAACGTAAAATATCTTGCCAGGATGGCCGGCCTCGGAATTTTTAACCTTAGTCCTTTACCTTAACCGTTCCGACCCTCCTCTGGTGGATCAAGTGTAAACAGAACAACCGTGATGGATTAAGTTTGAGGTGAATAACAGCGATAACAAATCTTCGTATATCTTATTTCTCACTTTCCGTCGCTTTTCTGCCACTTTTGGATAGTCGTGGCAATTTGAGTGGATGAGGAATAGAGGAGATTGATGATGTGACACTCATAGAGACTTGCATGGCTAGGCAAGGGATCGACTTCGGAGCCAATACGAGTGAAGCACTCAACACGCCAGACCACCCACGCGGCAATAACACTCTTATGTAAACTTTTAAACTTCCCAAAGCAATAGTGGATTCCAGTCAGTCAAATCCAGTCCCGATTAGCTTGGTTATACATAAATTGGATTTTAAAATAAAGCTTTGGCATGGTACTGTTTCTTTATAGAAGTACGAGGGCTGTTCAAACAAATATATAACCACATCTCATCCACATATCTCGTATTGTGTTGCGTGTTGTATAAGCTGTGACTCTTTCGTGACCTTCTGCGTACGACTGAGCTCAGGTTTAAATATATTATATTTATGAGGGACTTTGAGAGTCATAGAGCACGTTCTATGCGTGCAATTCTTATAGAAAAAATGCAAACGCTTGTGGCATGGCTGGAAAATGTCGCCCGGGTTCCAAATTTCATGTTCTATGTTTTGATGTCCACTGGCAACTATCCTTCGGATGACTTGCCAAATTATCATCTTTCGGACATTTTGGACCATGTTAGTGCTAGTCCATTTTCTCAGCTATTCTGCATCTACGTATTCGTGGCACAGTAACCGGAAAATATGGAAATGTTAATCCACTTCACGAATTTTAGGAATCCAAACAAAAAGAAAGATCACCCAACGACATCCGCCTCAGTGTCAATGCGATGCTATGTTATGAAAGAAAATGACCAACAGGAAAAGATAATGAAGAAGTGGTGGCTGCCCTTGTCTAAATTACCACTGCTAGTAAATGCAGAAAAGAAACTTTGCACGTGCCTCGTCCACGAGCCTTTTTTCTTCTTCTTCTTTCAAGAACGACAATGAAAAGAATGTTAAGAAATTACAGAAATCCAAACGAATGTCATTTGGTTACGGGATCAAGAGATTGAAACACAATGAGGGTAGTTTGTATTCTAGTTTGACTCTCGTTACATTTTAACCATCATCTTCATTACAACCCGTCTGGCACAGCGTGTAGAAGAAACCGTCAGCGTGAGCGGAGAAACATTTATTCTTCTCCTACCCGTTGCAAACTTAAAGACCATACTGAAAAAAGGCTTTGGGAGTGACTACTTTTCTGCTCCCTTTTGAATGATGTGGAGTTGTTACTAATGAACCTCTTCGAGGAGTTGTGTTACCCTCATCGAAGTCAGAATTAGAGTTAATGAGAAACTCGTGAGGAGACAGGATTGTTGCTAGGCACTACACTTTGACCGTGTGTTGTATGTGTTATCGGCAAAGTTACCCTTATCTACAAACGTATAATTTACAAGCGTCAGTTGCCGCGAACACCTTCTAACTACCTAATTGACGTTCTGAAAACAAACATTTAGTATCGTAGAACCCCGTAAATAAACGCACAAAATATTTTCTCGCTAACACACTTGTCCCCTTGTTCAGTATGGTGAGACTTTATCCAAATGCCCCTTGTTGAATGTAAATCATATACAAAAACGTAGACATTCTCATTGATTGCTTCTATACTAAGAATGTAAATGGTACGTTGCAACGTTTGTGCCGGAGCACTGCACACTACACAATGAAGCGGTGCAAAAGTGTACCCATATATGCTAGCTTGTAGCCAGCCGAAGACATGAACTCAAAGTATCTCAGGGCTTCCGGGGTTTAGTATGGAAAGGTCAAAAGTCAACTAGTAAAAGTTTATTTATATTTATACACGCATGTAAATAACCAGATTAGCACATACGCTTTTATTTCCTCTCAGTGAGGTACCTGGGCAGTGTTAGTACCTTATCTAATTTAAGGGGAACCAACTAGTGCAGGTAACCAATAGGAACCTCGGTAGTCGTCTCGTGCCACGCCGTCTGGGGACCACATGCGAAAGCGTCCAATCATTTGCGAAGGACGGGCCAAGGGGCCCGCGGTTCACAAAGGTGTTGGTATGAAAGAACGCCGCAAAGTCAATCCAGCTACTTCAAGGGAACGGTTCGGTCCCTTGGTATGTCCAATCAGTAGCAAGAGACGGCAAGGTACAAAGGGAAGGTCTGGGAGAACCCAGGAGACTTAGACTTGGGCCGCCACGACCTAAGGGTAGCAAACCAAGCTCTTATGGGGCAGACCAGGTAGGTGGGTAATCTGCTTTTCTTATCCTCCTCCTTCCTTCTCGAGGAGGCTATTGGATCCCGGTAGGGGAAACATCCAGACTAGATCTGGGAACCAGGTCTTTCGCAGCCGGCATCTGGCAGTCGACTGAGCTCTGGGCCTCGCTATATTGTTTATATACTATTTGGTGGCAGCACTGAGGCGGGTGGAGAAGATCGGAACTAAGCCGGCGGCAGCGTTGCAAACTCCCTTCAATTCACGAGATGCAACTCATGCCTTATAAATTATCAAGATTTGCATTGTAAAAACCACTAGCATGTGGCGATACAAACTTAGCACTTTTATGCTAAACTAAACACGTTACATTAAATAATTTACAAGACAAAGAGATTCGACAATGCAAGTTACATATTAAGCAACAATTACTGCACAAAAGATAGCTGAATGCGTAAGCCACGCAGAGCATTTAGCATGCTTTCTTTAACCAAAACTTGTGTGCCATAACAATATATGTTTCATGCTTAACAACAATGCACTCAAAATTAGATAAAAGATAAATCAAAAGCGTAAGCCTCGCAGGGCATTTCTCAAGCATTAATAATTATATATTAAAGAATATGGCTATCACGCAGGATCGCTAAATGTGATGACCACGCAGGGTCGTTACAACGTCAATATGAGACACTCCTTAAATGTTGTTTCGTTTGTTCTTAGATGCATTTGTTGAAAGCCAAGTGAGAATAAGTTATTTCTCTTGCTCACATGGAGTGTGTGTTAAAGGTACACATAATACATGGGAAAATGTCAAGGATATAGATGCGCACAAAAAAGGAGTAGTCAAATTTGCAGGTGGATGTAAAAGCAAATGTAATATCAAAACAATCATAATTTATACTGTTTAACAAATTTCTAGAGGGATGTCGATGAAAATAGTAAAAAAGCCAAAAGTTGTATAGCTCTCAAATTATATGTTCTAAATCCACTTTCCTACCAATACATTCAAAAAAAAGATTGCTAACTTTTATGGCCCTTACAACTCGAACACAACCATCCGAGATCATCTCAATTAGGAACGCATCATTTTGGAAGCTGTCAAAAGACCACGACGCCTAGCTACGTGACATCGTATGGCTTAAATCGGTCCCAACCCACGATCGCGGATTTAAACTGCGACAATTTTGATGAAGATTGTCGTTGGGCCATTTCTTCTACGATTCAGTTCGTTCTGTCGTACTTATTACCGGCATACGCCCAAGTTTCCATCAATATCTTGCTACTTGACCCTCTTCAGAAGTTTTCATCGAAAATAATCCACTGTATTAGCGTTAATCTCTTATTTGGGATGTTGGTTCTTCATCTTCGTCGGATCCTTCTAGGACATCAAATATTGAAGTTGCAAAAGTACCCTTATACCACAGTCACCTAACTGTCAAAATTCAAGAATCGACACAGAAAAAAATCGTGGTTAAAAAAGTTGATTTACCGTTTCTACAAAATATCGAGGGCTGTAGCTGTCTATAGGTACACTTCACCTTATGTGTTTGAGGTATCTGCAGAAGCATTACTATGGCTACAGAGAGTTTAAATATTGGTTACCGGTTACTATTCAACAAACATTGTTGATAGATATCCCCTGGATCATAACAACATGTCCTGTAGGCACTTATTACCGAACAATAATGTTCATGTAATACAGAGAAGAGTGTGTGAATATTGATTCAACATAAAATCTCATTTATCTTGTAGAAAATCAACGCAAGTAAAGTCATGGACGCTTGCGGTTAATAGCAACCCAACTGATTTACAATGAGGACGTTACAACTCACAACTGTTCGTGGCTATATAAAAAGGTCTATAATGACCTACAATTAAATCATGCTGAAGTTGCAGTTATCTGAGTCTTATTATTTGTTTCAGTTTGTTTTTAAGTCCACTTTATGCACAGTAAGGCTAATCGGGACCACTGTGCATTTAGCGAGTATCGAACCCGGGACCACTTGATTACAAGGCAACGGCGTTATCACTACGCCATAGGAAAGACACAACTCAGTCTTACGTAGTACCCCACCTTTTTTAACTGTTGTCATACAAACACAACTGCGCACATCAGTTCCCAAAGGGAAAAGTGGAGAAAAGATAGATTCGACGATATTTTGGTGCCAATTATCTTTACCTCCTATTGTTCGTAGTCAGTCACTTCGCGGTGTAAAGTAGAATGTCTGTCTATAAGAGCGCAGACTGAAGGCAAAAATAGGCTACAACTATTTTCCGTGAACTTCAAAACCCACAGTGTAGGTTATTCTTGTCCCATTTACGTCATCGCCTCCAATTACCTACGTTGAAATCTCGCGCCAAATCCGCAGAGTGTCCGCTGAAAAGCCGACATCAAAAAGCAGAATTCCATTCTTTCGAGGAATCCGCTGTCAACATGAAAAACTATCCTTTGAAGGGATCTGTTGGGGCGAAGGAAGAACAGATTTTTAAGATCAAGTTTTTACTGAAATCAATCCCGGTGTCAATGCAAAGAAGGAGTGGTTTCTGTGACTTCTTTGACAAACATTCTCTTCTGAAAGTCCGCTAAGAGCTTGCTTTAACGAGGTCACTTTCACAAGTCATTCTTTGTCAATAGAAGTCATATGTCACTTCGGTACGAGAGATCCTACGTTTGAATCCTACATCGACGCATGCTCATGCTATAATTTATAATCTATTTTATAGTAATGATTGTCCTAGAGTGGTAAATGAAGTCTATACCGTATGAGTAGGTATATTTCCTCTTAGGATGAAAAAGGTAGATAATACTGAAACTTATTCTTTACTATTAGTAAGCAAAGCATACGGTACACATGGGAGTAAATCGAAGACTTTAGAATATCATTGCCGGGTAACCTGGTGGTAAGAGGCCTGTTAGAAGGTGGAAGGCCAATTTTCAGATGGGTCTGAAGGATGTCGACATGGATGGTGAAGATCGGTTTGATGTCGTATTGCATGACCGGAACATATGGATGGTGATAATTCTCTCGATTTACAAATGCTAACAGTTAATTACAGTTTACCAGATGGTATAAGTCAGAGGAAAGTATGTGCCAGTAATACGATCATTATTAGCGAAGAAATTTCAAAGTTTACCCTGGTGATAGGGAACAAGTATTCGTATCACCGACGTAAAAAAAACTCTAGCGTTAAGGCAAAAATCATGTCGCATACATAAACCAACCACAATTGCGATAGAAGTGCACGATATCGGTGTCAACCACATGCCTCGTCAATTAAGAAATGACAAAAACTAAGTACACACTACTATTCATTGCAAATATGAACAAAAGAGAGTTGTCTACATTGGTAAAATAATGAAAATAGAGTGCAAAATAGGTCAATGATATATCTTCAACACAGGAAAAAAATATGTTTTGCCACACCAGACCTCTCACATTCGTAGTAATGTCGATCATTTCTATGCCAAGAGTTGCACTGCATCATATAATATGTTACGAGTCAATAAATAATGTTAGTCCTGGTCCAAGTGTTACTCTCATCTCTAAATGTGGAAAAGTAACAATTAGGAAACTGGTGATTAAGAACATTTAATTGCACTGATTATAAAGTCCTATTAAGAGTATTCTCATCCTAAACGAAACGTAAAATATATAAGACTAAAAGATAGAAATTTACTCGCATAGCTAAGTGTGTGGACAGTGATATAAACATATAACATCTGAAACTACGAATGGAAAAGTCTGTACAACTCAGTTCCTTGTAGACGTCCTGTTTCCCATCCTGACTAATGATGGAAATTTTGTGGTGCATATATGAATGAGGCTTCCAATCAGCATAGGCATTTCAACGTTTAGCAACAGACGCTCTACCCGTGAAGTTTACAAGTTTGATAACATAAGGCCTTCTGAGCTTCAAAGCATACCATATCCAGTCATACATTCTGCTGTTTGACTTAGACAATCATCCAATTCATGTGCGAGGAGATTTTCGATTACCACAGTTTATTTTATCAGAACTTGAAAACCTCAAATGGTAGACCATGCAAAATTATTACAACATACCAAATTATTTATGTTGGTACGGAATATGTACTTTTATGGTTGAGAAGTCTATTGTGTTAAAACCCTTAGAATATAATCTTAAAATGAGTAATTACTGTAAATTTTGTGGTTTAAAAGCTTCATAGTTTCTGATAAGTAAGTTAGAAACAATGTTACTCTCGTCCCGACCAGATTCCACGTAGTTAGCATCAAAGTTACAGTGCCTGCCGAACACACAGGTTGAGTTCCTTCAATTCAGGAACTTCCGATAACCTGGCTGGTTCTTGTGGCCAGCCACACTATTTGTCTTCGTGCTCACGTTCATCGCTTTTTCCTCTTTCCTCTCAGATTCATAATGAATTTCTACCCTCTTGCACTCTCTCAGCACTGTTCGTGGGAATGCAAACAGAGTATTTGGCAATGTCTCGTCTCTTGAATAATGGAATGCCAGCATTCATATGCTGCATATTTCAGCATTGAAAAAAAATGTGAACTAGGAACGCTGAATTTACCATTGAAGGGCAAACGTGATATTCTTTCACTATCGAGTTTAAGTTTTTCTTTTAAGTCCACTTTATGCCCAGATAGGATAATCGGGACTGGACCTACAGTTTAAAGTGTGATCCGAACCACTATCGGCCTCCACTGGGACCTCTCGATTACAAGGCGACGACGTTGCCACTACGTCATCGGAAAGGCACTTCTTTCACTCGTAATTGGCATATTACAGCAACAATAACCAAATTGTAGGAATTTTGGAAAAAAACATTTTACGTCATATTTTAGTCTCTGCAAAGACCTGAATCTGAAGAGAATTACGAAACATCAAATATCAACATTTTTGAAGCATTACTATGTATAAAAATGGGTCTTGTTTCGTGAATAAGGAGTTTGCAGACATTTTTCAGTATTGATCTTCGTGCAAACGTTCCTACACAAGGGAACCTTGATCCAGAGACCTCTATGGCAGACATGTTCAACGTCACCTCTTTCAGAAACTTTGTCACCAAACAAGCCGTGTGCTTATATTCTGTATGTGCTGTGATCAGAGACGGTAATTCTGTATAATGTATATGTGCTGTGATCAGAGACGCAAAATCAAACTCTTGCAATCTGTTGTTCTCCCACGTTCCTGGTGATCAATCACTGCAATGACCAGGCGCCCACGACCATAATCTGAATGCAGTCGTGGATCTGGTACGAGCACATAAGTCTTCTTTTTTCTCTCTCTCGTTCGCTCCCTTTCTCCGTCTCTCCACTTTGACAATTTATGCGCATCAGGGTATCAAAGGGAGATGTCGAAATGTAACGGTTGCATTGCTTTTATCCGCGATTGGCACTGTTCTTATTCGTTTAACTCATCACTTCCATGTTGTTTGCAATAACGTAATGTCAGTATGGGGCTTGATGACGAAATGTTTGAGAATTCAGTCTGGCATGTACAGTCACCGGCAATAAAAATGGGGACACCTAGATCCTGAAATACTCGCTTCCCTGCAAGGCGCTGTGTGTGTTGCCTAACTCTACGGCGTTGGTAGAAGTTGCCATTGAAAATTTGCTATTAAAATCCACTTATCGTTGTAGAGTTAGGCAACACACATGACGCCTTGCAGGGACGCGAGTATTTCAGGATCCAGGCGTCCCATTTTTATTGTTGGTGACTGTACGTATAATATTTTAGAGAAGAGCCGTGGTCAATTTACCATAAAACGCATGTTATATGCAGCCTTAGAATTTTAAGACACGCTTCAAATTATTTCAATAGTTATAGAGTTGCGTGCCCTATTTTGTAAGTAAAAGTCGATAAAATGTCAAAATTACGATTAGAATTTCCAAAATCATGCATTAAATTGTACATGCACTCTAAGGTTAGCATCATAATGAAGAAGTTATTCGTGAAAGTATATAAAGTGTAAAGATGATTATTACAGCAACTGTGTTTCCTGTTACTGTTCACATGCCTGGGAGGATTTCAGATGCTCCACCCTGTCTAGTAGTCTGAGTACGCAGGCATCCTAGGTTCGAGTCCCTGTATGGCGTGTATCACGTATTTATTTTAATCTGCTAATAAAACTACTTGATTGATTGAGTTCGAGTTTACTTTATGCACAGTAAGGCTAATCGGGACTGAACCTACAGTTTAAAGTTGGATCCGAACCACCCTGTGCCTTCACCGGGTATCGAACCCGGAACAATAAAACAACTGATCCCAACAGTAAACATTGAATGTTGGCTTAATATAACTTTAAAACAGGGGTGCCCAAACTCTTTTTTGTCAAATGGCAGTAACTGCTTACGTAATTGGTCGCGAATCATATTACAGTTCTAAAGATAATGTATACAGTCAACAACCTTCGCAACAAGTGGAAAACTTTGTAATATTGCAGAATTTGCAACATCATAGTGGTTTTTCGTAAGGAAAGGAAATTTCACAAACGGATTTCTCTGCTTTGGCCAAAGGTACAGCGAATCCTTAAGCTACTGTATATTGTAACGCAGCACCAATCGATGAACTGCTAGAAGATGTAATGGCGTTATGTAGCTCGCAGTTCATTCCACGAATAAGATTCAATTATATCGGGCCTTCAGAAACAACTGTGCGGTCCCTGTCTCTTCCAGATGCAGCATTCCCTTGTGGCACGACGGTGGAACTCATCCTCACAGCTAATGGCTTCTCAGACAGTATTTTCTCCTTTTTCAGAAGCTTGAGATTTCTCTGTCTGGAAGGTGTTAAATATTGAAATTCAGCAACACAGAAAACGTCTTAGTTTCCTTGCGTGTCGTAGAGCCTTTAGTGCCATGTCACTGCCCAGTAAGACACTTGATTTTGGTCTGCATTTTTAATACACGTACACATATATATACAGAATGTCGCCATAAAGTTTTCCTCATTGAAATCTGGTTTTGACGCTGCGAGGAATTTTTTATCCTGTACGTATGGCTACAGTCGGATTGCGCACACTTTTCCGGTTTTATCAGTGGTATCTGATAAGCCGTTGACAAGCTGCCACAATGTACAGGATTGCGCACAAAAAAATGAGAGGATGTTGTCAGATGTAAAATGTTCTCAAGCCGTTCTCACTTCTGTTGTGTTTTTTTGTGTGAGTGTGGACTTACACGTGTTTTTACTGTGTTTTGCCTAAACTAACTTAACCTAACTATCTTGACTTACTACATTTACTGGTCAAATTATATTTTTTATTTAATCCTTAAGAGATTTACTATTTTATTTCTAATTTCTCTCTCTCCTCTTGTCTAAATAAATAACAGTTTTGCGCACAGACTTTAAAGCTATCAAAGTGGCAACGTTCGATCAAAATCTGTACGCATAACAGGTCAGTGAGATTTGTGCGCAATCCTGGATCTAAAGTGTGCGCAATTCGGTTGCGGCGGTACGTATGTACTACACATACCACAGACGTATGGTTGCGACTGGCATTTATTTCATTCTATCATAAAAAATCAATTTCATAGCCCAGGATAGCTACTGTAATGCTATCAGAGACAAGTCACAGTATTTAACTCCCCTCCCTCTTAAATCATACAGGTATTATCTGCATTACAGAGGCGCTCCTTAAATGTTATCCTCAGGTATTCCTACTCCAGAGGATGGCCCTTGCATTGACCTACAGTTTACAGAAGGATCCGAACACTGTGTGTCTCCAGGTATCGAACACCCAACACTTTCATTACAAGGGGAGACATTACCACCGCGCCATCGTGGAGGGCCTAGGGGACCGTTAGAACTGATACAACCACTACGGCACTACCCCAATCAAGTAGTGTGAGATTCTGAACCAATCAACGGAACAGTTGACTCCCATCACACATCTGTCTAAAATACGTACAAATGTGTTACTTGCATATAGGTGTAAACGATAGTATTTTTTAAAATAAAAATTAAAAGTTCTCCTTGAAAAACTTATACTTTTGAACACTATGCCACGGTGGCTGTGGTGAATATGTAGGGTTCCACACATTCTCGATTTTGGCTATAGTACCGGTATTGCTATAAGCACCACGGTCAAACTACCTTGACCTCCAAGGGTCGTTCCCAGGTGCCCACTGATCAGAGTGATCTATATAATAAGATCTTACTGTACAAAAAGAGCCCCATAGCCACGTGAGGAGAAACAGCGACAGGAGAACGCCTGAGGTCACGAATAGCGAAAATCAAACTTGTATTGTTAAAGTGAAAAAGCACCTTGTCAGAATGAACGCTAGACTATACCTTGTCTCAGTTATCTCTGGAGCAAGCCGTCATAACGGTAGAGAAGGGGGAGAATCTGGTGGGCAGACTGATAGCTGCAGTGGCTTTCCCTCTTCCACGCAATTCAATTCCCTCACACGTGTTCATTGGTGGAGCCGTCTTGCATCACTACTTGCGCAGAGACGTGTTTTCGTTCGCCTGCTCCAGAGATAACCGAGACAGAATGTACATACGGAATTTATTGACGCTCTGGACCAGCGTTACGTAACTAGAAGTTTCGAAACACTTAATGAATTGGAGTTGGCAGTAACTGAAGGTTAAGATGGCATGGTAGTACTACAATACATAGTAATACAAATAGAAAATGTACATAATATTTTGTGAGAGCACGCCTTTCCGGCACAAACAAAAACAACGAATTTTATCTACTGCATTCCATTGAGGACAATGCGTTAGTTCTCCCGTCCCCAAATTTTTTTTTTTGTTCTTACGTCTTCACCAGTCGCTTCGTGTGCATAGTTCCGAGTTAATCTCATTGTGTGCCTAGAAGCTCTCAATTCTAATATAAGCCGACAGTTCCATTTTATTCGAAGAGATGAAAGCACGACAAAGAAAATATAAACTGATTGTGGAACTTCAAAACTCGTTATACATCACATTTTTTTCCCTTTCAGGAAAAAGAAAAAGTCACTTTCAGGCAGAAATTGCATCGTGATGACAAAGAGAATTCGCCCATTCATCAGTGTGATCATCATATAAGTCCAAAGATGCTGCACTGCTTCAGGACGGTTTTCCCGATAGCGTAATGATAATGCTGTTGCCTTGCGTATCCCAAGTTCGATCTCCGGTGGACATTACATTTGAATTACACTTTAAGCTGTAGGCCCAATCTAATTAGCATATCCGAGTATAACGTGGTCTTGAATCAAACTTTGACAAACTTCCACAAACGTAGCAGTGGATGTGATACGAATATTCATGAACCTCTTTTCATCAGTCCGCTACTGCTTTTCTCATTCAATGTTGCCATTAATATCAAAAGATATAGTTCCTTATAACGCATAAACTTTAGAAGCATATCTGCATTCGTATTTTGGAGCAATTAATAATTCTAACAGTACTCCTTACATTAGCATCTGACTGAGATAACACAACCATACAGAATGGCCAGAGAAGTAAAATGTACTTCCGGTCATGAGAGAGCGATATAAGTTCGACTTTGATCCTATCCAGCCATATCGGTGCAATATCGAAACTTAAAGGGAAATGGGGAGGGCTTATGTTTAAAGAAAGAAAAATATCGTAAAGTAAATTTTTGTTCTTGTTATTAAAATTATTACCATACCTGTTATTAATTTTTTGTTAACGATTCGATATCTCTTGATTAGCCTACTCCAAAATTACAACCAAGATGAAAATCGTGAACTGAAGGGAGTAGTAAGTTGTTCTATGGTGGAACATTGAACATCTTGTTTGATTTGATTTATTATTGTGCGTCGTTTTCTTTTATTTTTCGCTAAACGAGACGATGCGTAATGAAATTAAATTGACGAAGGGACACTCACATAAAACATCCATGTCAAGGACTGGATTCGAACCCATGACCCCTGGAGGGACATCTTGATTGATATGTCTATCTGTAATGGGAGTTAAACAAATAACAGTAACAATCGACATTTAGTAACCTATCACTATCAAATAAAGATAAAAATATGGTATTATGTGCAGTAAAATACCAATAAGAGAATATTATGATAAAAAAACTAGTTTTGGCGATTAACAACGAAAAGTGCAACTTTAAAATTTTATGTAATTAAACCGGATTCAAATATTAATTTAATATTAATATTTAATTCATTATATCCTACTTAAAAAAAACGTCATTTAATTAAATGTGTTTTGAAGTTTCTATTCAGATGTTTGTTTTGAAAACTTATATTTAGAAGTTGTTAAAATAAAGCTATACATCATTAACATGCTTCCGATGACTAATTGACAAGTCAATCTAATTAGCATGTCATTACTACGTCTATGCATATACAAACTTTGTTCTTCTGTCTTCGAGACTTTTCGTGTGAAGCAGTTTGGAGGGCCTCTCAAAGGAATTCTGTGGGTTCAGACTTCCGATCCTTTCTCATGTTTCGAAGTCCGTGGTGATTGAATCTTGCGAGTTTTTTTTTGTTCCAAACTGTATAACTTATTGTAGGTCCTTATTTTTGAAGGGGTTGTGTTTTATTGTTTTCTCTGAGTATGTGGCTCGTATAAAATGGCAACGGTTCTGCAACCGGAATCACCCTCTCACAACGTATCGTGCTTTAACATGCTTTATGCAAAGGAATGGACCACTCACTCTGTGTAAGACTGGAAGCAGTGGAAGCTTCCTTTGTTCTTGTTGCTTCAGCCAAAGATTCGCGTTACGTTCTCACAAAGACGCTTGTTTGCAAGTTTAAAGCGCCCCTGGAATCTTAATCTTATATGCACCTCTATAATAGTGTTTACAACTACCGCAGTTCGCTGCAATTTCTCAGCAAGTTTGTTTTAAGTTCCCTTTATGCGCCCCCACAGGGAATAACCCGGAACCTCTTGATTACAAGGCGACAGAATTACCCGTACACCATCGGGGAGTTCTTGCAATTTTCCGTTGTTAAATATATGGCATTTTTAATTTTCTTGCTTATAATTCATTGTGTGATTTTACTGTCAATACTTCAAGATTATATTCTGCTTAGCACTTCCCTGTTGCCATGTACAGCCATGGTAGTAACAATTCCATTGAAAGTAAATGGGGTTGCTACAACCCAGAACTGTCCGTGACTGTACTTAGTATTCCCTAAGGCATTTTAATGCTTCCAGACTGTCCGAGTACTTAAAATAATAGTAGACTACCTGTAATTCAAATTATATATATATTTTAGTGACTTCTTAATTATTTAGTTTGGACCGAACAGCATTTATTTTGCAACGTTTTACCTCCATGAATTTTTGTCTTATTTCAGTGCGCAGTATATAAATTATTGTTTTGAATAAATATATCTTTATTATCCTAATTTCACAATAGTTACATAACCACATGGTAAAAAATATAAAGCTTCCCTTTTCCAACCGTATTTTACACTTCCTTTAAAATGTTAAACTGTATCCTAGTCGAACATCTAGATTTACCACAAACTTATCAGTTTTATTGTAAACTGCAACTTTAATTTATGTAGAGTTTTATGTAAAATATTTCTGTTCTTGTTATACTTTGGGTATTCTAATATTATATGTTGCAAGTCTGCGCTTCCCCAGTCACATTCACATCTCTTGTTGTTTGTAATTCCAATGCTCTATAAATGGTGTTTAGTACATAAACCCCATTTCAATGTGTTAACAGAATTACATTTTTTTAACCACTGACATAACCAAATTTTCCCAAGTTTGAACTGAGTAGTAGACCCATATAATTCACCAAATGTTACAAGTTCAATTAAACCAGTCGTTAAGTATCTTTAGTTTAAAAAAATAAAATGCAATAAAGCAACAATATTAATAATTGAAAACTTAAGAGTGCAGCTAACTATTAATATTCAACTGTTAATCGCTTGTTACTGATTAACTGATATTGAACTTCATTATTGATATAACTTTTCAAAGGGTATGTGATTGATTGACTTAATTGCTTTATTTTACTTCGCTTCTTGTGCCACTTTTTGCTAATTTTCGAAGATGAGGATGAGTGATGATATGATGAAGTTGATGAATGGACACTCACAAACATCCATGCCCAGGCAAGGATTCGAACCCGGGACCCCTGGTGTGATGTGTTACCCACTCTGCCACGGAGGCCGGCGAAAGGGTACATGTGAAATTGTGTGTAAATATTGAGTAACATAACGCTTTAGCCAGTGAAAGTAAAAAGTATAATTTTCAATTACTGCTCTTCCAGAGACATTAGGCATTTCACATGTGCTGTGCTAACTGCAATCACAAATTGAGGACTAGAAGTGGTAAACCTTGCAAGTGCCAAAAGAGAAAGTGTTGGGAAATCGAATCGTTCCGCACATCAGCCCGTAAGAACGTTCACACTAGTGACCTCTTTACACGCTCTTTGAACTACTTAGAGGGCTACCAGCCACTTTTCACGTTTACCACATTATAAAGCATGGCACATTTCACAGTTTAACGTGGAAAACGGTGTTTGAATTATTGTGACACTTACAGCGTTTACCAATTTTAGTCTTCAATTATAGCACTGGCTGCTAAAAAAAGTATTTTACCCCATTACACTCATAATCTCTCACTTGTGATATTATTTTCCACGCAATTATAGCAATTAATAGCCATGCATAACCAGGTTGCTAATAGCCCAGGAACCCGTGATTCTAAAGGCTTCTATTGGGTTCCGCAACAGGTTGCATTTTGTTTCATTGAAAAAAGATCCCTGGACCGTATTTAAATTCATCCGGAAAAAAGGTTCCTGGACCGAATTGAAATACTTTACAGATAAAAAGGTTCTTTAGGGTCCAGAACCCATTTACGCTTGCTGGGACCAGAATTGAATTTATTTAAAATTCCTTGACCTGTAACAACCCTGTGCAGAACTCAAGCACGAACAAAAGCAACGCCAACATGTTTCTAATTTGATTCACTTAGTAAGTTTGACAAATGCGAAATAGAGTTCGAAACTTATCCAACACCGTGTATTGTAGCGTCAAAAGTTCGTTTCTCAAAGTTTGTTTCCAAGTTCGCAAGCTTACTTGGTTACAAGGAGGCGGCGTTAGCTTCTGTGGGCATCCTAGCAGCAGATCAGCAGCAGAGAATAGGTTTCTCGGATTTTCCAATCCAGTTCCAGGAGTAACGAGGTACACAAGTTAGATGTGATTTGGTTCCGCAAACAAGTCCCTTGTTCGGTTGACGGTAAATCGAGACTTCCAGCTCAGCGGGGTCAAAGAGTACACCATTGAACTGATGTAATTGCATTCTGCGAGAAGTTAACCGTAACAGGTGCAAAGTCGGTTAACTTAACTCTGGAACGGAAGTTGCCTTGGTATCAGTTCGTTATATCGGAGACACTTTAAAATCGGATATTTTGTGTTTCGTATGGTTCGTACTTACCAATTGTGTATTGCGGAACATATTTGAAGGTGCCATTAAAGTTTTCACACAACCAAAAACATTTTTTACACTAAAATAAGCCATTTCTTGAAGTGTTACGGAACGCACATCATAGTGCGAGCCCCACAAACCATTCACGGATAGCCCCAAAAACAATTCACGGATAGCCCCAAAAACCATTTGGGATTGTATAACCATCCACGAATAGCCCCAAAAACCATTCCCGGATAGCCCCACGGACCATTCACAGAAGGTTAGGTTAGGTTCAGTTAGGTTAGGCAAACATAGTTAAAAAAAACGGCGTGCTTACGTTTTCGCTTAAATTGAAGCAGCGGGAATTGATTTCCGGCTGAAATAGATTGAAAGATGAAAGAAAATACCTCCATGAACTTCGACAATGCTACAGAAACTGATTTCCGTAAGTAGCTTCTCCTGTAAATTTGAATAAAAGTGTCTCCGATACAACTGTTACAGTTGTCTTGGAACGAGCGTCCTCCTGAACTCAAGTGGTTGATGCGTTGGTCACGCACTCCCGCTCATTCCTTCTTACTCTCAAGAGAGAGGGTAAGAGGGGGTGTCAACAAGGAGCAGTAAGTGGCTGTTTGATATCATGCAATTGGGATGCAGAAGTGAACAATCTAGCTATCGGGTTCGAGTTCCGACTTAGTCAAACATGTCCTTCAGACATGTCGTATATAATCATTACACAACGTCATGGACGTGATTAGCAAAAATGGCAGATTACCTACGTAAAATAATAAAATAAAGTTTGAAATAATTAAAATCTCTGCAGGGATAAAATTTCAAAATATTGAAAGAAGGGTGGCAGATTTGTGGTTTGTAAACAATGTCCTACAAGCCAGTCGATTGTTGGATTAACATTTCTCATTATATTACAGTGAAGACCGACCAGTTGTGGACTTCGAGACCAACAATATATTTTTCAGAATATTTGTATAAATGACCCAGAAAATACGAGGGGAGGCTAAAAAGATATTTCTCTCGGAATGTTACAGGTGTAGTAGATATCTGTAATTTTACACGATTACATTTGGATGCCTCTGAAATATGCATGTCTGTTTTTGTTGTTACCAGTCGTGTTAAATCGGATTCAGAACCTCAATGTGATGAGGGCAGTTCCTTCCGATAATCTATCTTTGCTACCTGTTTATCTGTAGAGGGCGTTGATTCCCACAATCTTGAGGGTGTTTAGTGCATCGTGGTAAGATAAAATATCTCGTTGAAGGTTGAATCACAACGTTGAATCATAACTGAAATAATAGCGATAACTAAAGTAAATTCACTACTGTATAGTGTTGAATTGATACCGTTGGTCAGTACTTAGCTGACACATTTCTCATTCTGAGAAAGCGTCGCTTTTCTGCCACTTTTGGCTAATTGCGACGATGAGGATGAGTGCTATGGATGAAATTGATGTAGGGACACAAAGATAATCCAGGCTGGGATTCGAACCCGGCACTCCTGGCGTCGTAGCGCGCTGTGATAACCACTCCGTCACGGAGGCCGACCCGAAGAAATTATCAAGTTATAAAATAGAATTGATTAAAATGCGAAAATCTTTAAAAAATATATTTTTAAAGTATGGAAATATTAAGGTTTCGTAGCTGTAGAACGAATTAGTATCTTTAAAACTGTACATCTCTGGCAATGGTTACTATAAATCAGTCATAAGCAGTGGAAGATGGGGAATTATGGTAAACAAATGGCGTTAAGAAGAGACGAGAGAAGACGGGTTGAGAAGAACTTGTATTTTTCTATCAGTGAGTTAGGATAATTGAAATGAGCCGAACAGGGTTTTGTGTATAATAATAAATCTTAAACATGAAATTAAATGTTACAACTAAACTGGCGAATCCCTGATAATATTATACAATAGGCTCGAGCATCTTGGATGCACTCGTAGAGACCAGAGATCGCTCCGTGCAGGAAGGGCTTCACGCCTGGGCACTGTACCCGAAGGCCAGTAAGCAGCAGAGCAGGAGTGCGTTGAGAGGTAATAAAGTACTTGGGGAAAGTGCCCCCACTTCTCACAGAACCATCTCCTGTTTCATCTACCATGCCACTTGCAGTCCACCCGTGCACACAAGAGCGCTCTTCCACATGTACGGCGATTTGACCAGTCCTGCTTCCTCTGGAAACTCGAAGTTTTTGTTTTACCTGAGTTAACATGAAAAATTCCTAACCAGATGTTTACTGTATTTTGCTGATGATTTTTCTTTCTTCAAAAAAGAAAGAACGTCAGTGCTCTGTCAGATAAAGGAAGACAATGTCCCCTATCTTATCGTACTCTTGCGATGTCAAATCTCTGGAGGAAAACATTTATCTTTCACTAGATAAGTTACCACTTGAAATTTCTTACATTCACATAACTGACTGTCACTACTGGGAAAAATGTCCGTAGCAAAATTCCAAACATCTTTTTCTCGATGGTGAAGACTGAATCCTTAAAAATGGACTCTCTTGGATGTTTCGAAGTGAGAAATACAAAGTTATTCGTAAGTTGACGTTGATATATGTTCTGCTGCGTAATTCTGGGAAGTTTTCCAGCTGCGAGTGACTCATACGGATCAAAACTCGCTACTGGAAAATTGCCGCAAGGAGGAATATCGACTCACAACATTTATTGGAAAAACGTGATGTGACACGGACAAGCTGGCATTGTTCCATACGTCCAGATGCATTGCAGAGTGGACCAAAAGCTGGATATTTTCCATAACGTCCAAAGGTCTTTTGGTTCCAGCTGGAGTGTATTGTTTTACTAGAACCCGTGAATATGTGTAGTTAAACGCACTGCGGATCTGCTGCGAATTCATTACATCAAAATTCCTCTCCTCTTCACTAAGTGTGTTAATCATAGTACAATATAGATCTCCAATCAGGGGCACCAAAACGGGGGTGTCCTGGCGTGCCCGGGCCCCCCGAATCTTCACTTGGGCCCCCCTTGTAAGGGGGCCAATGTATAAGTTTCAACATTTTGGAACAACACATTGTTTATGTGATGGAAATACCATAATTTAATTGATGATTCTGCGTGAGAACATTTAAGTCATTATTTTCTAAAGATTTCTAATTCGAATTATTTCTTCTACAGGTATTTTTTATTATAAAACTTTTGCATACAGGAACTTTGCATACAAGGAAGCAGGAAATTACGCAGGATTCTCTCCTGAAATGAGCGTATAAAAAATGTGGAGTTTGTCTATCACCCAGCCGAGTGCTTATACCTAGGTAGTGTCCAGCATGCCTGCGCGTGTACCCCACTTTAATATTTTTCTTTTCGAGTACACAGTGAATTTAGAAACAAATGTATGATATATATGTAATCAAAATATAGTTCATTTCTCTTTTCCAGATGATAAAGTTTGATGTGTTTTCAGAGTAACTTAATTGTAATTATAATATTTGAAAAGTTTATTTCAAGCGTATCCCTACTACTGAAAAAAAAAAACTTGCCCCTCGTCGAAAACGGTATGCTTTGCTTAACTTTGGGCATCCTCAAATATTGGAAGAAATCGGCGCCTATGTCTCCAATTATGAATGTACTCCAAAAAATAACGCTCTATTGTTTCATAGACAATCTGAGACGCTGAACGGATTATTCTAATAAGTCTTACCTGCTCCTCTATCTCAGCTGCGTAACACCTGACATATATGTGGGTGGCTTTTTCTTATTCTCAGAGGAGTAGTCAGTCACCTCCAATCAACAGCGTCTCCCATCCAAATACTCTGATGTTCACAACTTACCTACATCAAAGAGAAAGAAATCGATATTTAGAGGCATATCTATTGTTAAATCATTCCAGTTAAATATAACACTGAAAAATCTCGAACGGTTGTACAGTATGTACAGTCACCTGCAAAAAAGTGACACTTATGTCCTGACATACTCGCTACCCTGCAAATTGCCTAACTCTACGGCGATAAGTGGATTTTTAATTGCAATTTTTCAACCAACTCCGTAGATTTAGGCAACACACATAACTCTTTGCAGGGAAGCGAGTGTTTCAAGATGGAGGTGTCCCATTTTTATTGCCGGTGACTGTACATAAAATCCGTTTACATTGTTAACAATTTAATAAGAGGAATATTCACTTGTTCGAAATCAGAGTTGAATCCACTTAAACACGTGGCAAAAGTTTGATGTAAGACCACTTTACGCTCAGGTACGCACTTTACACTATGCCATCGAGGAGGATGACTTAGACATGTGTAACTTTGGTGACACAAATATATCGTTGGTATTCCAACTCAGTCCATTCTCAATGTTAGATTGTCAGAGATGCCCAATTGCCCCGTCCATTCTAGGTCTCTTAACATTGTACTTCCTGCACGATTCGTCAAATATCAACCGAACCAAACTCCTGTGGATGATTTAAAACAATTACACCCATGCCGGGCACATGCCACATTAAGTATGGACAGAGCTGGTATACCTTACTGGTTCAATATGCGTTTATCTCCTAAAGCAGAAAGGATCCTTAAAAAGAGAAATGTCGAGATATCCATTTCACTACAACCTATTAAGCAAGTAAAGCCTGGCCCACACGTAATGTTTTGTCTGATCCGTCTGGGACGATCACGCAAGACTGAAGATTAAACATTACGTGTGGACCAGGCTTAAGGCTAGACGCAAACAAGTTACTTTTTTGGTGGTTATGGATTCTATCAGCTAGAACAAATGAGCAGACATAGTCAGGTTTGAAGCTACACACCCCTTGCACAGCTGCAGACACTGTTTTTCCGCTCCAAACTGCGAAGATTGTGCCACTCACATAGCTGTTAATATCCGCGGAAGTCACAAGAGTGGCTCTTGCACACTTGCCCTACAACTACAATTGTTTATCAACCACCTTGTCTGAGGTGTAATGGGTGCTCCCTCCACATAGTGCACCCAATAGTCAACCTCATTTCCACGTAGTACACCTAGACTGCAGACTAACGAGGCTCTGGCGACTGGCCTCATGGCCAGTATAATTCTGTGTCTTCTTGTGTTTTGTCTTATTTGTGCTCGATCGCCCTTTGTAGCCTCAGCTTTTAACCAAGGTAAGGAAATTTTAGTTTTCAGACACGCTTTTATTTTTGTTATGATAAGGGGCTGGACCCCGTATGTTAGTGTGACGGTTACAAAATAGCCTCAGTTCTGACGCACCCAAAAAAATTGAATTCAAATTTTAAAAAATCAACCACCTTGTCTAATTTTTACAAGACATCGTCCCATATACGCCACCCACCCCTTCCCAGTTATCCAAGTGTAACACCAACATAATGGAAAGAAACAATACATTCCCATGCCTCGTCAATAGCTTGTTGAAACAAAGTAACGAGAGGTATGTGATGGAAATTATACAGCAACGGTGACAGCAAGCTGCAGCGACAGAAAACGGAAGAGGAAGAAATTATGTAATTATAAAAGTAATTACTGTACATAAATTACGCATAATTAACAAAAGGACTAATTGATTTCCTGCAGACTAATGTTTGTGACAAGGAAAAAGTGTAACAATTAAAGCGTGGGAAAGGAAAACTTGTTATGGTCTTGTCATACACAGAAAAATATGATTGGCTTAAAAAACATGTTTGGTTAATTATTTTTTCTGTTTTTGGTAACAGCAAATGAAAAAAGTTGGCAGCCTTTACTACATTTCATAATTTTGACTGAGTTATGTGGTAACTCTAAGTAAATGCGCACGATTACTAAAATAATTTGTTTCTGGTGAACAATCATTTGTTTGTCGACCCATTTAAACAAATATTTGCCTAAGAGAGTATTTGCTTTCGTTATTCCAAACAAACTTTTCCCTCTGTGTAGGCTTAGAGCTATGTGGTTGAGGGGAGGAATGAATATAATCTATATGCATACATGTGTGCGTGTGTGTATACATGTGTGTGTATATATGTACATATGTATATACGAGCATATTGATTAAGGAAATTGGGTGAATCTAAAAAGTCATGAATACATCGCTCTCTCCGTACGCTGACCCAGCCATATACTAAATATCAGAGTCTATTTGAATGAAGGCATGCCGTAGTTGTAAAAACATTTATTGTGTAGTTCGCCACAAATACCGCTATTCACAAGTCTACTAACGAATGCAAAGACTTCTAGTATTGGGGTGTAAGGGGTGACCTGGTAAGGCACCCCAAAGTCAACCGAGGCTCTGGCGTCTGGGCCCACGCCCAGAATAATCATCTGTGGAATTGTGATGTGTGCCGTCCAGAGTTGCAAACAAGCCTTTTTTTTAAAAAAAAAACTTAATTTTTTTTTTTTACCCATTGCAGCTAACCTATTTTACTTGAAGTTGCTGTTATGAGTTTACAGGTTTGTATTTTACAACTAGCTAAAAAAAAATACATGATGTAGCAGCCAAGAGACAGATGTTGGCCAATCTCAGTATACACATGTTGCATAGTGGTTCAGATACAATTTTAACCTTAGCTTACCGAAAGGAGGGGTGGGGGGAGGGGCTTGCAGGCCCACCACCTACATTTTCTAGATTTTTCAACTGTTTCAAAATTAATTACATTCTTCCCTAGGATGTTCCCAATATTTCTCTAATACTTTTGTTCATAAAAATATAAATGTAATGTAATTAGGAGGCAAAATGCACTCGGTGGGCATATCAGGCGCTTTCTTTGAATACGTCTCATTCGAGACACTCATGCCACTGACAGTGTACAATTGGTTGGTAATGATCGTAATTAATGTAATTATTATAGTTAATAAACAACTGCACCTCTACAAACAAAAATGCATTAATAAAAAAATTATAATGGATTGTGTGAGTTTTTGTGAACACCCTCATGCTCATATATAATCAGCAAAGGAAGCAGTGATTCAATAATAAAATGGTTTCTTGAATAGTACTGTAGTGATAAAAAAAAAAGTGTATGTACTGTATGTTGTAGGTACACATATGTAAAAGTATGTAAGTTTCTTGTACGGCATGGGTAAGCTAGGGTTAAAACTGAACGTGTAGTCCTGATGAGCACATCCGGCCATCAAATGGACTTAAAACAAGCTTCTACATGTTTGTATCTGAATTTAAATGTTGATTCCATAAAATATGAAATAAATGTTAATAACAAAATATTCCATGTTTCCGAACAATTAAAAACCTTTACTGTTCACAACACATACGCAGAAGTATACGTATTACGTGGATGTGTGTATATATCCTGTTTAACGGGAGCTTTGAGACGGAAGCGACACGTGACTCTCGGCAACCAATCTTTTGAAGTAAATGCAACCTTTGAACCGAAGCAACATAAGCTGCAAGTGTCGGTTGTCACTTGGCCTGTACCGTTTTCTCAGGGAACTTTCAGACAGAAGCAACAAGTAACATGTGTCACTTGGAAGCAGACCCTCAGTAATCCATTCAACCTTTTGAACTGAAGTGCTACAACGAGCTAAACATGTCACTTGCATGTTGCTCGGTCTATACTGTTTTCTCAATGGCCTGTATTACGCCGCTTCGGTCTGTTATTCTTGCATGCACGGTGAATGTTTTGCTTTATACTGAAGGAGATTGTGTCGCTTGTCATCTGTGACTTCAGTCTGAAAGCTCCTTCAATGGCATGCATCATGTCGCCTCAGTCTTGTTTGCGCATGCGTGGTGGATGCTTGCTTAGACTGAAGAGCCCTTGTCACTTCAATGTGACCCCCCACTGTCATGTATTGCTTCGGCCTGAATGTTCTCTATACTTAACAAGATTGTTTGCTACTTCATCAGAGATTAAGATTTAATTTAGCCTCGAAATCACAGAGAACAAATTGCAAGTATTGCTGTTGGAAAAAGGGCCTCTGGAGTGGAATAAAGTAATGCCGTTGCCTTGTAATAAGAGGAGGTCTGAGGTTCAATCGTCAGTGGAGGCAGAGTGCTTCGGATCTCATTTCAAACTGTAGGTCCAGTTCAGATTTCTTAAATAGTTGGTTTTTTTTCGTTTGTGGCCACTCTAATTTACTTCTGCTTCAGTTTTATGACAGTATTTTTCAACCGCCGGGCCCCAAAAGGTCCATTGTACCCAGGGGTTGACAACTAATTTAAATCAAATTTTATATTTGATAGCAAGTCTATACATAATTGAACTATGATAATGGCATACTTGATGATATATTAATATTAATTGAGGATGCATATTAATTTCCATATAAACTTTAACGATCAGAAATGTATTTATTAGTGATATTGTTGGGATGAGGGAATTGACTAATAAGAAATAAATTTACTGGCTGTGGTCTCACAAAGGCTGAGAACCACTGCAACAAGCAGTCAAAATACATCACTAGTTTCTCCGTGTCCAGGTTTAGCGCCCATTTAAGCAAAATATATATGATGTACTGGAAAGCCAGAATACAAATGTATTTTACTGAACACAAACTTTAATGTAAAGAGATTTGATACTAGATTTTCAAAAGGTAGAGCAGTATTTTTTTTTATTTTTTTTTTTGGTTCGTGTACGTGTTCGTATAAAAATTCTAACATTGAAAATCATATTATTAGGTTAACACATACAAAACTACTCTAGTTATGTAAATATGTTTATACTACATAGATTTATTTAATAAGCCTGCCGAAATATGAAGATAACACTCAGAAAGTGCCGCACATTCAAAAAGCCAGCTTTCTTAAAACACTGTTATGTCTAGCTACTAATTTCATATTGTAAGTTGTATTTTATATTTAGAAATGAGTGTCTATTTTACAATAGGGGGATAAACAAAAACCATGGAACAGGGAAAATACTGCCGACTCCTGTATTTTCATTGATTTGAGACACTTTTGTGAAAAGAGTCCGAAAAAATGTCGGAAAAAAGCCTTTTTTTAAAAAAGAAAAAAAGCCGGATTTTTTCCGACCACTTACAACTCTATTGCCGTCCATGTGTGTTTGAGATTGTCCCGCCATTACCTTCATCATCATCTTCGAAATTAGCAAAAGCTGGTAGAAAAGCGAAGAAAAATAAACTAAATCAACCAATGAATCAAGAAGGTGAGCACGTTCGGTTTCCGAGATGGAGATCTCTATGATGAATTATCCCTTTGACCTTCCTGCATAAGCAGATACAAGGTTTCTTCAGCCTCTCATCAAGAAGTAGTTGGAGGCGAAGATGACAAGAGCATGATGATAACCACACCCTGGCTGGCGTCAAGAGCGGTGCAATGCACCTCATCTGCTTGATGTTTGTATTAATTGGTTAAAGGAATATTATCAACACGAATCGCATCTTTTTCACAAGATTCTGGATAAAGTTAAAACTAATTTCATGACTTTGTAGGTACGTTGTAAAGAATCCTCCTTTACACTAGGCTTCCTCTCTCGGCTGGTGGGCGATACCTAAGCCATACATCGCTTTGTCCATATCGTTAGGGACACGGTTGCAAAGAATTTAAATGAACTCATCAACATTGTTTCTAAACATCATATTTTGTCGTGACGCAAGTGACGATTTCCGAGGACAATTCAAGAACTGGTCACGCTTCTGATTTAGCTGTATCCTGACTGTCGGGCAGTTCTAATCATGCGCACGTAGATGAAGCGACGTGAGCAGTGCGTGAACTAAACGCACAGGCATGAAATTAGACGGGTGGCAGAAGATCGCGCTGTTGCCACATCGGAGCACAATCCCGTATGTTCGGGGGTTAAGAGAATGGAAGATCTCGTTGTAGAGTTCGTCTTTGTAATCCACATGATACAAACTGACAGTATTTGCTCGAAAGGTCAGGGATGACACAAAAGTGCCCCGGAGAGAGGTCGGTCTGACGCTCGAACTAGGCAACGCAGCCTGGTTGACGTTGCCAAACAGTGAGCGGGAACCAGCGACTTTGGTCCCGCTCTCGCTTTGCTTTTCCCATATGTGGCACCAGCGCAATTCTGCCCAGCCGCCTATTTTCATGGCCATGCGTTTAAACGTTTTTTATTTTGTGGGGTGCAAGGAAATCGGCTCAGATTTGAAGCCGAAAAATGATTCCTGAGAGTTTGCTGTTGAAGTTCTATTTCTCATCCATTATTGCATTTTTTAAACTTATCAGTTATACAGCAAAGCTGTCTTTATGGATTGGATCTGAACATTCGTTTCAATTCATTCTTCTTGTGCTAACATTTAATGCATAAATAACAAAACGAGAAGTTAAGTCTTTTTCAAGAAACTGTAGATATACATTCATTCAACATGCATACAATCATTTCAACTCATTCTTCTTGTGCTGGCGTTTAATGTTTGAATAATGAAGTGACAAGTTAAGTGTTTTTAAGAAACTGATATTAACATTCATTTCAAATCAGTCTTTTTGCGCTAGCGTTTAATATACATGGTGTATCGGAAGTCCCTTACCACCCCTTGTAAAATCCGCAGTGATGTAGCTATATTCATGAAATTTGATATGGGCGATACAAAATAGGCGTAGGGGGACACCTTTTGGAGTATGTCACGCGGACGGCCGCCATCTTAGTTCCGCCATCTTGAATTCAACTTTTGTATTTAAAATGATAGGTTGGTCATGTGATACACGATCATAGGCTAGAATTTCCTCAGGATGTCAAATCTGAAATCAGATTTCATGTAACTTTATTTGGTGAAATGTTATTGGCAACTGAAAGTGATGTTTACCTGTTTGTTGCAGGTGCTGAACCACGCCATTAACAACTGAGAAACGCATCCAGATCGTCAAACTGTGGGGTGGGAGAAGTGCCCGTGCAGTGGCTGCCGATTTCAACCTGCGTCATCCAGAACGTCACCCTGTGTCACATGTTGCAGTGGCACAGTTATTAACCAAATTCGAGGAGACGGGCACGGTCTTGGACAGACCGCGTAGTGGACGACCGCGGACAGTCACGAATGAAGCAACAGCTACGGCAGTGTTGGCCTCTTTCTCGACGTCACCGCAGCGAAGCACACGTCTTATAGCAATGCAATCTGCTATGAGTCACAGTTCAGTGTACAGGGTGCTACAGAGTCACAAATGGCATCCGTATAAGGTGCAAATGCAGCAACACCTCTCCGAGGACGATCCAGATCACCGCGTGCAGTTTTGCGAGTGGGCTATCGCGCAATTACGGCTAAATCCAAACGTCGCTATGCAGATACTGCATTCCGATGAAGCTAACTTCTAGGTAAATGGGGAGGTGACTAGGCAAAACATGCGATATTAGTCGCATGACAACCCCGCATGGTTAGATCCCTCCAAAATGACAGATGCAGACAAAATTATGGTGTAGGCAGGTATATGGGGAACACGGATAATCGGTCCTTTTTTCATTGAAGGAAATTTAAATGCGGAACAATACCTGGGGATGCTGCAGGAAAAGATACTGCCAGCTCTGATGTCGGAAGATGGTACATTTCTCCCAGGTTTTTTCAACAAGATGCTGCGCCTCCCAATTATGCGTCCAGGTGCGTCAGTACCTGGATGAACAATTTCCTGGGGCATAGATTGGTCGACGTGGGCCAGTTGAATGGCCTGCCCGATCACCATACCTAACTCCAATGGACTTCTACCTTTGGGGACACGTTAAGGCTATGGTGTATGGTGTGAAAATTCGTGATCTGTCTTCGTCATCTGGAACAACGTATCATGGCTGCCTTTGAGCAAATTTCACCAGATACCTTGCTCGGTGTCCACAGACATTGGGAGAAGCGTCTGAACACGTGCATTGCCCAGCAAGCACAACATGTGGAGCACATTCTGTAACAGGTAAATATCACTTTCAGTTGCCAATAACTTTTCACCAAATGAATTTACATGAAATCTGATTTCATATTTGACATCCGGACAAAATTCTAGCCTATGGTCATGTATCACATGACCAACCTATCATTTTAAATACAAAAGTTGAATTCAAGATGGCGGAACCAAGATGGCGGCCGTCCCCGTGACATACTCCAAAAGATGTCCCCTAGGCATATTTTGTATCGACCATATCAAATTCCATGAAAATACATCATTGCGGATTTTACAAGCGGTGGTAAGGGACTTCCGATACACCATGTATATTATATGATACACCCTGGATTCACAATCCATTATATACATATTTTGACAAGCAATAATACAGACAACATTCATGAAGTCAAAGTAGAATTATTATTATTTCATAAACGGTATCACTACTTTACTTGTTCTCTTTTAAGTTCACACAATGCCCGGACAGCAAATCTGGGACAAACTTATTGTTAAAAGTTGAATACGAACCATTAAAGTTGTGTCTCCACGGCACAGGCTTCCTGGATTACAAGGTCACGACGTTACCACTAGGCCATCGTGGAGGCTGATGCATTCTCAAATTGGCATTTGTTCAATTAATCTCTTCAATTTTCCCTCATAAATCCTATTTTAGTATGGACCCTGATTCTGTCATATTGTGGGGTTTCCACGTTCCATTGAGACGAAATTAACATGCAGCCCGCCGACTGTCGGCTCGATGGCCTTGCAGTAAACAGTTCGCTCACTGACAATAGCTCCATGTTGGACAATGGAGCGAAACTGCACTCGCATCCTAAGGTAGAAACTCACGTGGCGAGCACGTTCTTGCTGCAGTTTCATTTCGACTTCCAAAGTGCTTGCAATATTTCCTCGTCCATGAATGAATGTACAGTCAAACTCAAAGATATCTGAACAGAAGATGGCTGTCGCTATTGATATTCATTTTAGTTTGCAGCCAATGTACCTCCATGGGGTGTCTATTTTCTTTTACTTATTTTGTTAGAGATGGCCGTTAAGGTAATAATCCTGTTTCAATTTTTGAACGTCACATGAACGACTGAGTATGTCAATGGTCGACTCACGTTTCGCCACCGAAGATTTTGGAGCTGGAGTCCTGGCATTATTTATCATCGTTACTCCCCTTCATCTATTTCATTTAATCATTCTCGTAACGATTAGCCTAAAGGACTAGAAAAGATACGCAAAGCAAGACAAATGCAAATTGTATCAAATTGTTACTAAATAAATATAGATTATAATGAATGTGGGCATACTTCATAAAATGTAACATCCGATGATTTCATCTCTTGAAAATGTGTTACATAGAGAAGAGGCCCACTGGATTGGATTACTAAAGGCGTGATTTTGATCATGGTGATTCAAGCAACGTTACAGATAAGAAATATTGACAGAGAATTCAGTTGAGACAATGACAAATATATATTATATGGATGACGCAACACGAGTCACTACTTGTGACTGCAAACGCCAGAGCCTCGTTAGTCTACAAAATGCAGTGCAGGGTGGAAAAGAGCTTGACATTTGGATTTCGCAAACCCCAGGAGGACAAGTGTAAAGGCCTTCGCTAAATCTACCATCCCAGCACTGGCTAGGAAAATTACAGAAAACAAGTCACGTGAAGTGAAGTATGCGTATCTGAAAGAACCTTTTCCGCCACTTGGAATCGAAGCACAATCTCTTTTATAAAGTATTTAAACCAGTACGTTGCTTAACTAGAACAATCTCATTTTTGTCCTGTTAATGGTTTATTGTTTCTTCCTTTAATAACGGTTATTTTGAGTAGCTTTTCTCTCTCTTAGGATAGTTCAGGACGACATATGGCAATGTTTGTTTCACGCCCACTTTACGCTCAGTCTGACTAATGAGGACTTGCAGTGGCGGCAATTAGGGGTGGGCACTTTTTGCCACTTTTGCCCCTGCACTATACTAAACCTTATCTACCAAGGAAAAGTAAACTGTCCTTGCCCCCCCCCCTTTTGCATCTTGTCTCCCCCCCTAGATTTCGAACCCAATCGCCGCCACTGGTGACTCGACATAGAGTTTGAAATAGGATCCGAACCACTGTATAGTGTACCTAAGCATGGGATCGAATCCGACACACCTTGATATCGATGTGAGATCTTTACCACTAAGCCATCGGGGAGGCGATAATGAATGTTGAACAGATGAAGCGGAAGAAAGCACAAGCACTATGATACATCTATTTCTTGAAAAACTCAATATGCTGACCAAGGCAGAAATTTATTTTATTATAAAACATAAACTAAACGTAACGTTTGAACCTTCTAGCAAGGTCTTCTTCAGACTATGTACCAAGTACAAATGTAACAAGGTACAAAAAAAAGGACGATATATATACACAAAAATACTCCCCTCCAGACTATTAGAAAGTTGTTCTGGAACATTCTACGAGTAGCAGGTGGCTTTCCATTTCTTAAACATGGCTCGAACTTGGGACCTGTAGGTTTTAAATTTTCATAAACCTAAGGTAAACTACAATCTTGCAGGCCCATCAGCAGCTCACTCCTGGACACCCCATTGCATTGATATTTCCAGAAACCGTCTTTGGATGAACGGTTTCTGGAGGTTAGTCACAAAATGATTAAGACTCACGTGATGCCGTTGCGAGGATGTAATCTTACGGAATCTATTTCTCTTTAAGAAAACTTGGCACCGACCATCACGTCTCGAAAATCTTGGAAGCGGTCCACAAGTGACTGTGCAGAAGGCATCAATGAAATCATTAACAGCGTTCCCTTTGTCGACGGCGAAGGTTCAGGATGTTGCACGACTATTACGACAGTTGCTGTATGAGCATGATTTTTCTGTGGAAATATCAGCTTTTTTCAATAATACATTCCAAGAGAGTGCAGAGTAGGTGCCTGCGTGTATATATTGTGGATAGTAGATAGCCTCCCAATTTTTTACATGGCGTGGACAGGATAATGTCTTACAAAGCTGTTGGTCCATTAGAATGAGAAATAAGCTGCTTAGTTCTAGCATCTCCCGTTCAATAAAGTCATAGTGCAGCTTTTATGGTTGAACGCGTTAAGTGACCGACTTTCGTACTCCCCCTCCTAAGATTCCGTGTTCGAGTCCCGACCTGAGCATGGGCGTTCACAGTGCATGCCTCTATATTGATCTCATCCTATCGTCTCTCATCCTCTTCGTCATGATTAACCAAAAGTGACAGAAAAGTGACGCAAAACAACAAAGGAATACAGTCCTAGCATTGTCATTAGACTATGGCAAAACGAAAAGACCTGATGGGTGCAAATTTCTGCATTAATTATTGTTTGATACCGTGAATGTTTTATGCGATAATTGCATCTGAAGATTTTTTTTTGTGTTGTAATGATTTAATTAACGTCCTTCAATTCAGACACCCATGCAATGTTTCATAAAGATCCGATTTATGGTGATTTCAGCTACAACTTACACACTCCTAAATACAACTGGAAAGTTCTGGATAACCCCCTTCTTTAAATGACATTAGCTCTCGCATATCCGAATGGTTAGCCATCTCGAATCTTTTGTGAGAGGTCCTGTGTTCGCTTTCCAGTGGGAAATCCAAAATTTTCCTATGTTGAGCCAGCATAGTTTGGAAACTGGCTGTAAAGAGAACGTGGAGGACTCTGGTCTAGAAACAGTAGCACTTTTGCGTCACCCCATGGAACTTCACGCGGTTGTCCTTAACCCATACTCTGTTCCGTTTATCTCTGGAGCAACCGAACGAAAACAAGTCTCTGTGCAAGCCGTGACGCGAGACGTCTTCACCAGTGAACACGTGAGAGGGAATCGATTTGCGTGGAGGAGGATAAGCGACTGCAGTTACCAGCCTTCGCAGCAACGTGTACTGCTTCCCTCTGCCGGCCCGACCCCCCCCCCCTCCTTGTCTGCCGCTATGCGCGACTTTGCTCCAGAGCCAGGACAGAGTTATGAGAGGACTGTCGCATCACGGGGTTTAGGCCATTGAATCGTAGTCCCTTTCGAGGTCGTGACGTAACTGTGACCATAGGTTGTCCATACCCTTTTATCATTTTTAGTCATTTACATTCACAAACATAATGTGCATAATGTGGACTTGAAAACATTTCCTCTCCTTTTCTTTTTACATTTTCCAATTTCAAGTGTAATGTAATAACCTCGCGAGTTCAACACGTTCAAGAAGAAATAAATAAATATTAAAGTGTATTTTAGCTCGAAAGAAAAACTCGCAATTTCTCCATAATGCTCCAGATATTCAGGTCGAATATTACAAATAGAACATCATCGCGAGAGCTTGTGATTCGTACAAATACTTCCTATGGCCTCCCTCACAACTGAAATAAAGGCAAAGGAGGAAATCTCATCAGAAAGGATTTGAAGCACAACAGAGACGCTTTAACAAAGGAAATTAATATTGCAAGGATGCTTTCTCGTGCTCAACACTTAACCACCGAGAACACAAATGAATGGAACTTCCTAGCCCCTCAAAGGACTGAGATTGACGTAGCTCGCTACCACATAAAACGTCACCCACGCTTGCAGTCTTTATCTGCCTATCTGGTAATGTCTTTTGGGAGTGAAATTACAAATCCCTAACAGGGTGGGATGGCAAACATGGGACACATTGCTCATTAATATAACGCCAAGGAAAGTAGCAGGGACCTCTTGTAAGGTCTCTCTCATTCAATATACATATATATATATATCGGGTGTTTCACAAATACTTGAGTGGTTACAAAAAGTTATTGCAAGTAAACTATTGAACTTACGTTAATGAAACCAGTTCAGAACGACCGAGAAACGTAAACAGTTTGTGCGCGTATGTTTTGTTAAGCTGAGAGTTCACATCCCTACCGCTAGGGACACTCAAATCAGCCACATTAGTCACAGTGTTTTGTGCAATGTTTTGGTCCACAAGATCACGGGACCTTACACCGTGCGACTCTTGTGGAGTCTCACCAATGCCGCGTGATATCGCAGCCCTAAGGGAGAGTATCATTGCAGCGGTAGCCACTATCGACAGGTCCATGTTGATACGTGTGTGGAGAGAAGTAGACTATCATGTCGATGCGTGCTCTGTCAGCCGTGGTGCACACATTGATGTAAAAACACTGTTTCAGTTTCTCGTTCGTTCTGGATTGGTTTCATTAACGTAAAGTCATTACTTTACTTGCAATAATTTTTTGTGACCCGTCAAGTATTTATGAAACACCCGGTATGTGTGTGTGTGTGTGTGTATGTGTGTATATATATATATATATATATATATATATATAATATCGATGAGACGAAACTAGCTGGAGAAGACGAATCTACACACGACAGAAAAATGCACGAAACAAACCCTATAGGTTTTGAGATCAGTATTTCGTTTGGATGCGTTCGGCTGTTTTGTTTTGCTTATGACTTGTAATGGCTGTTGCAACTAGTATAACTTGACAAGTCTAAAAACAAGACACTGTAAATAGCTGTTGCGCAGCTCACACCACATTTCCCCACTCCATTCTTCGCAGTGTTGCAACCTGGAGGGAGCGGAATGATCTGAGGATTTTCAACGAAATTTGTATTCGCTTTTTCCTGGACTGTTTTCTACCTGTCGGAGTACAGAACTTCAGCTCACCTTTTGCGAGTCATTTCCTTCTTTCAAAACTTGAACTCCCAGATGGCGCAGTGGTAGCGTCGTCGCCTTGTAACTAAGGGATCCAGGGTTCGATTCCCGGTGGAGGCACATAGTGGTTCGGATCCCACTTTAAACTGTACGTTCAGTATCGATTAGTCTTACTGTGCATAAAGTGGACTTAATACAACAAATCAATCCAATCCAATTCTTTTAAAACTTGAGAAACCATCCATTTAGATGTTCCCATGGCGGCGCTTGTGGACTCGACAACATTATACTTAAGTTTATGTAACTCCTTCTGATTTCGCAAATATGTTGCAACATTGTAAACAATTTCTCTGGCCTGTCCTCTAAGGGGCTTTCCAGAGCAGATTGTGGATTTCATTGGACCCGGCATGATTTGATTTTTGCATTTCAAAAATATGCAGCCAAGAGTAAAGAGCAAGAACATTTCAGTGCTTTAAAAAATAACACAAGCAAGCGTGTTATCAGATTGCCTTCTCGTAGTGATTGTTGTACGATAAACAAAATAACACCCACCCCACTCGACTTAAAAAAAAAAAAACAGGACACTGCTCGATGTCGCGTTTAGAAAATGAAGTCATTCTCCCAGTAGTTTCTTTTCGTTATAAACGTTAACGCGCGTGCGTAATACTACAGTTTACGATCCGCGCACCGCACGCATTTTCAAAGACCGGATTAAATCAATTGAACCACTGATAAACTGATATGAGCCGGCACCGACAATCTACACAGTAAAAATAGTTTGTCATATTTGTTTTAGCTTAATTTTGCTGAGTTGGCACCACTCGTAGTCTCAAGGTCAGACCAGTACGTAGAAGAGTGGTGGGGAGAATGACCTAATAGGAAGTGCTCCGCAGCTATCTGCGCATATTTAACTTGTCAGGCTATAACTTCCCCCTTCTAACGTATTTTACCGGCGACGTTACTGTGTATGAAACAATAGACGATTTTCACTAAACCTGCTTCCCATTGCGTTCCACTTACAGCCGTCACCCCTATTATGTCAATGGACTCGTCAATTTAGCGGTTGCGCACTTGCATCAATCGTCTTTACTAACGCAGACGGACTGTAGCTGGTATGATTAGCAACGTACGTTGGTAAACTTGATCCGTCAGTGTTGCCTGGAGCTACAATCCGTGGTAAAGATAACAGTGTAAAAACTTCCCAAGGCTATTTTGTTCTTAGTTTTAAGGCACGGCATACAAATAACTAATGCACACACACACACACACACACACACACACACACACACACACACACACACACACAAACACTCTACCACCCACACACACACACACTGCAATTTCTGAAATATTACACGAAACTCCCGTTATTGCAATGTTGTCTAACTTCTTAAGAAGTTTCTAACATACCTTTTTGGTTTTGATAATTTTGTTTTGTGTGAATTGTGAAACGATGGAAAAACAAACTAAACGAAATGTCCATGAAGAGACGAAACTATAAGTGGAGGGGCAGGTGGTTACCTCGCATTCTGTGTTTAATGGTGGCTAAATTATTGCCACAAACTTGATCTACGACTACATCTTTCGTGAAAAAGAAAAAAAAAGGATGCCTGCTTTTCATTTGACAATCATTCGGATCATAAGCAAATGTTTCTTTGATGTTTGCTTTGCAAAGCTTAAGTTGTATTTGTTCAACTTTTTAACAGTTACAATAGAAAATAGAAACAGATTGCATAACTTTGAGCCACAAAATTGATGTACACATAATATTTGTCATTAATTGACAAAAGAACGTATGTTCAAAATACAGTACAATGGTATTTCGTGGCAGTAACTCCACGGCGTGGTGTAAAATTTAATGTCCAAACTTCTGTTCATACCTATTGCATATCATAGTTAATTCCATTTGGCGTACTTGACTTGACTTTACATTGTACGCTTACTTTATGGATCACAATCAATAACAATGGGAAGAATTAACAAATATCAGAGTATTTCACAAAAAATAGGTAACCATACTTTCTATACAGTCAAAGCACAACTATTAATTGAAAAACATTTGGAGAGAAAGAAGAATTTCACTGCATTAAAGGTGCCTGTTGCTTTGTTGCGCTGGTAGTTAAACACACAGAGTAAGTACCGCAAGATAACATTCTACTGAATATGGAACAGAAATTGTTGAACGTCTTATGATTCAGCATGCAATGACACAAAAGTTTTTTAAAAAAATGACCTAAAAATAAAAAATGGTAAAAAATGACCAAGAAATTACCCAAAAAATTTACATTTCTTCAACAACCAACCAACATGGCGAGTATGTGATAGGTGAATAAGGTGTGTGCTCCGATGAAATTCTATTTTAATACTACAACAGGCAACTGAAGACTATATATTGCTGAGACTTGTTATGTAAGTATACTAAGTTTATTGACATTTACTTAAAAGTCAATATAAGTGCATATTCAATGAGCTATGAACGTAAAACTTGATTTTTTCGTTGAACTGTTTTGATAAACAAACATTCACTTGTTATCAGTGTTGCCAATTCATTTGCATCGGAGTTCACAGACTATCACCTCCTTGTGCTTTAGTGGGTGCTCAGTTACTGTCCATATAGACATTTACTGTGCTGTGTGTTTGTTCTAATAATACGTAAAGAATGAGCAATTGTGGTGAGTGTAATAAACCAGTTCCTCGGAATGATGTTAACGCCAAAATAGCATGTACTGACTGTTCCAAGCTATGGCATATTAAATGTGTGAACATTAATGAAACCGATCTGGAGTTTTATAAATCTGAAAATCGACCATGGAGGTGTAAATCATGCAACTCTAAAAAATGACGATCTATGCATTCTGAAGAACCTTTAGTAGAAGGTGTTCCCTCTTTGCAAAACATTTTCGATTCCGTGAAAGAGTTAAAGGAAGAACTTATTAATGTTAAAAAAACAACTAAGGAGACGGAAATTGAACTTGGTAAATCATTAGAAATGTTACATGTAAAAATGGATGATAATTCTAGTCTAATAAAATCCCAGTCGGACAAAATCAATGCCTGCCTCGCCCACATCGAAGAACTGAAAAAGGAGAACACCGAGTTGAAACAAGAATTAAAAAACACTAAAGTTCAACTTGATGAATTGGAACAATATAGCAGAAGGAATGCATTGGAAATTATTGGTATTCCAGGAAAATCTAACGAAAATGTTTATCAAACTGTTATGGATGTTGGTAGGGCTCTTGATTTGGAAATTAAAGAGGAAATGATAGACGTATGTCATAGGCTTAAGAATTCTAGCAATCATAATTCTCCGGGTATAATTGTAAAGTTTGTAAGAAGAGTGGATAAGGATAAAATGATTGAAAAACGCAAGGTAAAAAGAAATTTAAATACAAATCATCTGGGGTTTACGAATAATCAGCCAATATATATTAATCATAGCCTTACTCCATATAGAAAGACTATTTTCGGCCAAGCTAGGAAATTACAAAGAGAAAAAAACTATGCCTATCTTTGGATTGATAATTCTGGTTCTATTCGTTTAAGAAAGACCCCAAATGACAGGCAAGTTTTTGTAATAAAAACTGAAACAGATATACAAAATATTATGTAATCATGGTGAGTTGAGTCATGGATTATAATGAATCACATAATGAATTGAATTTATACTATCAAAATGTAAGAGGTATTAATACTAAGCTTGATGATGTATATCTAAGTATTCTAAATGAAAACTATGATGTAATTGTTTTTACAGAAACTTGGCTTTCCAATGTTATTAACAACTGTGAATTTATTGATACTCGCTATGCTGTATTTAGGCAAGATCGGTTACATAGAAGAGGTGGTGGCGCATTAATTGCAGTAAAGAGTACTCTGAGGACCAAGAACATTGAAATAACTATAGAAAATATTCAGATTGTTTGTGTTAAGATAATAACTAGTGTTTCTTCCATTATAGTGGTTACAGTTTATTTCCCACCTAATACTAAATTACAAATTTACAATATGTTTTTTACCAGAATGGAAGAGCTATGTAATATACATTCTTGTGGTTTGATTATTGTAGGAGATTTTAATATTCCAGAAATTGTAGATTCTAATTATGACTTAGAAAATGGTTGTCCTCTTTCCTTAACATTATTTAGATTTTTAAGTTTACTGGAATTACAAAGTATAAATAATGTAAAAAATAACAACGGAAAAACGTTGGATTTGGTACTGACCAACTTGTCTAACAATGTTGTGGTTAATCATAACTCCTTCCCTCTTCTAAGCTCTGATGCTCATCATCCTCCCTTATTACTTCAAGTCCACCGCTTTTATGACAAAACTATTCATAATGTTAAGTCAAGTTCTATTTATACATATGATTACCGTAATGCCGATTTTTTCAATATATGTAGAAATCTTAATCAAACTGATTGGCATCCTTTAACATTATTTAAGAATCCCAACGTAGCATTGGACTACTTTTATGAAATTTTAGATAAAATTATTGGTAATAATGTACCCATAAGGAAGCGTAATAAGAGAAGATCGTACCCGCCTTGGTTTACACTGGATATTATAAGATTACTTAAATATAAAGAGTATTATAGACATAGACGTAAATTGTCAGAATATAACCAGAAGAAATTTGTTGAATTACGCAGAAAATCAAAATCTATGATAACCAAAGCTTACAAGATTTACATAAAGAATTCTGAAGAATCCATAAAAAATAATCCTAGGTTTTTTTGGAGTTATATTAAAGGTAAAAAGAAATCAACTAATAATCAGTGTAGTTTAACCTATAATGGAGTATTACTTGACAATAACAAAGATATAGCTAATGGTTTTGCGCAATTCTTTAAGAGCGTTTTTAATGATTCTATTCCAACTTACTCAATTCCCAGTGAAGTACCTATGATAGTAAATCAACCATTAGTATTAGATAGTATTACTGAATCTGAATGTAAAACTTCTATTAGAAAACTGAAATCGAAGAAAGCTAGTGGTCCAGATAGTATACCCGTTTACATATTTAAAGGATGTACTGATTGCTTATTGTTTCCTCTATGCACCATATTTAATCTGATTATAACCACCCAAATTTTCCCCGATAGGTGGAAAATAAGTAAAGTAACTCCTATACCAAAATCTGGTAACGCCAAGGAAATCATTAATTATAGGCCTATATCTTTAATTTCAACACCAGCAAAAATTTTTGAACACATTTTATATAATAGAATTTGTTATCATGTTAAACCGTATATAACTCACCATCAGCATGGTTTTATATCCAAAAGATCAACCTTAACTAATCTTATCTCCTTTACCCAATTTTTGGCAGATTCATTTAACAATGGTTACTCTGTTGATACTATTTATACAGATTTTGCTAAAGCTTTTGATAAGTTAGATCATGATATATTAATATATAAGTTAGCAAATTTCGGTTTTTCGTTTCCATTATTAAAATTAATAGCATCGTATTTAAAAAATAGGAAATTCTATGTCACCTACAATTTTGAATCATCCCCTTTATATAATGTTACATCTGGTGTTCCGCAAGGCTCAAACTTGGGTCCCTTACTTTTTATAATATTTATTAATGATTTATCCTCTGTTATAAAAAATTCTAATTATCTGCTTTATGCTGATGACCTAAAAATATTTAAATCCATTACAAATATAAGTGATTTAGCGCAATTACAGAAAGATATAAACAATTGCTTTCAGTGGAGTGTCACCAATAGGTTAGATTTTAATATAAGTAAATGCAGAACTATTACGTTTAGCAGACATAACTTATCTTATACTCATAACTATACTATGAATGGAATAGTTTTAAATAGAGTTAAACTTATAAAGGATTTGGGACTTTTACTCGACTCAAGGCTTACTTACAGAGAGCACGTACAAACATTAGTATCGGATGCATTTAGAATTTTAGGCTTTATATTTAGAACTACCAGAGAAATTAATAATATTCAAGCTATTGCTTCAATATACAATTCGATATTAAGAAGTAAGTTAGAGTATGTTAGTGTCATCTGGGATCCTTATTTTCAATGCTACCGTGATTTAATTGAAAATGTTCAGAATAAGTTCGTAAGATATTTATATTACAAAAAATTTAAAAGATCTTCATATTTAGAAAGAATATCCTATAATACTATTTTATCTGAATTTGGGTTCTCTTCATTACAATCAAGAAGAGAACTAGCCAAACATATTTTACTTTATAAATTTATAAATAACTTAATTGATGCTCAAGATTGTCTTCAGTTGATAGGATTCACAATTAAACCTAGAACGTTGCGTTCTTATTTGCCATTTTCTTTGGTTAATTCTAAAAATATTGTACATCAGAATTCAGTAATGGTTCAAATATGTAAAGCTCATAATGTACTAATACAAAATAATGTTAATATTGATTTTGCTATGTCCTACGAGAGATATTTATCTGTCATTAAACAATTTATTTGTCATTAAACAATTTATTCATAATTAGTATTTTGTCTAAAAAATTGTAATTTTATATTTTTAGTTATTTTATTAATGCTAAATATAATTTTATAATACAATATAATATAACACAAACTGAAAATAGGCATTAATATCATTTAATTATTTGTGTATATGCAATTGGTTTATGTGTTTGTATATGTTAATATTTGTGTTTATGTATATGTTAATATTATGTTTATGTATATGGATATTATGTACCATAGTTTATTTACTTGTAAGCCCCCGTTGTAAGTGGAGCAATAGCTCTGTTATGGGGAGTATGTATAAATAAATAAATAAACCTGAGGAGGGTGTTCAGGATTTCTGTACTAGTTAGCAATATGTACGTTGCACCACTTAAAAGATGAAATGTCATCAAAATCCGGGCTCTGACAGTCTATTGTTCTAGACGTTCGGATTACTATGCCAATAGGCACTAGTAACGTGTTCTTTACATGTGGAAATGATATTATGTTCGTGCCCATTTCGCATTTTTCCCTCATAGAAAACAGCTCTATGTATTTCTAGGTCTACCGTCACATTTGTAACTCTTGACGATTGTTCTATTGCAATGTTGCTCTTTAGACATGTTTCATTCCAATTTCTTAATATTAATCGACTTTCAGAAAGAAAATGGCAATTAATGTTTCCGTTCGAATATTTCATTGTGGTGTCCTCTTGACGAAACTTTCGTCACCAAAACAATGCACGCACAACAGGTGTACTTCTAGAGAGGGAACTTTCCATAATTTGTTTGTTAAATGTATACGAGTGCGTGCTATAGGTTTGGTTTCAAATGTACGTTCATTTTTGTGTCGTGTATTACATACCTCATTTTGTTTACAATCACATATAAAAGTTATAATATGCACAATCGTGATATTCTGTAATGTTTATAATATTCGGTAAAATATGCAATTGCTGCTTAATTTTCTATTTCTTTTTTAGCCGAAAAAATATATTGGATTTTTGTTACTAGGCGTCGCTTTCCTTTCACTTTTTAATGAGAATGAGAGATGATGTGATGAGTGATGAAGGGACACTCACACAGAACACCCATGCCCAGGTCGGGACCCCTAGCTATGCTAACCCCTCCTGCACGGAGGTCGGCAACAAAAAGGGAAAAAAATGGACGTACGTTCAACTTTGTGTGTCACTCTGTATATGTCCTCAAAGCAGGGACTTCTGAATGAGTATTTTAATTGGGTACAATGTACTTTCGTTTCGACTCTGCGATCCTAGGGTACGAACCTAGGATTTCTGTATTCACAGCACGTTACTCTAAACATTCCGCCACGGACTCTGGCTTATAAGGATACAAAGAGGAGGGTGAAATAGTATTGGCGTGATCCATCCTTGTTACCTATATGTATATTATTTTATTACAATGAAGCATAAGTTCACACCGCACTTCCGGTTCCTTAACACTTACCGCATAAACCGTCCACGTCCACACGCCTAGGAGGAGCGCGAAGAGCCTCATTGCGAGACTTTTAATGTTTCCATGTGACCGAACGAATCACTCGCGTACACTGTGCGTTCACTCACACCTCACCACCGCTCACTTTTGACTGTTCGGCGGAGACACTTCTCCGGAGATAAGAGCTCCGAGAGATAAACTGAAGCAAGCAGGGCGCACGCGCAGCCTCCCAGGTACACACCCACACACCGCTGAACCGGAGCCTTGACCGCGAGAGACGCAAGGTCGTTTGCAAGTGATTCGTGGATCAATCGTCGAGGGAGATGGTGGGATAGGTTCTCTTTAAGAGGAGAGCGAGAGAGGGAGATAGAGGAATAGCGAAGAGGGAGAGATGAAGGCAGGAGAGTGAAAGAAAGAGGGAGAGATGAAGGCAAGGGAGTGAATGCCAGAGGGAGATGATGAAAGCAAGAGAGTGAAAGATAGAGGGAGATATTAAGTAAGGGGATTAAAGAAAGAGGAAGAAATTAGAGTAAGAGGGTGAAAGAAAGAGAAAAGCAAGGGAATATAAGAGATAGGGAGCGATGAAGGCATTGTAGGAAAAGAAAGAATGTTAGATGAAGGCGAGGAAGTGAAAGATAGAGGGAGAGATGAAGGCAAGGGAATGTAAGAGGGAGTGATGAAGGCAAGGGAGTAAAAGAAAGAATGAGAGATGAAGGCAAGGAAGTGAAAGAGGGAAAGATGAAGGCAAGGGAATGAAAGAAAGAGGGAGAGATGAAAGGAAGAGAGTGAAAGATAGAGGAAGAGATGAAGGCAAGGGAGTAAAAGAAAGAGGGAGAGATCAAGGCAAGGGAATGGAAGAAAGAGGGAGAGATGAAGGCAAGGGAGTGGAAGATAGAGGGAGAGATGAAAGGAAGAGAGTGAAAGATAGAGGGAGAGATGAAGGCAAGGTAGTGAAAGCAGAGAGAGAGAATGAAAGCCAGAGAATGATCAAAGAGAGAGAGAGAGAGGTGAAGACATGTGCGTGAAAGAAAGAGAGAGTGGAAGGAGACAAACGAAGGAGAGAGAAGCACATCAAAGCTGAGACAGGGAGAGGAAAAATAAAGAGGAAAGAGAAAAACTTACGGACTAGAAGGTGTTATTTTGGTTGTAAGTCCACTTTATGCACAGGTAGGCTAATCAGGACTAGGCCTACAGTTTAAAGTGGGACCCGAGCCACTATGTGCCTCCACCGGGTCTCGAAACCTGGACCCCTTGATTACAAGGCGATAAGGTTACCACTACACAATCGGGGAGGTCTGTTGGATTGCAAAGAAGAAGACCGTAGAGGCATCGGGACATGGGTTACCGTGGTGTAGAGTGACCACAAGCAAAAGAACCTTCGGCTACAGCGTGTTTATGGCGCTGTACTTCGGCTAAAATCCTTCGCGCACCTTCCCCTCGATCCGTTCAGCTTGGGCCATAAGGAAGCATGCTCCACCCTCCCTCCTAACCTACTCGCGGGAGTACGGTTCACAGGAGTCGCGGGACTGAGCAGGTTTTTTAGCTGGTGGTTCCACCATACATAGAAATGTTCAGAAAGCTACCTTTTTTTAGAAACAACTGAGTTAAATTACTTGGTTCAGCAAGTAACTCAGTTACAGTAACTCATTTTAAAAAAAATAACTAAATTACAGTTACTGGTGTATGAAAAGTATGTGTAAATTACTTTTAGGGAGCTTTCAGACCAAGCGTCAAGCAACAGGAGACAAGCGGCACGACACGGAGATTTCACACCGAAGCGACAAGCGACACGGGGCCCTTCAGTCTAAAGGAACTCATTAATCGCGCTACAGTAAAGTCACAGATTAATAAGATCGCTTACTTCCTATCTCTCCTTTGTAATCTGAGCGTATACCAAACCGGACATGTGGAGCCACCCTACGGATGTTTCGAAACGTAAAGCGTTGTCATAGCAACCTCTCCGCCAATCATATCTTACTCTTTGGCACTGACAGTTGAATGCGTCTCAGCGCAATGATCCGCTCACCCCACCCATCCATTCCTGCTTTTATTTTCTGCTAATAATTCGGGACATATCTCGTAAGGTCGAATTAATTATTTTATTTAAGTTCATAAAAATGTTCTACCAGGATAAATGCCATTGTTCAGTTAATGCACGTTACGTTTGAATGATTTCTACATCTAAGTTACGAGATATACAGAATAAGTAGCCCAGAAGCACAACATAAGAAAATAATTTCAAGCTCCTGAAAATCCAGCACGTAAATCATTCCGTTGTGCATGAAAAATGGTCCGTGTATTATCTGTGGTAATAAGTATTTTTATGTCGTATTCTCCCTATTATGCGTTGCTTTTCTGACATTTTGGGCAAATCGCGATTTTAACTTGTGTAAACTCTACGGCAATATCTTTGTTCGTAGATCAATGCGTTTTACCCCTCCCTCGTCGTTGTTTTTTAGCGTCGCAAGTAGAATGACAGCACTTCGTTTCTACGCGTCAGCAAAAATTCGATGCGACAGGTGTTATGTTACATCCGGTGTAGCGGGGTACGAGCGATTTTATTGTTGAGTCAGCAGAACGTGTCTGATCACGTTGAAGACATCGGAAGCTGAGGGGGGAGGGGGTCAATGGATTTGTCACGTTGTTTCTTGATGTATGCTAACCTAACATGTGCGTATGTTTGTGTGTGTGAGTGTGTTTGTGGAGGAAATGCGCGCGCAACTATTGCGTGTGATGCAAAGACATGAAGAAATGATTTAAAGATGGCGCCGAAGGTGCTGTACCCCCCGAAAGCTTAGCGGCTAAGGTTATTGCTCTGTAAAACAAGAGGCGTCGAGGGTTCGATTCCTGGTAGAGTCAATATTGATTGATTGATAGATTGAGTTAGTTTTTTTTAAGTCCACTTTATGCACGGCAAGACTAATCAGGAGTGGACCTACAGTTGAAAAGTGGTGATTCGGACCACTATGTGCCTCCACCGAGTATCGAATCTGGAACCCCCTGATTACAAGTCGACGATGTCAATATTGAATGATTTCGATTAGCCTGTGTGTAAATAAAGCCAACAAAATGGTTGAGCTCGAAAATCGAGTTGGGTTAGTGGTTAATGTTATCACCTGGCAATGAAGAGGTCGCGGGTTCGATTCTCTAGGTAGTTAAATTAGGCCAATTGTTTAATCCCGCCATTATAGGTTCCGATTAGTCCCATCTGTGCATAAATAGTGATTGAATAAAATCAATATGGCGGCCTTGGGGTAGTGGTTAATGTTGGTCGCCTGGTAATGAAGAGGTCGCGGGTTCGATTCTCTAGGTAGTTAAATGAGGCCAATTGTTTTGTC